>NC_080774.1:5775000-6147500 GCF_020826845.1 Diceros bicornis minor | reverse complement strand
GGGGCTTGGCCTCCCCACCTATAAGCAAGGGCACTGGAGGGGACGCTCTCAGGGGGACGTCCCACCTGACAGCTGTGAATCTCAGAGCCTCCGGTGGGCTCTCGGCCCTGGGGAAGCGGGGTCGTGGGGCCAGACCATGGGAACCTGACACAGCACGAAAGGGAACCTACCCTGCCCTCGCCCGCCCGGGGCACAGCCCAGACGCGGAAGGGCCAACAGCCTCGCCCTGCCGACACTTGGCGGGACCATCCTCGGCTGTGGGCCGTTTACAGCATCTCTGGCCTCCACTCACTAGATGACAGCGGCACCGCCCCTAGGCTGGGACAACCACAGCTGTCCTCAGACAAGGCCCTCTGACCCCACCCCCCGGCCCCTCACGGCCGCTCTCCCTGCACAGGAAACAGCAGTCAGAGGCACTGACCCTCCCCCTGGGCCCAGACCCGCCCTCCCCCTCCTCCAGGCCAGGGACCCATTCGGGCATCAACACAAGCCGACCTCGCCCCTGCTATGTCCTGACCCCGTTCCAGGCACTGGGGCCCAAAGCGGACGAGAAAGACACAGCTCCTGCACCCTCAGAAGTGACTGGACGTGGGAACACAACACAGAAGTGAATGAATCAACTGGGAAACTTCACACATCGGCCACGACAGACAGCGCGGGGGGCTGGCACAGTGATAGGGCTGCCTGATAGGGTGGTCTGGAGGACATCCTGAGGGTGACATCTGACCGAGACCTGCCGGCAGCAAGGAGGCAGCCACGCTGATCTCAGGAGAGGGAACAGCAAGTGCAAAGGCCCAGCGGTGGGCAGGTGCAAGGCTGCAGCAGAGCAGGAGCGAGGGTGGAGCAGGTCCCCAGTGGCCTCGAGCCTCTGGGGTCAGTCTCAGAGGAGGAAAAAGGGAACGGAGGGTGTGGGACAGAAGTTGAAGAGTCTCTCTCCTTCCAACAGGACCCTCTGGCTGCAGCACGGGGAACAGACGGCAGGGACAAGGGTGGACTCGGGGGCCAGGAGGAGGCTACTGCAGCCGTCCAAGCCAGAAAGTGGGGGGGGGGAGGGGGGTGTCCATCCCAGCGCCTGGTCTGCCATGATTGTTTTTGTTATTATTATCGATATGGAAACAGAGTTTCAACCACAGTGGTCCCATCTCCCACAGCACATTATTACTACTGTTGTTATTATTATCATTCTTGCAGAGAATCTCCACCGCGGTGGTCCAGCCCACCAATAACAGCGTATTGTCATTGCTACTTGCGTGTGTTGTGAGGGCGGGGGGGTCTCCACGGCAGTGTCCCTGCCCGGAGCATCTCAGAAACGTGTGGGGACGTTCTGGTTGTCTGGTGACCGGCACTCGGCCAGGGGGACGGTCTCCCGCCGTGAAAGTCCCCCTCCCCTCACAATTTTCAAATGACCCGGCCATTACAAAATCTGCCAGAGCAGATCCAAACGCTGGCTTTGTTTTCACGTCACTTGAGTGCATTTTCAGCACCGAAACTCGTCTGAGCGCTCCCGTCCCCAGTCTGCACTGACTCGCTCCACTCACCTCCCTTCACACTACAGTCGGGGCGTGACACCGATTGTTGCTGGCGGTGCTAATTCTGCGTGAAGTCAGGACTGTACTAAGGAGGAATTTCAGTGCCACAGAGAAAAGGAGATGCGCCAAGTATAGGCTGTAGTGCTGTCGGGGGTCGGGACGCTGTGTGGCGCTGGGCAGGTGAGCTGCCCTCTCTGAGCCCAGCTGCTGGGCTGTAAGGGAAGCGATGCCGGTTGCTGGCTCACCGAGATTGAGAGGGTCAGATGAAATGCGCATAAAGGCACACAGCCCCCCGCGGCCGCGGGCAGCTGAAGGGGCCGGAGGCGGGCGGAGCAGAAGCCCCCGGCACAGGCCCCAGCCAGGTAGTGGTGGAGGAGAAAGTCCCGCACTCCCGCCCGGCTTTCATCTCCAGGAGATCAGCCCCCGCTCAAGTTCAGGTTCAGGACTCAAGTTCAGGTTCAGGATCGAATGGACCCACTTAATCGCCTTAGGGATCTCCGCTGGGCCGGCTCCTGGGGGCCTGGCAGGGAGGGCGGCTGAGGCCCCTCCAGCCGAGACCGCCACCCGCACGGCCCGCACGGAGAGGGTGCCGGGGGCATCCTGCCCTCACCCCCGGCACCGCCAGCCGCGGTGACCCCAGGGCAGGTGCGGGCACACGGCCTTCAGAGTCGTGCACACGCCTCTGCTCACCGTCACGAAGCACCCACTGTGCGCCCCGGGCCCGGGCAAAGCGACTCACCCTCGCTCCTTTTCAGAGGGGGAAACTGAGGCAGGACGGGGCTTAAGTCACCACCAGACCCCAAGGCCAAGCCAGGGGTGGATGAGCAGTGTCCCGCTGTGCTGGGGAGGGGACACACGCCTGCCTTGTTCCCAGCCGTACCCCACCCCCGAGGACAGCCCCCGGCACACAGTAGGTACTTAATGAACAAAATGTACACGCTGGGCACACACTCCAAAGAAGACTGCTTCCTGGGGCCCCTCTGCCCCCAGGCGGCCCTCAGATCCCATCATGCACCACAGGGGTCCTGCAGGGTGACTGTGCCCTTCAGGACGCCGGGCGAGGTCTGGAGCCATTTCTGGTTGTCACAATACGGGGGGGGACCACTGGTATCTAGTGGGCAGAGACCAGAGATGCTGCTGAACATCCTACAGTGCACAGCACAGCCCCCAAAACAGAATAATCCGGCCCAAATGTCAGTAGTGCCCAGGTCGAGGAACCCGGCTGTATTGCACTCCCTTAAGCATAAATTGAGCACCTACTGTGTGCATGCTGCACAAGAACCCTGCAAGGAGACGAGGTCACAGGGTCTCCGAGGGGGGGCATTATGTGCCCCGTGTCACACAGCTACTGTGGGACAGAGGCGGGACTCCAACCCACGTCCGACTGACTCCAGCCCCACCCAGAGGCACCAAACACCCGCCCCATCGGGCTGGAGGCGGGCTGCAGACCTGCACGTGTCTCTGCCCCTCACCCACGGCTCTTCTGGGCAGCAGAGGCCTGATCCGGTTCTCTTCATCAGAACCCACAGCCACCGAGGCCGACAGCCTCCCTCCGGGGGTGGGAGCACGCTCGTGTTTTCTACATGGCAGGCGTTTTGTTTCTTAATTTTCCAATTTACAGAGAACACGCCTGTTCCGCTTCTAAAAACCAAAAGTCTTTCTCCTAAGGCAGCTGTGAAACCACAGGCCCCTCCACCAAGGGCTTGGCCCTGGGGAGATCCCACACCCCAGGCAGAGGGGGCCGGGGGCAGCCCCCCGCAGGCCTGCTGCCGCAATCCCACCCCAGGAACCCATGGGCGAAAGAACAGCCGGGAGCACCCCGAGGCGCCCGAGAAAGTCCACACGCCGCCTTCAGCCAAGCCACGTCTCCGTGACACCAAGCACGTGCCACGTAGCCCCGAGACAAAATGCTATCCATGCGGAAGTCAACACTCGTCAACTAGAGGGGCTGGCCCGGTGGAGCAGCGGCTAAGTGCGCGCGCTCCGCTGCTGGCGGCCCAGGGTGCGTGGGTTCGGATCCCAGGTGCGCACCAACGCACCACTTGTCAGGCCATGCTGTGGCGGCGTCCCATATAAAGTGGAGGAGGATGGGCATGGATGTTAGCTCAGGGCCAATCTTCCTCACCAAAAAAAAAAAAAAGGAAAAATTGGTCAACTAGATCCAACTGCACCAACACATGACAAAAACATAATTATAAACAATAAAAATAATGATAACGATAGCTACGCAGTTCCCAATGCCTTGTATGTCACCACTCTAATCTTTCAAAGAGTCCTAGAAGGTTGGTACTATCTCGGTCCCCATTTTACATATTAGGGAAACTAAGGCAGGGCAAGCCAAGACAACGTGCCCAACAACCCACGGCTGGTAAGAGGCCACGGGGAGACGGGGACCCGAGCTATCAGAATGGCAGCTGTAACCACCCGGGTCCGCCGCCCGTCTAGACGTGGAGAGGAAATTACTAGGGTGAGTTACACAAAAGCTGTGGATATTTGACCACTTCTGACCTACAAAACCGGCAGATTCGGACGGCCCATCCTCATAGCCACTGCACAGCGCACACAGAAAGACAGCCACGGGCCTTCTTCCAGCCCGGAGCCGGGACAGGGTCCCAGCCACGCAGGCGTCCATGCAGAGGCCCGTAGACGTATGAAAACACGGAGCAGAAGAGCACACGTCCAGCTGAGAAGTGGCCACCTCCGGGGAGAGGACTCGGGTGACGTGAAAGTCACCCAGAATCTTCTTGTTAATAAAAAGCAGCCACCTCAGCTGGCAGCCCCAAGCCCGGCCTGCCGGACCGAGGCTGGCTGGGGTCTTCCCACCCTCTCCCCGCAGCGGCCTCTCTGCCCGCGGGGCCTGGTCTCGGAGCCTCCTCGGGCAGGACAAGGTCTCCCCACCTAAGGATCTAGTTGCGTTTAATTGCAGGCTTCAGGTTTCTGGGCGCAGGCCCAGAGGCCTTCGGGGCCGGAGGCGTGGGCCGTTTTCTTCCTCTTTTCAACACAGCTGGAAGGAAGCAGCACGCGGCACGGCCCGCCTGCCCCGAGGACACGGCACACCTGCCCTTTGGGGACAGGGCCCTGGCGCGGGAGATCCCACCCGGGGGAATCAACCACGACTCGACACAGTAGGGGGACAAGCCGGGGACGTATTTCTTTTCTGGCCATGCCCTGAGGCCAGGAACCCCCAGGGGAACTGAAGGAATTCAGAAGAAAGAGAAGCAAGAACACGCCACCATCCCTACCTCACGCCGCCCTTCTCTCGGCAGAGCCTCGCCATGGCGCTCCCTCTGCTTCTGCTGCACTGCGTTTTCCCTCCGGCACGGCCCCTTACAGTTTACAGGTCCCTCACCCACAACCCCAGGTCGAGGCCACGACACTCAGCGGTCACCTGACTCCACGGTCACTGGCAGCAGGGACACAGCAGCGTCTAAAAGACCCCACCGCTCCGACTGCCGGTTCTCAAGGAGGACGTGGCTCCGTGTGAGCGTCCTGTCTCCACTGCAACAAATGACCAGAACGTGGTGGCTTCAAACAGCACAGCTTTATCACCTTGCAGTTCTGCAGGTCGAGAGTTGGAGACAATCTAACAGCGCTCAAGCCAGGGTGTCAGTGGGGCCGTGCTCCTTCTGGATGCTGGAGGGGAGAACGCATTCCTTGTCTTTCTCAGCTTCGAGAGGCCGCCTGCACTCCTTGGCTCCTTGCCCCTTCCTCCATCCTCAAAGCCAGCAGCCCAGCTCCTTCAAATCTCTGATTCTGATCTCCGGCCTCCTCTTTAGAAGGACCCTTGTGACCACTTTGAGCCCCAGGATTATCCACGATAACGTCCCCATCTCACGGTCAGCTGATTAGCGTCCTTCATTCCATCTGCAACTTGAATTCCTCTTTGCCATGTAACAATATAGTCATGGTTTCTGGGGATTAGGACACAGACATCTTTGGGGGAGACCGTTATTCTGCTTACCACAGGCTCCAAAAATCTTCTCCTAAGGCCCACCCTGCAAACCCTGAACTCCGACTCCAACAGGCAAGTACTGGGGTCCACGTGACTCAGTCTCCCCACTCCTACAGAGCACGAGCAGTGCGGCATGCCCCGCTGCACCACCTGTGTGGTGAACACACCGCCCCCCCATGGTGCTGAGTCCAGCCTTTGATGGAAATGTGAATCAGGCAGACCCCCACGGCCTATCACTAGAGACCTCCCTCTCCAGGATGACGACAAATAACTCATCAATCGACACTCTTGGGCAACGGTTTTCTTTTTTAGACCAGTCACAAATCACCCTCCTGTACATCCCACACTCCAGTGAGATCCATAACGGGGAAGCCACCATGTCGAAACCCATATTTGTCCACGTCCATGCCGTCCAGGTCAAGAACGCTGCTGGCACCTACAAAGCACATGGCCTCTGTGAGGATGGACGGCTTGCAAGGTACAAGTGACCTGCAGCACGACACACGTTCAGGAAAACGTCCAAAGGACCAAGCCATCCTAGCCCCCACCACGCAGCCGGCGTCTGCCACAAACGGGGGTGCAGGGGTTAGCGGGCACTGGGGAAGCAGAGGCCACCCCGTGTGCCCGGCACAAAGCCACTCAGGATGTCCCCGCTGTGGGTCAGCGCCCTCCCACAGTTGCTGCTCACCACACCCTCTCTGACTCCTGCCCCCAGGGCCCTGACAGTCCAGCACGGACAAGCGAACCCCGCCCTGGAACTCTACACCTTAACCACGTTAACCACCGCAACCCGGAAGATGGCGGAGGGCACGAGGACCTGCTCTCCATGCTTCAAAGCCCTCGTGTGCTCTTTCCCACCAGGAGACCCGGGAGGAGGACGCCGAGGCCCAAGCAGTTGTGCAAACATCACAGCGACCCAGCAGTCAAGACGGCCTCAAATGCCCAGCGCCCTCCCCACGGCCCAGCTCCTCGTCCCGATCCCTCCAGGCAGCTCCACTTCATCGTGTCCCCCCACTCCCCTCCCACCCTGGCGTCTAGACAGGGCCCGCCCTCCCCAGATTCCCTCGACGCCCCCTCCCACTGACCCCCCCACACCAAGGCAGACCCCCCCACCCCCGAAGGTCAAACCGCCCCCTGTGCCCTCCACACCTTCCTCCCTGCCATCCAAACACCCCAGAGACGCTCTCCACAGCACAGGGAGCAGAGGCCGCCAGACACACGGCCAGGGGCTCAAGGGCACAGAGGGGGCGGCAAGAGCCCGAAGGTCACACAGCAAACCTGCAGAGCAACCCCGGGGTGCACATGCTTCCGCCTCGGCGTTCCCACCAGGAGAAGCACGTTCCAGGAGGCGCTGCAGCCAGGTGCCAGGAGATGCAGCTTCCTGCCCACCGCTGCGGCTGCTATTTATAGCCCAGACAGCGGGTCAGCTTCCTGCACAGCAGAGCCAGCCGCAGCCTGGGAGCCTGCAAGGGTGACCCCAAGGGGGACGGGCCAGGCGGGGGCAAAGCGGAGGGCAGAGACGCCCAGGCTGGGCAGAGGGTGGACGCAGGCTACCCTCCACGATCGGGGCCAGGAAAGGGAGACGTGAGGACAGGCCAGGCCCTGCTGTGACAGCCGCCCACCCAGGAAGGCACTTACAAGCCGCGTGCCCTGAACCAGTGACATCACCACCCTGTGCCTCACTTGCCCCATCACGAAACAGAGAAATTCAGTTCCAGCCACTTTGGGGTGATCGTGAGGCTTATACGGGCCTCACAAAACAGGCGCCCAGTGAGCCCGCCTGCAGCCCCCCGCCAGCTCAGGGCCCCCTCCCAGCCCCCACCCCGCCCAGACCGCACAGAGACCAGACTCGGAGGATGGGGACACAACCTGTCCCCAACAGGCCACGTCACAGAGGCCACCCAGTGCCCCAACCCACCTCCTCCCCTGTGAGGCAGGCAGGCAGGCAGACAGTGCCCCCATTTCACAGATGCAGAAACCGAGGCACAGAGAAACAGAACTCTGCCAAGGAGGGGAAATGGGGCCCTTCCCGGGGTTTCCTGGAGTTAACTGGGGTCCCCTCTCTCACCACACAGCAGATAGGCCTCGAGGGCCCCGGGGAAGACCCCCACAGGCAGCCTGGGGAGTGGGTCTGGGCCCACAGAGCTCCCTTCCTGGGACAGGGGAGCTGTCTCAGGCCAGCACAGCACCCAGGGGCTGCCCGCCCATGGGAACACAGGCATCCAAGGTCGTCCAGCTGTGATGTCCCAACTTTCCTCCAAAAATGACCAAGGGAACACCCACACGGCAGACTGAAGCACCCACCCCACCCAGGGCCAACCCGCACAGAAGTCCTCTGTTCTCGGCGCCAGGCAGCAAGCCCCTCATGTGACCCCACTGAACCCTCACGGGAGCCTCGCAGGACAACTGACCTGACTGTACCCACTTTATGGATGGGGAAACTGAGGCCTGAAGCAGCCAGGACCTTGTTATCCCAAACCCTGGCCACCCCAGTGCTCGGGGAGCCAGCTCCGCTCTGCAGGGGCCTGTTGTGGCCCCCCACAGTGGGGACAGGGAGGGAACGGCCGAGGCTCGGCGACCTGGCAAGGGAGAGGGCTACTGCAACAGTCCAGGCAAGGCACGACGGAAGCTGTGTGCGCTTCCCGGGGCTGCCGTCACAAATCACCCCAGACTGTTCTCTCCCAGTTCTGGAGGCCAGAAGCCCAACACCGAGGCGTCAGCGGGGTGGTCGCCTCCGGAGGCTCTGGGGGAGAGTCTGCTCCCCGGATCTCCCAGCCGGCCACCTCGGCACTCCTTGGCACGTGGCCGCGGCGCTCTAATCCCTGCCTCCATCTTCTCGCCGCCTTCTCCTCCTACAAGGACCCAGCCATGTGGGATGTAGGGCCACCCTCCTCCAGCGTGACCTCACCTCAACTAATCACATCTGCAACGACCCTATTTCCAAACAGGGTCCCCTCCTGAGGTTCAGGGAGGATCACGAATTGGGGGGAGACGATTCCACCAGGACAGTGGCCTAAATGAGGTGCACGCAGTCGAGGTGGGAAAAGTGAATAAAGTGATAAAAATATTCAGGAGGGCTGGGGGAGGCACGGACACTAGACGATGCGGGGACAGGTGGAAGTGGGTACCGCCCCATCCCGCCCCCTGCTCACATCCCCCCCAGTTTACCTGGTCACAGGAGGTACCCAGGGCCACCACCTCACAGAAATCCACCAGCACCCCACTCTGCAGAGCTGATCCAGGCCCCCAGAGGGGGGCCCCCCCTCCCGGCCCCCGCCTCCACTCCTGGCCCGGGGGTCTGGCAGAGGAGCCCTGTGGAGCCCCGGGCAGCGCGTCCCCGGCCCCCACCTTTCCAGGCGGGCTCGCCCCGGCAGCCTAGCGAGCAGGGCTCGGTGCCAGGCGGTTGCCATGGCCACGGAGACACCACCGCAGCCCCGGGCGGTGCTCCCAGAGGGGCCGTGCACGCACCGAGGTTCAGCGTGAGGACAGCAGGGGCCTCGGAGGCACCTCCTCCCACGGCCGGCCTCCGGGACAGGTGACCGACAGCGGCTCCCAGAGGGGCTCCTGGGCAGCGAGGAGAAATCCACCCCCCCACACCCCCCAGACCTGCCCGGCCACAAGTCCCCCCCCCCAGTTTCTGCAGGGGCCGGCCGAGGCAGGTCGGAGGTCGGCAGGCGCCGGGCAGACAGGCCTCGAGGCGGCGAAAAGGGTCTGGATTTGGAGCAAGAAGCGGTGGAAAGCCTGCGGGGCTGAGCGAGGTCACGTCCTTCACCCGCCGTGGCCCCACCCGCAGCTGCGACGGCCCCACCCGCAGCTGCGTGCAGAGAGGGACCAGCGGTCAGGACGGGCGGAGGCCGGCGCATCAGAGAGGGAGGAGGCCACTGCAGGCGCCGGGCAGGCGGGAGGGCAGCTTGGGAGACCCCAGGTCTCGGCCCATGCCCCCCACTCGGGAGGCAGCCCAGGCTGGCGTCTGGGGGTGACGGGGGTCCGCAGGTCTAGTCTGGGACCGGCTGGGTCCCAGGCCCCTTGAGGACATCCATGAGCAATGAGGAGGCTGCTGGATCCACCCGCCGGGCCCCAGGGTGGGCTGCCTGGGTTTATAAGACGGAGGGGAGAGGAGCTGGGACACGGCCTGCAGGAAGGACCCACGCGTCAAAGGCCCCTGGGCGCCCCTCACTCCCTCACCCTGTGAGCTCTGGCGTCATCCGTCAGCCCGTGTCACAGGTGGGTAAACTGAGGAGCCGCGCACAGAGGGCCCGATACCTGCCCTGGGGGCATCGCACAGCCCGCAAGAGGCGCACACGCCGCTCAGACCCTGGCTTCGTCGAGCCCGGTTCATAACCCCTAAGACGCAAACACAGGTCACCGAGGGCTTCAGCCGCCGGACCCCAGGAGAGACCAACCCCCAGGAGCCTCCGGGCCTCCAGCCCAGGCGCTCCCTCACGCGCACAGCAGCCTCACGCGCACAGCAGCCCCACGCGCACGCTCACGCGCACAGCAGGCCCAGGCGCACGCGCGAACACACCAGCAGCCCCAGGCACACGCCCGCGCACACAGCTGCCCCAGGTGCACGCTCACGGGCGCACGCCCGCGCACACCAGCAGCCCCAGGCGCACGCTCACGCGCACAGCAGCCCCACGCGCACGCCCGCGCGCACAGCAGGCCCAGGCGCACGCCCGCGCGCACAGCTGCCCCAGGCGCACGCCCGCGCGCACAGCAGCCCCACGCGCACGCTCGCGCGCACAGCAGGCCCAGGCGCACGCCCGCGCGCACAGCTGCCCCAGGCGCACGCCCGCGCGCACAGCAGGCCCAGGCGCACGCTCACGTGCACAGCAGGCCCAGGCGCACGCCCGCGCACGCTCACGCGCGCACACACCAGCAGCCCCAGGCGCACGCTCACGCGCGCACACAGCAGCAACCCCAGGCGCACGCTCCTGCGCACACACACCAGCAGCCCCAGGCGCACGCTCCTGCGCACAGCGGGCAGCCGGTCGCGGGCTCATCTGACTCCACCCCCAGCAGCACCCCGGCTGACCTCCTCCCCCTTCCTCTCCAGCCCAGAGAAATACCCCAGGGTCAGCAGAGACCCTGAGCAGCCGCACAGCCCCGGGGCTGGAACGAGGCGCCAGGCTCAGGGTGGACACCCCCGCGGCACTGCCACGGCAACAGTTCCAGGATCCCTGGGCCCCGGGGTCCCCCGATATGAACAGACGGACGGCACGCTCCACCCGGGGTGAGCTCGGCGCCTGCTCCCCTCCAGGGCCTTCCCTCGAGCCAGGCGGCTCACAGGGCACGGGGCCTCCAACAGGAACAGCTGCCACCGTCCACGACAGTCCCTGTCATCTCCCCAAGTCCGACCCGAGACGCACGTCCCATGATCCCAGGTCTCGCCCAGGGTCTGACCTCGGTTAAGACTCCGCGGGGCCAGGCCTCGGTTTCCTGCCAGAATCGTCCATGAGGAGACCACCCCACAGGCGCTCGTGGGGAAACAAGCAAGGAAACATCTCGCAAAGTGTGTGCCTTTCCTTGACTCCTGCCCCACTCCAGTCCACCCCTCACGAGCTGAGACAACCTTCAAGAATGCATAAGATAAGATAAAATCAGACAGCAAGGTCAGAGCAAAGGGAAAAACCAGGGACACACTAATCTGAAATCAGGATGAAGTAAGTAAAACCAAAACAGAGGCCCAGAATGTTGAAGCAGGCTGTAAATTTGACTCTGAGCTTCCTAACAGCCAAAGCAAAGAGGGAAACAAGATGGATTAAAAGTGACTTTGCAAAAATTGTGAAAACCACGCACGTAGCACCGTACAGAAAGTGCTACAGCAAGAATGTAGTGTTGTACAGAAGGCATTACAGCCTCCGGCATCATAGAAGAGGCCAGAAATTGTGCCAGGGTCAGCCAGACTGCCTGCTGCCTTAACCATCCTCCTTTCCTACTGCATTCTACAACAGCAAATTATCACCATGAGCAGCAGCACCACTGGGCCGAACAGTGAGCCAGGCCAGAAGGACTTTAGGGTTTTAGGGTTTTAGGGCCCGCACGGGGTGACCCTCAAACTCACAGTCTTCCCTGGGCCCCAGCTTCCTCCACAGTGAAAACCCTGGAAGCTTATGCAGAAGTTAAAAGGAACGAGGGGTAGCTCCATATTCGGGGGGCAAACACTTTCTGTAAAGGGCCAGAGAATAGCTATTTCAGCTTCTGTAAGCCTTCTGGCCTGTCACAGCTCCTCAACCTAGCAGCGGCGGCCAGAAACCAGCCACGGACGAGCCGAGGGTGCCCGGGCGCAGCTGTGCTCCAATAAAACTTTATTCACAGACACTGAAATTTGAATTTCATATAATTTCACACGTCACAAAGTATTCTTCTTCATTTTATTTTTTTCAATCATTAAAAACTGTAGGGGCCGGCCAGGTGGCATGTTGGTTAAGTTCGCAGGCTCCACTTCAGTGGCCCGGGGTTCGCAGGTTCGGATCCTGGTGCGGACCTACACACCACTCGTCAAGCCATGCTGTGGTGGGGTCCCATATAAAGTAGAGGAAGATGGGCACTGATGTTAGCTCAGGAAGACTCTTCCTCAGGGGCAAAAAAAAAAATCTAAAAACCACTCTTAGCTGGCGCACCAGATAAAAACAGGCAGGTTTGGCCTGAGGATCACAGTTCGCTGACCCCTGCTCTATACGTCCTGGAATAAACTCCAAGATATGTTATAATTTAAGGGAGGAGAGTAAGATGTGACGACGGTGTGACACTGTCTGTGTGTGTGTTTTTACAGGGAACACACACTTGAGTTCACCTTGGGCAGGCACATGGCCACAGCGTCTCTGAGGGGGCATTTCCACGTGGCTGCCTCAGGGGACAGGGACCGGGAGGGCAGGAAAGGAAGGCGACTTCCCTCTGCACTGTGTTTTAACCTTTTAACAGGCCCATGCATTTTCTTTTATAAAAATAAGTTTTCATAAAGCCTGAAGCAAGTGGTCGCGTTGGAGTGCCTTGCTCTTTGGTTTTCTATATTTTTCTGACGACAAATAAAAAGTAACGTTATCCAAACACAAAGAGAATCTAGCTGTTATCCACATGGAGAGATGTCCGTGACGTGTTCACTCACAGCAGAAGAAACACGGATCACGACCACACGTGGAGAGCAGGCCCCCCACAGGCCCCCACGCGTGGGCCTGGGCGGACACGGACGAGGCGCCGCCGCTCGTCTGGATGAACCCGGGCCTCCTCCTCGGAGCCCGGCCGGTCCGCCGCCCTCGCCCCCGAGCCCCCAAGCCCCGCTCGCCGAGTGGGAGCTGTCCACGCCGCACAGACCTGGAGCTGCTTCCTGTGCCAGTGTGACAGCCAGGGAAGGCAGCGGGGCCACCGAGCAAGGAGCTCCCCGGTCCAGGGACAATGGCCTGGAGGACCAAAAAGGAGCGCGCTCAGCCAGCGGCCTGAAAACCCGCGTCTGGCCCTGTGTCAACAGAGGAGGCCAGGCACTAAGGCCGCGCTGCCCAACAGGGCTGGCGGCCACTAGCCCCGTGGGGCTGTTGAAATTTAGCAGGATTAAGTAAAAACTAAAATTCCGTTCCTCGGTCACACCAGCCTCACTTCAAGTGCTCAGTGCCACGTGGACAGGGCAGATCTAGAACGTTCCCTCCATCACAGAAAGCTCCACCGGAAGGTGCCACTCCAGGGTCCGGTGGGGCGTGAGTGGGTGGAGGGATGAGGAGCCTGGGCCAGCACGGGGGGCACCCTGGGCTTGTCTGGGTAACAGGGACGCAGAAGCGGGCCCGCCGAGATGACAGCGTTACAGCAGGCAGAGAAAAAAGCACACGAGAAAGGGGAAAAGCAGATGCCAAGAGCCCGGCCCTGCTCCTGCGCGCAGAACCTCGTTTCATCACCCAGCTCCGCGTCGTCCGATCAGGCAGCCGTCAGCCCCAGCCGCACACGGCTATTTAAGTGTAATTAATTAAAATCAGATAAAATTACCAGTTCCGCGGCGCTAGCCACATTTCAATAGCCAGGTGCAGCCGGTGGCGACGGGACGGGACGGCACAGATCTGGAACAGCCTCCACCACTGCAGGAAGCGACGGTCCCCTGAGGTGGGCATTATTTTCTCCACCTCCCGCCCTTTAAGGATAAGAAAACTGAGGCTGGAAGGTCAGAGTCTTTGCTCAAGTTATTAATTGATGGAAGCGAGATCTGAACCCAAGTCTGACCTCAAAGGAGGCCTTTCTAGAACCCAGCCCCCATGCGAGGTGGGGGGAGCTCGGCCCTCCCCCAGGAGGCCCCTCTGCCCTCCCCACCAGCCCTTCCCCCACTCTCCAGGCTGCGAAGCCCGCCAAGGTCCTGCCAAGGTCTGACGGGCACGGTGACTGAAGGCACCTGGAAGGGCAGAGGGGGGAGCCGAGCACATCCGTCCATCACCCACCAGCCCCAGAGTGGGGAGCCTGCCATCTCCAGGGGGCAACAAACCAGGCCCCGTTCCACGAGAGGATCCTCCCCAGCAGCCCTTCAGGGGGGGAATGGGCTGCGTTCACCCAGCCCGTCGGGGAGCACCTGGGTTCGACAGTGAGTTCCACAGGGAAGCCTTCCTCTCCCACAGGGTGAGCCAACACAACAGCAGCTCCCATGACACAGCTCACGACACAGGACCTCCCGACAATAAAGTCCAGAATATCGTCATCATCATCCCCATTTTAGAGATGAGCAAACTGAGGCTCAGAGAAGTTAAGTAACTTGCCCAGAGTCAAACAGCTTGAAGCTGCAGAACCAAAGAGCAATCCCACCACCCACGCTTTCTGCCCCTTAATCCTCTCCACTGCCCCACCAGCGGTGGGCGAGGTGCCCATTTTACAGACCAGGCGCCCAAACTCCGGGAGAAGCAGGGTCCAGCCCCTGGGCACAGTGCTCATACGTGGCTGTGCCGGGACCGAACTCACCAGAACGTGAAATGCTCAACCGGCCGCCCTCGTGGGGATGGCTGACCCAGGCCGTCCTCTACTGTTTGCTCAGGGTGATTCTTCACGGACTTAGGAACCAGAAGAGCCTTCCTCACCCACTGGGCCTGGCAATGTGGAACTGCCTGGGCACAGAAGTCTCACTTTAGTCTAAAGCAGAGTTCATAATAATGATTTTGATCAGTAAGCAAAAGTCACACCACCGTGCGACCTTGGCCTGGCCCAGCCCCTCTGACCCGATGAATTCTGCAAAATGAGGAAAAGCTGCCGTGTGCCCGTCCACCCAGAACCCCTCAAGGTGTCCAGCCACAAAGGCCCCCGAGGCTGCAGGCCAGCGTGCGGGCGTGCCAGCCAGGCACTCTCTGACACAGCTTCCTGGAGCCCCGCGATCCGCCCTGCTAAATAATTCAAAACGCTGTTTTTACTTCAAAATAAACACAGCCCGGTCGCCAGAGCGAATGCCAAATTTGCATGGATGTTTAAGATAAAATGAGACTTCAAAGAAATGCCAGGCCTGCAGCTGGCACTGTCCCCCTCCCCAAGTCCTGGGGAGGCATTCTCAGTCTCCTGCCCCCTGGGGCAAAAATCTGTAGGAGATGCTCCAATCAGAAACATAATTTCTTTACTCCTATCCTTCCTATCTGGGCAGCTCCCCAGAGCAGGCTGCTGTCAATTCTTGCTGCACCAACAAGACCGTGAATAATCCCAGGTCTTTAATTCTTAGTTCTGCTTCCAAACTGTGTGACCTTGGGCAAGTCACTTAACGTCTCTGCGCCTCAATGTCACCATCTACAGAAGAGGATGATAAGAGCACTGACTTCACAGGGTGGTCGTGAAGAGTCAAGGAGTGGACTCCTGAGGGCAGAGCCTGGCACACAGTAAGTGCTTTATACGTGTTGGCTGTTATTATAATTGCATGATATCTAGTATTTTCCAGCTCCCAGACCAGACGTCCACTTCGCAGGTTGTAAAGTCCCTTCTCCACCTCCAAGGATCCTCAAACGATGTCAGCTGACCCTTCCTAAGTGTCACTTCCCCAGGGACCCCCCATACCCACCTCTGGGACAGGCCTTTTAAGCTGACACAGCTGGGCTGGCCTGGCCCTGGGCAGCCTGGCCCTCCCCGGGGCCTCTCCGGGCCCCTCCCCTGGGCAGGAATCACCAGGGGGCAGGAATCACCAGCTCCCACAAGCTGTCCCCTTGCAGGGAGCGCAGTCTCAGAGGTGTCACCTGGGGAGGCCGCTGTTGGCGAGGGAGACATGAAAGGAAAACAGAAGAGGAGAGAAAAACACACACAAACAGAGCTCTCCACCCCCCGCTGCCAGAGCGCCTGTGATGTGGGGGATTTTGTTCAGAGCTGTGGGAAGGAAGGGCAGGCCAGCCCTGCTGCCTGGCGCATCTATGCCTCTCACACACAGGAGCTCCCTCGAGCTGGGGCTGCGGAGGTGCGGACTCCCCCCAAAATCTCAGAGTGAACCACCAACTCTGCACCCACAGGCCCCGGGGCGGGGAGGAGGGGGGTGAGGGGGTGGGAACACGGAACACGGGACACCCCCCTCGCCGGCAGGGGGAAACCAGGCCAGGCAGCCTCCACAGCAGCCTGAATGGCGCGGCGCCGGGGGGCCGGAACCCCTGGGGCCGCTTTCCAAGCCCGCCGGCGCACCCCCCGCCCCCAGGCCAGAGAACAACCTAGCGTCCCCCGCTCGTCCCCAGCTCCGGGCTCTCCTGCAGCTCATTCGTGTTGCCAGAGCTCTCAGAAATCTTAGGAGGTGGTATGAGAATTATTAGTTGAGGGAAAAGAACGGATTATGCCAAATAAATCCCTCCCACGTAGCCAAACCCTCGCCGAGGGCGGGAGGGGGTGCGCGCGCCCCACGCGGGGTCTCCATCCCTCACCGGGCCTGACAGCCACATTACCATGGACATGGATCTATCAATAGTATCGATCCCGAGCAGGCGTGAATAGCCCACTAGGAAGAGGCCAGGCCGGGCCCGCCGGCTCCCGCCCCCGCGTCTGGGCCCCGCAGACTCCCCCGGGCACCCGCGCGCGGCGGAAAATTTCCAAATTTCTGGGAAGCCAGATCGCACCCGGGACGCCCTGCAGCCGCTCCCGGAGCCGGCCTGGGTCTGCGCATCTGTTCAGTGGGCGAAGGCACCACCTGCCCGGCTCCATCCTCACGGGAAAAAGCAGAGGGGGGCGGAAAGAAGGCCCCTCCCCTCCCCAGATCCCCCACTCCCCAGGCAGAAGCTTCCCAGGCCGCTAGATTAAAGGCCAAGTTTTAGCACCCAGAAATAATAATAATAACAGTAACAGTGGCCATAGTAACACACGTACAAATACCTTCTACGCATTATTACCAATCCTCCGAACTCGGTACTATTATCCTCCCACTTTGCAGAGACGAAACCCGAGGCGCAGAGAGCTCAGTAATGGCCCAGGGTCAGGCTGCCAGCAAAGTGACAAAAGTAAGATTCGAACCCAAGGAGTCGAGCTGCAGCGTGGGCTCTGAAAGGGTCGGCTATCCCGGCTCACATCTCTTCCTTTCTGATTGCTACCCCCCCCACACACACACCAAAAAAAAACACAAAAGGCCACCCACGACGACGTGCACAATGCCCCGGGCCGCCCTCCCAGCTCCGCCGGCCCCAGAGCCCCTTCTATCAAAGCAGCCGCGGGGACCCAGGTCTGGTTTAAAAAGGGCAAAGTCAAGGCCACCGATAAGGCGACCCACCGGGCCCAGAACGCCCCCATCCAGCCCGCAGGGGTACTCTCCCCTTCCCCCCTCCCTCCCTCCCGCACACATCCTTCCTCCAAATCTGCAAAAGGGAAAAAAAAAATCATAATAAAACCAGTTCTCACCAACAGGGGGGAGGGGGGAGGAAGGGAGGAGGCAGCGCCGACAGAACAGATCCGCCTCCGCCGCCCGCTCCAGACCCTCGGCAAGCGGAGCGCGCGGCAGGCGGCGGAGGACGCTCGCTTCCCAAAACACAAACCTACAATGTAAAAATAACGCGGGGCGCCCCCCGCTACCGGCGGCTCGCAGGTACAGCGTCTCTCTGCTCGCGCCGCCCGGCCCCCCCCCGTCGGCTTTTTCCTGCAAGCGTCCGGGGTGGGGAAGGCGCGCCCCACCGGCCCCCCACTGCCCGCAGGTCTCTGCGGATGCTCCCCCAGCACTAGGGCCCGGGGCCTCTGGGTCCAGCCCAAGTGGGATCAGCTCTGAATTCCAACTTCCCAAACTAGTGGCATGCAAAGTATCCACACAGCCGGGGGAGGGACCAGGAGGCGGCCCAATGAGGCGTCACCAGCAGCGGGGGGCAGGCCCAAACACCAGGAACACCCGGGGCCCGGGGGAGGGGGGACAAGGGGCGCCTCTCCCGGGGGCACCCCCATCCAGCGCCCCCGGCCCCTAGCCCTAGAGCGGCCGCGCGGCCAGCCCCACCCCCCGGCGGGAACCCCCCATGCGCCCTTCCCCAGCAGCCAGGCCGGGGAGCCCGGGTGCCATCTCCAAGGGCTCCCTGAACCCGCGCTGCCCGCTAGAAAATAAGGCGCAGCGTCACCCCCCAAGTGTGGGGCTGCTTGGGGAGGAGGGAGGCGCATGGCGGCCATGGCCCTGGGGCTGGTGCACACGGCGGGGGGCTGCCCTGCGCATTTCCAGGACGCCCCCCCCGGCCGCCCACCCCCACGCCACTTCCCTCCTTCCCGCCCCCTCGCTGGGGAGCTGGAGTTCCCCTAAGTTCCCCGGCGCCCCCGCGCACGCGGCCCGCAGTGGCGGTGGGGCGCCTCGCTCCCCAGCAGGCCACCCCCGAGAGCGCCAACTCGGAGTGCAGGAGCCCCGCCAACTCCGCCGCGTGCGCCGCCCGATCTTCCCCGGGCCCCCGGAAGCGCGCCCCGCGCCTCCCCCGGCCCTCCGCGGGGACCCCGGTCCCAACTCACCTCGCGGAGGCGGCGGCGGCGCCGGGCTCGGGACGCGCTCGGGCCGCCCGGGCGCTCAGGCGAGTGGCGGGGCCGATCGGGCCGGGGCGCGCAGCAGGCCCGGCCTCCAGCGGGGCGCGATCCTCCCGCCGCCGCCTCCTAGGGCGCCGGCCCCGGGTCCCCGGCCCGCAACTTGGCGCGCATGGCGGGGCGCAGGGCGCGGGCGCACGGCTCGGGCGGGGCGCGGGCGGACGCGGGGCTCGCTGCGGCCCGGTCCGCGGCTCCGCTCCCCGGCGGCGGCAGCGGCGGCGGCGGGAGGGGGAGGAGGGGGCGGGGCGGGAGCCCGGGAGGCGGTGGCTCGACCTCCCCGCTCCGCTTCCCCGCCCGCACCGACGCGCCCCGGCCCGGCCCCCTCGGCCTCCTTAAAGGGCCCGCGTCGCCTCCGCGGCCCCGCGCGCACACGCTGACACGCGCGCGCGCGCGCGCACACAGACACGGGCGCGAGGCCGAGTTTCTCTTTAGCCCTCCTCCTCCTCCCCAGCCCCAGATACTTCCCTGGAACTGCGTTTCAGCTATTAAATTCTAACTCAGGAGTGGCCGGTGGATGGAGAGGGGGCTCCCGAGGAGGGCCACACACAGATGCGCAGGGACACGCGCGGTGGGGCCCAGTCCGGGGCCTGGGGCACACAGGAGGATGCAGAACCCCAGCAGCCGACGTTCACACGCTGGGCCTCCCCAGACGGGAGATGCGGCCAAGGTGAACCCGCGGGGAAACACACACACACACACACCCCCGCACCCCCAGACGTGAGCGCAGCCTCCACAGAGACTCAAATCTAAGATCACCCACGGATGAACACTGGGACGCACACACGGGTTCACACACACAGGCAGACACACGAGAATGTCCGTGTCATGAGGGCGGGGATTTCTGTGCTCACTGCCCTTTCTCGGTAGGGACTCCATAATGTGTTGAGTGAGCCCGTTTGGGAACATTCAGGGACACAGATGCACACACGCGACGCTGCAAGCCCGTGGTCGGCGCACACGGACGCACACGCACAGGAGCCCAGACCGCACAAGCATGGCGGGTCACAGACGAGCACACGTGTGGACACTCGCCGCGCACACGCAGGCACTCACAGCTCCAACAGGACCCCCACTGGCTGCCCTGACAACTGGGTGTCCTCACTTGCCCCCCACCCCGCCCAGGCTGTCCCCCAAGCCAGGCGAGACCTTTTTCAACAGCAGAGGGCACCGGGAGCCCCGGGCCTGGAGCCTCCTTCCTCCCCTGCTTTCCCTTGAGATGTTGGCGAGTTTGAATTTTTTTTTTTTTTTTCAGTTCAACTTTCCTTTTTTGGAGCGACGTCTCAGCAGATTCAGTTCTGCCATCTGCCAACATCTGAGAACCCCCAAGGGGAGCGGGGGGAATGGCTGCGGTGGGGAGGCGGCCATGCGGTTTCCAGGCCCGGGCGTGCCTCCTGCCTCCTGCCTCCTGCCGGCGGGGGGGGGGGGGGGGGGGGGGGGGGGGGGCCTGCCTCCCCTGCAGCAATTTGTCCTTCTCTGCCCCCTCCGGCAGCTAGTTGTTTTTTTTGGGGGGTCGGGCACCTGGGGCTGACAAAATCTGGAAAAATGGGAGTGTATGTGGAGGGGGCGAGGAGCAGTCATGGGTCAGCGGTCCCCTTCCTCCCCGGCCTGGCCCCACCAGCTCCACGGCTGTCCGCCCGGACCGTGGGAATCCACCGGCAAAAAGCCCAAGCTGCGGAAGGAGGGCCTGGGGGGGGGGAATGGGAACAGGGGGGCCCCCCAGCCAGCTCCACCCACGACAGCCCTCCTCAGCCCTGCCCCCAGTGTCGCCTGAGAACCCTCTGTATTTGCATTTTCATGAGATGCAGCTCTGGGATTCTCACTGCAAGAGGAGGCGTGTGGGGTGTCTTTAGGGGTTCCCTCCCCCAGCTTCTGCCCCCCAAGGGTGGCCCTGGGTCTGTGGCTGAGGCTGGGGGCATAGCAGGTAGCAGGCAGGGGGACTGCTGGCTTCGTAATGTCCAGGAGTCACCTGGACACCCCTCCAAGGGAGCCAGGTAGAGACGCCAGGGCCAGTGCTCTCCTGAGGGACGGAGTTACAGAAGGAACACAGAGGCCAGGAGAGGGAGGCGTGTCTCTGGAGAGGCTCTGCCATCTCTTACCCAGTCCTGTCCATTGGTCATTAGTCCGGCCTCATGGGCGGCCAGAGTCATACACGTGCGTGTCCTCAGGACCTCATGAACCCCCCCAGAAACCCTCCGAGGGGAGGTCTTGGTATGGACCCTGCGTTACAGATGGGGAAACTGAGGCCCAGGAGGATTAAGAAGTTAACTTGCTGGACTCACTCAGCTGGTGATTCCAGATGGGTGCGCAGAACCCTGCCCTGAAGGGGCCAGCGGGGAGAAGACTCAGCTGAGCCCCGCCCGACCCCAGCCCCCATGGGCTCCTTGCACTGCCTGCTCCCTGCAGGGCTGCACAGTTTGCTGCTGCCGCTCTGAGTGGCAGCCCCAGGGATCCACATGTAACTCACGGGAATAGGAGCTTTGAAAACTTGCCAAAGAACACTCTGTCCCAGAACAGCCTCTCTGGAGGGCACCTGAGCCCCCAGGATTGCAGGTTAGTGATAATACCAGCTAAGAGCTTCCCAAACTTCTCATGAAGCCTTCATGAGGGAAAGACTGTCACTATACCCATTTTATAGGTGAGGAGACTGAGACCGAGTTAAGGATGTCACCCAAGGACATTGGGCACCATATAATAAGTGGCCCTGGCCAGATGGGAGCAGGGTAAGGGGATGTCATCTACATCCAGGGGGCTCTGGCCCACTGGGGCCACATTCTGCCCCTAGGCTATGGTCCCACTGTTCCTTTCCAATCATTCAACCATTCCCTCTAAACACTTGGCAAACTATCGAGCTCACCTCTACCCCAGGACCTTTGCACTTGCTGTTCCCCCTACCTGAGACAGCATCTTCTAACTTCAGGTCCCACTCAATGTCATCTCCTCAGAGAAACCCTCACTGACCCTCTATCTAAAACCCCCAAGGCACTCACTAACCCATCACCCGTTCATTTTCTTCACCATTTATCCCACCTAAAATTATCTTGGGCATTTGTCACTTATATCTTTTTTTTTTTTTTTGCCGAGGAAGCTTCGCCCTGAGCTAACATCTGTTGCCAGTCTTCCTCTATTTTGTATGTGGGTCGCCGCCACAGCATGGCTGACGAGTGGTGTAGGTCCGCTCCCAGGATCCAAACCTGCGAACCCAGGCCACCGAAGTGGAGCACACCGAACTTGACCACTGCACCACAGGGCCGGGCCCTGTCACTTATAGCTTGTCTTTTGTCACCAGAATGTCAGCTCCATGAGAGCAGAGACCTCGTCGGTTTGGCTCACTGCTGTATCCCCAGCACACAGGAAGCACTCAGTTGAAATGTGTTGAGAGTGAATGAACGAATGAATGGATGAATGAATGCAACACAGGAGAGAAGGGGGCTGGCTGGGGGCCAGGCTGGGCCCTGGAGAATCCAGAACAGGTGGGCAGGGCCGCCCCACAGCCCTGTTTTCTAGCACTCCTCCTCTGGCATATTTCAGAGCCCAGCCTTTACCTTCCTCCATCCATCTCAGGCTCCAGGCCGGTGGGGGGCTCCCAGGCACAGCCCCAGGCCTGACACCAGGAGATGCCCGTTCAGGCGAACTGAGTCCCTGTGGGCACCCACGGTGTCACGTCTAACTTCCAGCCCCTCCAGCGGGCCTGCCCCAAAACATGCCCTCTGGGCAGGCCTAGAGAAGCCAGGCTTTTAGAAGGTCAGAACTCAGGCTGCTGGCAGGGTGCCCTGGGCCTCCTTGACCCCAGCCACCTCAAAAGCCCGTCCAAGCACACACGAGGAGACCCCTCACTCTCGGGGCCTCTACCAGTGAGGCCTGGTGAACATCCCCCGGGGCCAGTACCGGGCTCACGGAAATCTCTCACATACTTGACATACTTTAGACGTGCCTTCAAACAGGGGTTGCAAATGCAGAAGTCCACGGGCCAGCAAGCCGGTGACTGGAGGAGAGGTGGTAATAGAGATGCGTGGGGCCTGCGGCACACACCACGCCTGTCCCCAGACGTTCACAGCCACCCTCTGTTTAAAACAGAAGTGTGGCCAAGCCAAATACCAAATATTTGGGGAGGGGGGGTACATTCAGCGGGGGCTGGCCTGTTTGTGACCCTGCAGAGCATCAGCTCCCCAGGCCAGTTCCCACTCAGCGGTGGTTTCCACCCAAAATGGAAGGGGGGGGGCGGGTAGTGGGAAGTAGAAACTTTCTTAGTAGACAGGGGACCCTCTGTCAAAAGCGTAGGCAGGAGGTGGGAAGGCCAGGTTTCAATGAATGCATCCCAGCTTTGTTCATTCAATACGCACTTAGTAAGCACCTACTGTGTGCCAGGCGCTGTGGGATCGCCAGTGAAGGAGACCGCACAGCTCTCAGGCTGGGCATCCAGTGGAGCTGACACTCCAAGTATGAAGTTATGTCAACGCCCGTGTGCTGAAAGCCCTTTAAAGGGTAAGGAAGATACTCTGGTCTTCAAAGCAGGGTTAAATTTCAGGACACAGGATTCTGGAGGGGACAGGCTCGCCCCAGGTCCCCGTCCTCTCCGGAGAGAGGAGGCTGGAGGCCCCTTCCAACCGCCCAGCCCTGTGAAAGCCGCGCTGAGGATGTGGCTCTGCACCCTCCCCACCCCCACCCTCGCTGCAAGAAACTGCAGTGTCACCCCCCTCCCCCGGCTTCCCCTGATGGCTGCGTCTTTATTTATGACACTGTGTGCATTTCAGAAGGAAGGGAGCAGGGAGCAGGATCAAGCCCCTGTCGGATAGGCCTGCTTCTCTCTGAGGATAAACAACTCGCTGTCTCCCGGCGCTGCATTTCTGGGGTGTTCTCCTGTCCGTAGATCTGCCTGGATCTTTGCTCTCAGGCCTCGCGGCAAGAAGGAACAGAGAAGTGCACCATCGAGGGGAGACATCCAGCGAGGACTGTGGTCCCCAGAGCCCCCCTTGCGGGGTGGACATCAGTGCCCCAGACATCGGCGGGGCTGGCCGCATGGGTCCTGGGCGTCCCTCCAGGGGAACAGTCTGCAGCTGGGGACGAGCCGAGGAACAGGCTGTGCGTTCCGAGGGGCAGAGCTCCAAGATACATTGTTTAGCACAAAGGCAGGTGCAGAGCCGGGTGTGCAATGTGGTACCTTTTGTGCAAAAAAGGAGGGGGAGTAAATGTGCACAGACATGCTTGACTCTGCACGCATGCTTCTGGAGGGGCATTCATTCATTCAGGAGTGCCCACTCTGTGCTGGGCACCTCGCCAGGTGGAGGGAACTCAGCAGTGACCCAGCTAGGCAAAGCCTCTGCTCTCAGGGCGCTGACATTCTAAAGGGGGAGATGCCCGAGGAAAAGCAAATAAATCTGTGATACACTGTATCCAAAGGTGGTAGGCACTGAGAGAAAAAATAAATTGGGAAAGGCAGACAGTGTGTACAGAGGTGGGGAGGCCAAGGCAGGCCTTGCTGAGAAGATGACGTGCGAGCAATGACCCAGTAGAGGTGAGGGAGGGAACCGTGCAGTATCTGGGTAAAAGCAGAAGGGGCAGAGGGCACAGCCTGTGCAAAGGCCCTGGGGTGGGAAGGTGCCTGGCGTATTCCAGGAACACGAAGGAGGGCCAGTATGAGAAGAATGGGTGGGTGGGCAGTGAGGGGGAGGGATGTGGTGGGAGCTTGGAGAGGTTACAGGACACGTGAGGGACTGATACCAGGGGCGCCTCTGGCGGCTGCGGGGTCTGGGGGGTGGGCCCTGGGAGCTGGGGCGCAGGTGGGGGTGACTTGCTTTGACCATATCCCATGTGGACTGTTTAGACGCATCATGAAAGGTCTTTCTTTTTTTTAACCTTGGACATCTGGTTTTGGACATCCTCGTGTGTGCTTCTGGATTTCTTCTTGAGATTCAAGGAGGTCTCCTTCCCGGCATCTTTGCACCACATTTGCTGTTTCTCAGCCTCCCGGAGAATGTCAGGAATTAGTCCCTGGGTGGCCTGACCTCCCAGTGGGGCCTGGGAAGCTGGGAAAAGCCCCAGCCTTCCCAGGGTGGCTGCCGCACGGCTGTAGGAACAGTGGAGGAGGCCGCACTGCAGCGGTCACCGCACCTGGTCCTCAGGGCAGCCGGGCCTGAACCGCCCGTGGACGCACGGCCCGGAGCTCAGGCCCCCGTCAGGGTGAGATCAGAGCCCAGAGGCCTGCCCGCCACCAGCGAGGCCTGTGGTCTGGGAGCCAAGCATGTGTGTCCCTCTGGGTCCCCTCTGGCTTCTGCCCGACAGACCCAATGATCATCCTCATCTTAAACACATCCACGTGGCGGGCTCGCCTGACTCAGAAGGGCCCTCCAGCCTCCCAGCGCCCTCGGGGATTGCTGAAAGCCCAGCCCTGCGTGTGCAAAGTGCACAGGGCTCTAGAGCCCCAGGGGAGGGTCCATCGAGCACGGAGAGCAAGTTGAAATGGAAAGATCCACAGTTTTGAATCAGACAGATCTGGGTTCAACTCCCAACTCTGAGACCTCATTCAGTCACTCAACAAGCGTGTCGTAGGCTGGCCCAGGGACCCAGCAGTGAATGAGACTCACGTGGAGCTAGCTTTCGGCAGGGCAGTGTAGGGGACGCTGGCATGTTAGCGTCCATTCCTCCCTGCCCCTGGCGGGCCTTCCTGGACGGCAGAAGCCAAGTGTGTTTCCCAGACTCCCTTGCAGCGAGGGTTCTGCATGGGCTGTGGTTCTAGCGATCCATACGTCACACTGGAATTCGGAAGGGAGTGCACAGGGTGGAGTGGGTCCAGCCGTCGGCCGGGGGCACTGCAGCAGCGGGGCAGGCTCTGGAACTGGCGGGGGGGGCAGTACTGCGTTCAGGGGGCAGGGCCGCAGCCCCCTCGGCGGCCCAGTCCTGCAGCGTGTCTCTGCGCGTCACACCTGAAAGCTCGGCCTCAAGTGCCGAGGCCGCTTACCACCCTGAGTGGAATCCCCTCAAGCCCCCGGAGCGCCTTCTCTTCCGGGCGAGATTTAGGGAGTCAGCAAACAGACAAGCAAAGGAAAGAATACGGTTAAAAATGGTGGTGACTGCGGCCAAGGAAGCCATGTGGGGGCCGAGGGAGCTGGAGGGAAGGGGAAGGACAGGGTTGAGACTTGGTGAGCAGGGAGGGAGGGTCTCCCGAAGGAGGCGGCATTGAAGATGGCATCCAAAAGCTGAGAAGGAGGCAGCAAGAAGGTGAAGGAACAGCATCCCAAGTGGCAGGAACAGCAGACACAAAGGCCACGCTGTGGGAAGTGACTTGGTGTGTTCAGAGAATGGGCAGAAGACCCGTGTGGCTGCAGCGTTAGGATGGGCAACTCACTGTACCTGCCCGAGCCTCGGTTTGCCGCATCTGTGAAATGGGCTGGACTCCCTGCCTGGCCAGCCTGACGGAGTGCTTCCAGGAATTCAGTGAGCTCATACAGCCGAACACCCTTCAAAATCCCGATGAGCCGGGGCCCTAATATCTTAAACAGCGTTCTTCAAGAGCTCTTTCCATGATGGGCCCAGGGCTAGCTGAGCATTGCCCAGGATTATTGATATAGACGGGCTGGGTGGCACGACGGTGAGGCACACACACCCTGCAGCCAGACCGCCTGGCTGTGTGGCCGTGCGCAAGTTACTCAACCTCTCTGAGCCTATTTCCTAATCTGTAAAATGGAGAACAAACCCTCCCTCGTAGGATTACTGGGAAAATCAAATGAATTAATGTGCATAAAGCAGGCACTGTCTGGCACATGGTAGGTGCTTTATAAGCATGAGCTATTTATCACATCTCGCTGAGGCTCCCAATACCCTGACAGGATTGGAACTACTACCGTCCCCACTATACGGATGAGGAAACCGAGGCTCAGAGAGGTAAGTTAGCAGTCTAGGCCATCATCTGGGAAGCGATTCACATTTGAGCCCAGCTGCACCTGGCTCCGGAGCCTTCTCTGCACCATCCCGTGAGGTCCAGATGGGTCACTGTTGTGACTGTAATTTCCACTGCTCAGAGAAAGCATTACTGCCAATGATGGAACAAACAGCCACAGGGGAGGCAGGGTTGATGTCCCTGTACCCAAAAATATGGCTCACTGGCCCCACCGTGGCCCCCTGGGCAGACTCTGGTTGGTATGAATCACCATTGTCACTGCACCTGCCATCGAGGACACTCAGTTTTGCCAGACTATGTTGTAGGGGCGAGAAAAGCCAGAGCGACAGCCACAGGGAAGGGAAGGGCCCTGGGTGGCCTCCTCAAACACATCCACGGTACTGCCTCAGGGCCTTTGCACTGACCTCTCCCTCTGCTGGGAATGCTTTTCCCCAGGTGACCAGGACTTGCTCCCTCACATCCTGCATGTCTTTGATGAAACGTGACCCGCCCATGCTAAAACAAGCCCCTCTCCAAGCTCCAATCCTCCTGGAACTTACCGGAGACCTGAGACAAACTCCTGGTCTCAGAGGGACCATCCTCCAGTGAGGGGCCCCGACGGAGAAAGCAGTCAACACAGAACGGCGTGTTGTCATCTCAGCTGGGATTGAAGGAAAGGAGTAAAGCAGAGGGGACCGAGGCGGCCAGGGGGGCCGCTCTGGGGAGGTGGCAATGGGGAGCAGACTTGAACGAAGAGAGAGGGCCAGCCGTGGGCAGACGAGCCTGGCCGACACGAGTGTCCTCGGACGACACACAGGGAGCACACGGCCCCCGGACGCACCGGGGGAGCCCGGAGGGTTCTCAGCGGGACTGTGGCCAGGTCTGGGTCACGTTTCGGAGGGGTCATCCCTTGGAGCCCACAAGGCGGGAGGCCTGCGGTGAGAGGTGCGGAGTCAGGACGGGGCAGGGCCGCGGGGGGAGGAAGCGGGCGCCCAGAGGTCCAGAAGGAGGGAGGTCGGGCCTCCCCCAGCGGCCGGCACAGGGGAGAGGCCTGCGGGCTGGGCGTGGAGACAAGTCCAGGCGGGCGAGGGTGGGAGCCGCCCGTACCTGTAAGACAGTTTGCTTTGGCAGCAGCCGGAGGGAAAGTTTCAGTGTGCGCCCTGCGCCTCCTTTGAGCTATTTACGGAAACGGACACACAGGAGCGGCCAGCCCTCCTGCTCTCGAGGCTCTCGGAGTCCAGGCGGCCAAGAAGGGTGGCCCACACAGGGGGATCAGGCCTCCTCTCGTCCCATCCCATCATCTCTCCTAAGCTCTCCGTGCCTCAGCTTGCTCCTCTGTGAAATGGGCATCACAGAAGCCCCTTCCTCAGGGGGTGGTCATGGGCCTGCAGCACCGTGTTGGGCCACATAAGCGTCAGCCGTACTCCTTTTATTAAGGGTTACCAGGAAGGGGAGAGGTGGGCGTGGACCGGAGGAATCAGGGATGACTTCCTGGCAGAGGCGTGCCGGGTGCTGGTTCCGGTTATAACAGCGATGGCTGGCTGGGCTCTTATCTGTGCCCAGTTCATGCCTGCACTTCCGGAATCCCTGCAAGAATGCCGGGAAGTGGATGCAGTTCTCGGCTCCGTGGTATAAACCTCTGGTCGCGGCTGTAACCATGACCACAAACGTAGTGGCTTCGAACAACGCAGACTCACTGCTTTATGCTTCTGGGCAGCAGTGTCCGAAATGAGTCTTGCAGGGCTGGCATCTAGGCGTCTGCAAGACGGTGTTCTTTTGGAGGCTCTGAGAAGAACCCGGTTCCTCGTCTTTTCCAGCTTTCAGAGGCTGGAGGCCCTGCGTCACGCCAGCCTCTGCCCTATCACCACGGCTGCCTCTCGGAGCCTCACCCTCCTGCCTCCCTCTTGTAAGGACCTTTGTGATGACACGGGGCCATCGGGATGATTCAGGACGATCCCCCACCTCCACATCCTTAACCGAGTCACATCTGCAAGGCCCCTGGGCCACGTCAGGTCCATACCCGCAGGTTCCGGGGATGAGGCTGTGGACGTCTGTGGGGGATCCGCCTGCCCGATCCATCTGATGCACAAGAGCGCTGAGGGGAGAGAACGTGCCCAGGCTCCAGAGCAGAGCCGGGGCCTCCACTCCCGTCTGTCAGGCTGCAGAGCCCACGGTCACCCCGTTTCGGGGTTCCGGCTTTTGCTGTCCTTAGAGTTTGAACCCGCGTTTGGCTGTTCCAGCCACTCAGCTTCATCAATTCATTTAACAAACATTAACTGAGCACCTCTTGCGTGCCAGGCAGAGTTCCAGGCACTGGAGATACAGCAGCAACCAAGTCCAGAGACCACCCCCGTCTGCATGAAGCTGACAGTCATTCAGTCACATCCATCACAATCCAAGTAACAGAAGCCCTGCTCAAATCAGCTTGAACGATGAGATCATTCGTTATTTATCGTCTGTTATTTCCCACAGCCAGAAATCAGGAGGAGGGGTAGTTCTGAGTTTGGTTCCTTAAGTGCCAGTGTCATGGACCCCCATGTTCTGTCTGTCTTTCTGGTTTCCCTTCCTCAGCTTTGTGCTCATCCCACATTCCCTCATGACCAAAAAATGGCTGCCACTGCTCCAGCTAATACATCCAGACACAGCAGCCAGCACATGAAGAACAAGAAACCTTCCCCAAACCCCACTGCAGCCCTTCACTCATGTCTCATTGGCCAGAACTGGGTCCTGTGCCCATGGTTTAATCAACCTCTGGCACAGGAAATGGGATCAGAGCAATCGCCTGAGACCAATTCGGATTCCCCCCAGGGCTCGGAACGTGTCACACTTTCCTGAGTCACGTGGGCGGCATGGGCCTTTAAATAAAATCAGGACAAGAAAGAGGGGGACAATTGCTAGGGCATTAGATGGCTTGGGTTCAAATCCTGGCTCTGCCCTGTTCCCTCTAACTCTCTGGGCCTCAGTTTCCTCATCTGTAAAATGGGCATAGTAATAGGACCTCGTTGACAGGATTGTTGTGAGAACAAAAGGAGTCAGGGCAGGCTAAGCCCAGCTCTCGACAAGCGTCCCTCGGCCTCCTCCCCAGGGCAGGGCCCAGAACATCAATTCTTACTCCACGGCCTTGACTGTAGAAGACTTTTTCCTAGCTTCTCCCCAAATTAAAATGGAAAGCTGCTCAAGGTGACTGCATTTCAAGACCCCATCCTGGAAGCTGGTGAGGGAAGGACTGGTGTGAGCCCTCTGCCCAGAAAAACGATACTTTGAGAGGTACTCACCAAGAGCGGGGTACTGGCTGAGTGTTGGGCACAGGGGACCCCCCTCCCCTTTACCTGGACCAGCCGCCATGGACAGGTGAAGAAACTGAGGCTCAGAGAAGCACAGCGGCTGGGTCCAGCCGGGAGCAGAGGCAGAGAGCAGGATCCGCAGCGGTCCCGCGGGCCCTGAGGCAAAGCCCGCACACGTGTTAGGGCGCCGCCCACAACGTTTCAAACATCTCATTGGCCAGAATTGGGTCACGTGCCCGTCCGGAGCCTATCCGGACAAAGGGGATTGGCTCACTCTCAGACCAATCAGGGCCTTCCCTGGGCTGGGGGCGGGCTCAGCTGCCCCGAGGCTCACGGCTGGTGGAGAGACGGCGGAAACCCCAACAAAATTGGGGGTCCTTCCTGCTAGGGAAGAACCAGCATTTTCCCCTTCACAAGTCTTTCCAGAAGTGTGACATCCCTACGTGGGTTGATTTTGGGTGGTGAACTTTGTATGGGTTTTAGATGGACCTTTTTAATAGTTACTAGTTTTTATAATAGTTATAACCTTTTATTTGTGGCAAGTGATACACATTTTTCTTTTATCATAGCTACACAATTTGCTTTTAAAAATAAGTTTAGATCCCATCATACTGACTTTTGACATAATTGAACCAAAAAATAAAATAAAAGTTTAGGCAAATTCTCATATACTCGGGTGGGAGCGTAAAATGGTCCAACTACTTTGGAAAATTCTATTTACCATGTCTGAACATACGCCCACCTACGACCTGGCAATGTCTATCGCAGGTCTATACCCTTTAGAAATGTGTCCGTAAAGACACGTGCACAAGGATGTCCACACAAGGCTTATTCATTACATCCCAGAGTAAGAACTCCCCCCAGTGCCCATCAACCTAGAACGGATAAATAAATTTGGGTGTATTTACGCCACGGAAGACTATACCACAGCTACACGTAACAACGTAGATGAAACCAGACACACGAGAGTCCGAACTGTGAGATTCTGTTGATTAAAAGTCCCAAATCAGGCAAAACTACCTGGCAGCCAGGAGCAGGGTAGCGGGCCCCTTGGGGGCAGTGACTGAAAACAGGTCTGGGAGGGGGCGTCCTGGGGGGCTGGGAATGCCGTGTTTCTTGAAGTCAGTGCTGGCTACTCCAATGTGCTCATTTTATGAAAATTCTTTAAGCTGTGCGCCTAAGACCTGTGCCTTGTCTGTATGTATAATAGACTTCGATAAGAAGTTCCAGAAAGTGAAGCACTTGAAAGAAAAATATTAGCTAAACAATAGAACTGGTGGTCCCCTGGTTTCTGAATCGGAAGGTTTTCAGGAATGCCTGAAGTCTGGGAGTCTGTGTGATGCTGTCGTCATTATCGTGCCTGTTGTCGAATGAATGCAAACACTTGTTGTTGATAATGCAGACTACCATGAGACTTAGGGAGCAGATGGGGCACGAAGAGTGCTATTTGTTTAGAGACTATTTCATTTAGTGTTCATTGGAAATAAATCTGTCTTCAGTTGCTGGGGTGGCCTCTTGACACCCCCTCTTTTTGGAACAGGGTTGAGAAGGCCCTGCCCAGTCTCAGCAAATGTAAGACGTGCCTACTGTCCCTCCGTAGTCTACTCCCAGGGCAGGCATTGCTAATCGATCCCAGCACTCTTGTCCATTGATTCCAGATAAAGCCTTTAATTCTTTGCAACAGTGTCCAAGGGAGCCGCTGCAAACAACTGCAGCTGGCACTTGCGTGACGTGTACTTGACATTCCAGCCTAAACGTCTGCCCTGCCTTAATCCGGAGGATGCTAAACCGGGGGTTCCATCTCTGCCAGGGGCATACCCAGGAAACCCACCACACCCAGCAGAGAGCACAGAAGAGGAGAGGCTGACAGCTCCTGTGGGGACTGAAGCTCACACCGCGTGTTTCTTGGACACCATCCTTCTCTTCTCCATCTACCCGCCCAGCCCACAGCTGCCTTCCACATCCCCCTCTCCCCTCCCACACAGCCTTCACCTCCAGACAGAAGGTCGCACGTGTGTCCACCTGCATGACCCACATACAAACAGACCCACAAAAGCCCCATCAAGTTTTCATAGGCCAGAGTCCTATCAATTAGTTACCTCTTGTTTTCCAACTTAATGAGGGATGAAGCACAGGGAGAGAATAGCAGACCCATTTTGGCTTTGGGAGGCCATTTAGGACTCTTTCCCATGTACAATATTTGCATAACTAATCCTAATTTGATTAGGCTGTGTTTTTGCCTAACCAGTATCTATTCCTTCTTTTCCCAATAATAGCGTCTCAATCTTCCTTTAGGGATCCTTTCTGCTCCCACTGCTAAATGAAATAATCTCTAATGCGACTTGTATAGATGATATGGCCCAACCCGGGCAGAGTCACGGTGACTGGTTCAGGAATGGGTATAACACCCAGTGCGGCCAATCAGAGCTGGCCCAGTAACTGGAACTTTCAGGCAAGAAGTTGCATCTGTCTGCTCAGGTTGCCAAGGTAATAAGAGGTAATCCAACAGCTGTTGGCACCATCTTTCCTCCACTTGAGGAAACCCAACCTTAGAATGAAACCAATACAAGGGAAAGCACATCCAACGTACAGCAGGATACAGATTCCCAGTGACATTATTTCAGCACCTGGATCCAGCCATGCCTGAACCTGATAGACCTCCAGACATTTCTGCTTAAGACCATTTGAATTGGATTTCCAAAAGACTTTTGCCTAATACAGGTTAAAATAAATAAATATTAAAATAAGTCTGAGTAGTTTACAAATAGACAAACAACTATTAGGGGAAATGACCTAAAAACACATGGGATAGGAATAATATTGCCAGATAAAGCAGATGCAGAAAACACAAGGCAGATAATCAAGGAACTGGTAATTATTGCCGTAAAGATAATGAAACCACTATTCTACAGATCCTTTAGGAGGGCGGGGTCCTAAGTGGCCATCTGGTCTACTAGGGTGGTCTCCCTGTTAAAACAGGAAATGGATATTAGTTGACGCGAGGTAGCTTAGTGAACCTGTGTTAGCTTCTCGTGATTAGCATATTTTCTCCTAAACAGTCACAAACCATCTGCATAAAACTCTGTTCCAGAATTCTGCTAAGAACTCTTGCTGTCAGACATACCCCATCTGGGCTTCCCAGAATCCACCTTATTTTCCCGTTTAGAAAGTCGGGGTCCGTGCCCATCTTCAGGCTCCACTTACTTTCCAGCCGTTTCCCCCGGGTTTTCTTTTATTGTCTCCTGGCCAGCCCTGAATTCAGTTCTCTCTGGAGAACAGACCTTCTTCCCCTGGGAGATGGAAGACGATTTGTCTGCAGTGGGGAAGGCAGAGCTGCATGAAAGATGAGTGATTCAGCGTTCCTCCTGCTGGCGGACCACATGACCCGACTCCCCACACAGGGGTCCGTCTGTGATTTCTCATTATTTCTCCTGAATTCTGATGCTATTCTTCGTGAAAATTCACCTGGACACCTTATTACTTGTTAAAAATAACACATGCATGTGATAAAATAACTTCCAACGGACCATTAAAAAGTCTCCCCCCTCCCCTGCCTCCAGCCCCCTGATTCCCATCCCCAGGCACGGCACGGCCATTGGCTTCTCCTCCTTCCAGAGATAACTGTGCATATATGGTACCGGGATATACGTGTGTGTACACCTATGTGTGTATCCTCTCCCTGCATTTAGCACGATCACGACCATCACCACTATCTAGTTCCAGAACATTGTCATCACTCCAAAGAGAAACCTGGACCCATCAGCAGTCACTCTCCATTCCTACCCTCAGCCCCTGGCCACCACCAATCTACTTTCTGCCTCTATGGATTTACCTCTGCTGGACATTTCCTATGAACGGACTCAGATAGCAGTGGGCTTTGTGACTGGCTGCTTCCACTTGGCATCATGTTGTCGAGGCCCATCCACGTGGTAGCAGGTGTCAGTGCTTCATTCCCCGTGTGGCTGGCTCATATTCCAGTGTGTGGGTGGAGCACGTTTGTTTATCCCTCATCTGTCGATGGACACTCGGGTTGTTTCCACCTTCTGGCTGTGGTGCCTAGTACTGCTCTGAACATTCACCTACGTGTATTTGTTTGAGTCCCCATTTTCAATCCTTCTGGGCTACACGCCGAGGAGTAGAATTGCTGAGTCACAGGGTGACTCTGTTTAACATTTTGAACAGCCAGACTGTCTCCCACAGCAGCTGCCCCACTGTGCGTTCCCACCAGCAGTGCAGGAGGATTCTGGTTTCCCCACACCCTCGCCAACACTTGTTATTGTCTGTGTTCCTGCTTTCTCGCAGCCATCCTGCCGGGTGTGAGGTGGTGTCTCATTATGGTTTGACGACATTTCCCTGCTGACGAACGATGCCGTCCTTTTTTACATGAACATACCCTACTCGCCGCACCACTATGCCTCTTGAATATTCACTGAACAATCTGTAATTGGAGCTCATCCCCTATCAGTTTCATGTCGACTCCATATTCTTCTTGGAGCTGCATGCTAATCCGCTGTCGGATAGATCTGACTCACCCCTAGCCCCTTGTGGGTGGGCACGCAGAGCGGATCAGCCTTCTCGTTCCACGCGGTCCTGCAACAAACGCCCGGGGTACGTCTTTGTGGATGTTCCTCTCATTTTCTCAAGTTTCTTTCCTGAAGTCAAGGGCGGCCCATCCCTGCTGATTCCATCTGCAGGAGGTCTTCAGCTTGGTCCCCCGTAACTGGCCGCAAGAACACAAGCACCCCACAATGCCAACAAAAGTTAGTGATATTTCTGAGACCTCGCTCTATTCTAGGCACTTAAGTTTAGTCACATGTCACTTAATGACGGGGATACATTCTGAGAAATGTGTCCTTAGGCGATGTCGTCATTGTGTGAACGCCATAGAGTGTGCTGACACACACCTGGATGGCACAGCCGCTACACACCTGGGCTCTGTGGTGCTGATCTTACGGGAGCACCGTCGTGCATGCGGTCCGTTGTTGACAGAATCGTCATTATGCGGCCTATGGCTGTACATGCTTTATTCCATTTACATCCCCTGATGATTCTTTTTTTTTTTTTATAATTTTATTTATTTATTTTTCCCCCCAAAGCCCCAGTAGATAGTTGTATGTCATAGCTGCACATCCTTCTAGTTGCTGTATATGGGACGCGGCCTCAGCATGGCTGGAGAAGCGGTGCGTTGGTGCACACCCAGGATCCAAACCAGGACCACCAGCAGTGGAGCACGCGCACTTAACCGCTAAGCCACGGGGCCGGCCCCCTTGACGATTCTTTGAGATGACATCCCCATGTTTCAGGAAGGAGACTGAGGCACAGGAGGGTCACTTACCCCGAGTTTCGCAGGGTCAGTGGTGGAAGCGGGACTCAGCTGTGGTCAGTCTGACTCCCGGGCCTCTCCTCCTCCCAGCAGCTCTCTTGCTTGGGGGAGGGGTCTGGAATAAGTGACCAACCGTCCCAGTTTGCCCGGAACAGAGGGGTTTCCCAAGACAGGGGACATTTGGTGCAAAAACCCAGAAAGTCCCAGACAAGCCAGGTCACTGTGGTCTGGACAGTTGTCCAGCTTTTGTGTTAGGGACACACTGTCATGAGTCATTTATGCCTCCGTCCTCCATCTGCGGCCACGGGAGCCAAGAGTCACGGCCCACGGGCCTTGGTGGGACTTGAGCCCACAACCTTGACCCTTCCTCTCCCTCCCCCACTCTCTGGCCTGTGCAGCCTCTGTCCCAAATTTCCCCTCCCCTCCCACACAGCCGCAGCCAGGCGCTGAACCACAGGGAGGCTAGCCAAGGGCCTGTCCATCAGCACAGAGAGAGCAAATTCCGCCCTCGCTGCCAAGGTTACTGAGTCAGGAAAGCGGAGGAAAACGCAGCGATCGGGCTCCCAGGCGGCTGCATTTTCCGCCGCTCCCTGTGGTCCCATCACATGTCCAGGGATGGAAGGAAGCATCCAAGGCTCAGGAGTTCAAAGGCGTCTGTCTGGGTATCGGTGCCCGGGCAAATCTGCCAAGGAAATAACTCAGCTCCATGGCACCGCAAGCTGGCGACAGCCCTGTCACATCCATAATCATTCAGCACCGCTCGCCCGATGAGACCCAGGCACCGACGCAGCCTCTCCTCACACCCCTGATCCGCCAGCACCGTAATTAGCTTATTACCAGCCGCCTTTGCTAACAGCCTTTCCCTTGATTACCGCGAAAGGAATTCAGGAGAACTAACAGGCCGAGGCCAGTCATCCATTCGTGACCTCGCATTTTATTCCTGGGCGCCCGGCGACCACAGAAGTCAAGGGAATTTCCACCCCACCCCCTGGAGGCTCTGGTGCTTCTCCGACAGTTTTGGGATGTGGTGTCCACACAGCTTCCCTTTCTGGTGGGCACATCTCAGCTTCTGCTGGCCCTCAGGCTGGACGAAGCCGAGGGCACAGAGTGGAAAGGGGGTGCCCAGGGGAGTCCCCCAGAGGATGAAGCGTGGGGAGAAGGGGGCTCAGCCGTCCCCTGTCCCCAGGCCTGGTGTGGCCTCCTGCCTCCTCTTGGCCTGGCCGCAGTGGTCCGTGTGGTCAGCGGTGGTTCACTGCTGGTTCAGTCCACGGCGGGTGCTATCATTCACCCACGCTGTGGCCGTTCTCCCCTGACTTCTTGCTGATGGGAGAGGCTGCCTCCCTCGATGGAGCCAAACATGCCAGTCCTCGCCTTCCCAGGGCGGGGGACGCGTTGGCGCCCTGACCCATCCCCTCGGAGGCCTTTGGCGGGATCTGCATCTCCACCCCCAGGGTGGCGCACTGCTGCTGATGGCTCACGCCGTGCCCTTCTGCAGAGGTGACGTCGAGCCTCCTCGCCTCCTCGTCCCCCGGCTCGGGGTCTGGCAGTGGCCGGCTGGCGCAGGGGCCGGAGGCCCAGGCCCTCTGCCTCCAGGAGGGACACACTCTGGTGCTTCTGAGGCCGGAGCTCCCGTGGCCCAGGCTGAGGCCAAGACTGACCCACAGCTGCCCCTTGGCCTGTTCCTCCCCTCCTGTCCCGGTTCCCCGGTCCCTCTGCGCTGTCCCGGGAGCACGTCCTTCGCATAAGTCACCCGCACAGAACCGCCACCCGGCCTCTTCTGAGGGGACCGGCCCCCGACAGCCCTTCTCTGCGGGGAGAGGCCCCAGGGATTCATTGTGGCCCGCGGACCTGAGGGAAGCCTGGGGAAGGCTGAGCCGTGTGGGGAGACCCCACCTGGTCCCCCGGAGCATCATCGGACGAGGAAGCGTGGCCGGCGGCCATTTTGAGCTCCTGAAGGGACATGGCTGCCGCCCTGAGGATGGTGTGGTGGCGGGAGGGGGTGGCGGGTCCTTGCTGATGACGCTGAGCTGGCACCCAACCCTTCGGCCGCCTGTGTCCAGACCTTTGTTTTCGTGAGATGATACGAAATCCTTCCTGTGGAATCTTCTAGTCAGGTCGTTGCTCGCAGCTGGAGGTGTGCTCCCTGGCGGGGCTGGCCGCCCGTCCGTCCCCGCGCTGCGTCTCAGCGCGCTGGCGAGGCCCACCTCTGGCGGTGGAGTCAGACACGGGAGCCGTCCAGCCCATTCTGGCCGACGCCGTGTGAAGGGCCTCCTGAGGCCTCCTGCGAAGTGTCTTTCTCGTGTCTGAGTGTGATTCCCGGATCCGCGACGGCCATCTGGCTGAGGACAATGCCACCCCAGCCTCCCCAGTGGACGGAGCCAGAGTCTGGCCACCGCGCCTCAGACCACCTGCCGGCCCCGGACTTCTTGTCACGTGTGACGCTGTTTCCGTGTTGACACAGCCCGGTGGACTGGGGTTTTCCGTTACTGCAGTCAGCATCTTAGCTGACAGTGCGAGCACCTTTGGGTGGTCCCTTCTGGACCTTGGGCTGAAGGTGGAGGAAACACAAGGATGGATAGGATAAGAAATTTCCATGTACTTAGAGCTTGCTGTGTGACAGCCACTACTAGGCACTTCATATTCGTGACATTTGTCTTTACAACAGCCCTGTAAGGTTGGACGAATCCACCCCATTTTACAGCTGTGGAGACTGAGGCCCAGACAAGGTAAGTGGCTTGCCCAGCACCACACAGCTTGTGAATGGCTGAGTCCAGAAGCCACATTCTTATCACAAGCCCCGCCCTTGGGGAGCTGCCCACCTTGCAAGAGGGACAAGAGCACAGGGTAGGGTGGAGGGCCTGGATGAGGGGACGGGAGGAAGGCAGGGGCTGACATGGGCCACAGCCGACAGGCCTTCCACTGGCTGGCTGTGTGACCTCGAGCACGTCGCTCTGCCTCTCGGCACTACAGTCTCCTCTTGGGCAAAATGGAGGCAACGGCGCCTGCTGGGCAGGTGAGTCAAATGGGAAACGGCAGGTAGAGGTGTGCTGTAAACTGTAAAGTGCTGTGCACCAGTTAGCAGTGCCCATCACTGCAGGACCTGCCACCCGAACCAATAAAGGATGGCCCTGGGAACCTGATTGTTGGAGGAAGGAGATAGAGAAAGGGAAGAGAGAGAAAGGAGGGAGGGAGGGCGGGAGCACGGGGCCTCCACTCCCCGGTGACCCTGGGAGAGAACCCTCGGGTCTGGCATGGCTCCTTCTTGGTCTTGTCAATCTCACAGGGGCTTAGCCACCCACCCTGCTCTACTGATTTTACTTATTATCATCAATGTCGTAAGCATCTGCCTAAGAACAGGGAATTCTATCCTGAACACCCGTGTACTCATCCCCCGGTTTACCAAAGGTCTGCCTTTGCCATAATTGCTTCAGACACATTTTTAAAGCCATCAGACATTACTGATGCACTTAAAGCCTGCCTGCTCCCCCCCAGCCCCGGGGCAGCCCCCGACCCAGGGTAACCGCCAGCCTGAAGTTCCCTTGGAAATTCCCTTCCAGCTACTGGAACTTTTCCTCCGCTTGACTTCAGCCATGCAGTCTGTAGTATAGTGTCAGTGGGTTTTAAAACTTTACCAGGGGGCTGGCCTGGTGGCACAGTGGTTAAGTTCGCACGCTTCGCTGTGGCGGCGCGGGGTTCACAGGTTTGGATCCCGGGCGCGCACCGACGCACCTCTTGTCAGGCCATGCTGTGGCGGCGTCCCAGATAAAGTGGAGGAAGATGGGCACAGATGTTAGCCCAGGGCCAGTCTTTCTCAGCAAAAAGAGGAGGATTGACAGATGTTAGCACAGGGCTGGTCTTCCTCACACACACAAAAATTTTTTACCAAAATGGCGTACTGCTGCGTGAATTATTTTGCAGTTAGTATTTCCTGTCTGTTATTATGTTTTGTGTAAGCCATGTTGATCAGCTGGAATCGAGTTCACCCATTTCAACCGCCGTAGCGTGTTCCCTTAGCCTAACAGCTACAATTCACTTGTTCAGTCACCTACTGACGGACATATGGGTCGTGCTCAATTTTCCCCAGTTACACACAAGGCTAATGGAAAATCCTATGCATGCTTCTTGAGGCACTTGCTCAAGAATAATCTAGAACCCAACTCCTCCTTCTATAACAAATGTTTGGACTGTCTCCTCTACTAGCCTGAAATGTGATTCATGGCGACAGGAGCTACCTGCCCAGGATGCTACCAGAAATAAAACGCACGCCACACTATGCCCTGTCTGGCACATAAAGAAAAGCAATTTGTCCTAAAATAATATGTATTTCTGTGAGTAAATGCTCAAATCCGGCTACTCCAGTCGACCCCCACAGACAGGTGTTTGCGCCTGCATGTGGAGTCGCCCTGAATGCCACAGGTAACACACAGACAGGTACAGGTGCGGCGGGGCGCGGCATGGCAATTCCATCGGCGATGTGACCTGCCGAAGCGGACCCCACTCTTGGCACAGCTCTCAACAAAAGCGAGTACGCTCTCCCCTCGATCTCCACTCTCATTCTGTTCCTGGAAGACCCCTTACGCCTCAAAAACCTTGTCAAAACTACTTTCAGTTTATTTATACAACAGAGTTAGGTTCTAGATCTGGTTCATTATAACAGAGTTTTCGCCAAAAAATGATGAGAAAGTTGAAAATCATGTAGGGGTGCGGGACCATTCTTTCTTTTAGGGGACTGTCCCCAGCGCCACGGGAAGGATAGTGTCTGTAGCCCCCATCCACGAAAAGCCCCTCAGCACCCCTCAGTTATTGTGAAGCCAAAAGCATCCCACAAGTTTACAAAACGCCCCCACCGAGGCGTCCCGCACAGCTTGCCAGGTAACGGCTGGGTGTGGCTTCTGTGGCCATTACGTCTCCCAACCCCAGGCTCACGGGGCAGAGCTGAAGTGCTGCTCCTGGGGGCTGCAAACTCAGGGTCCTGTGACATTTTTCCAGAGCCCAGAGGAGAGAGCGTTGTTCATGACAATGGCTGGAAAGAGGCCTGGGCTTTGTCTCCCTCAAGAGACGCTACCAATCCACGCCAAGACCAGCGACACACTTGGAGGGCTGGGACCTGGACCCCATCTTACAGAAGGGGGCTGTTTTCAAGGCACTTATGGATCGAAGGCTGTCCTGTGAAATACAAATGACCCAGTGGATGGGCATTTTTAGGAGTCCTTTTTTTTTTTTTTTACAATTGGGGTATAGCTTATGTACATAAAAATGCACAATGAATTTTCACATATGTATACTGATGTACACACCCCACTCCAGTCGAGACGTAGAACATTCTAGCGCCCCAGGAGGCCCCCTCGTGCCCTTTGTGGCCCATCTCACCCTCACCCCAACCCCGGCAACTGCTGATCTGATTTCTGTCACTATAGCTTAGATTTGCCCGTTCCAGAGTTTCATATAACTGGAATGATGCCGTTTGTACTGTTTTGTATCTGGCTCCTTTCACTGTGCGTAATATTTTTGAGACTCATCCATGTTGCTGCACATATTAGTGGTTCATTAGTTTGGATTGCTAAACAGTATTCCGTGGCGTGGATATGCCACAGTGTGGTTGTCCATTCACCTGTTGATGGGCATTTGGGTTGTTTCCAGTTTTGGTGATCGCAGACACTGTTGCTACAAAACCTGCGTCCAAGCCGTAGTGTGGACACGTGTCTTCCCTTCTCTTGGGTTAAATACTCAGGAGGTGGAGGCTGGGTCGAATGGTACGTGTGTGTTTGACTTCATAAGAAACTGCTGGGCAGTTTTCCGGAGGGCTGCCCCGTCTTGCACTCCCTCCAGCGATGTGTGGGAGGCCGGGCTGCTCCGTGTCCTTGCCAGCACTTGGTATTGTCAGTATTTCTAGTGTGAGCCGCCCTGGTTGGCGTGTAGCCCTTTCCTACCGTGGTTTTATTTTCCCTGAGGAATAATGAGACTGACGTGCATGGATTTTACAGCATGGAAACATCCTACCTCGTGAGGCCTCTCAGCTGAAGGGCTTAATGTGAGGTTTAGAGGGAGCCCCAGCACCCCCTGGGGTCCCCTGCCTGGGCCTGGGGTGGCACAGCCTTCCTGTTCAGCAAGCCCCTTCGGGCCAGAGGGGGTCTCTCTGGGTGGCTGAAGCCTGGACCAGGATATCCCCCACACTGTTCAAGATGGAGGAGGCCACAGCCTGGGGGCTGATGACCGACCCCGGGCCCCCAGCCCTGAGCAGACAGGTGTCACAGTAAATAGCGTGGGCTTGGGGACCAGCCCTGCGAGGGAGCACCCACTGCCATTCCCAAGTGTGGGACTTTGGGCGAGGAGTCTCCTCTTTGACCTCGGTTTCCTCATCTGTCAAATGGGTGTAATAATAGACCCCATCCCTCAGGGACATCACGCAGAGCGTCTGCCCCAGCGCCTGGCACCAGCGAGTGCTTGAGACATCAAGGGCACACGGACGCCGTCGCTCCCTCACAAAGAGCATAGCGTCCTTCAGAAAAGCATGAGGGACCTGACATTTGAGTCCTTACAGAGCCCTGAGTGTCTTTATTTCTCTCTCATTTACTTTTTTTTCCTCAACATCAAAGCCTGGTTTGGAGCAGCAGTTGCCCAGTCTGAGCATCGGGGGCCCGGGGGGCTGGTGAAGATGCCGGGGTTGCCGGGCCCACCCCCAGGGTCTGCTCCAGCAGGTGCGGGCTGGCCCGAGAAGCTGCATTTCTGGCAAGTTCCCAGATGGTGCTGATGCTGCCGGCTGGAGGCCATACTCTGGGAACCACTGGTTGTCCGATCAGAGTTAGCCTCCCGGCTCTCGGCCCGGCTAGATGTCAGAATCGCCTGGGGAGCTTTTAGAACCACAGACGCCTGTCCCTGCCCCCGCCCCGGGATTTTGATTCCACTGGTTTAGGGGTGAACCGGGACAGCCGTGGATGTGAAGAGCTCCCCCAGGTGACTCTACGTTAACTGTCAGGTGAGAATCACGGCCTTGGCCCGATACGACCTCCAGCTCCGCCACATGGGGTTCCTGTAAGTCCCACCCCGGATCGTCTACACAGAGAGACAGCGGGGAATCTACTCGGGCCCGGGCCCGGCCGTGAGGACTCTGCGTTCACCGGTGCTGGATGTCACCATAAACAAACCTCTTAAAGATCACTCTGAAAAGGCACACAGTAAGCGGCTCCTTCTGGAGTTCATCAACAGTATACGCCCACAAAGCCAAGGAAGCAACAATGTCCTAATTTATGCAAAAGGGTATTTGTGGCCTGGGATAACATTTCCAGCGGCTTCGTCACACGCAGATTCAAAAAATGCCGTGTCTGAAAAGTTCCACACAGGAGAGGAGCAGATGGGATCAGCCACACTCCGTTTGATGATTCAAACAGTGACGTCAAAGGCACAGGCGGGGGGCTCGAAGAACGTTGTTTCATGAACGTAAGCGCGGAACAAAGAGAAAGATTTCTTAATGTGCTATATTACTTACACATGTGACTGTAAATATGCACGCTAGACATATATAACTCTATTGCTGACATACATGTGCCAGCAAACATTTGCCTGTTTAATTTACACCCCAAGCTTTTATACTCAAGTTTATCAAAAGCAATGGAGGAGGTACCCTCTCCTTGGTGTGATAGGGAGTTGCCTTGCTTTGGGTGTATTTTGTAATTTTTTGCAGCACAACTGTAAACAGGACAGATGAGGTCTCTGCCTCCAGGAAGTTGACATTAGAGGGAGAGACCACGGACAAATAAAGATAATATTATGACGGGTGCCACGATACAGGCTAAACCAGCACAGAGGGAAGGAAGCGCCAGGGAGAGGTGCTGCGGCATTTGAACAGAGACCAGAATAGAGAGAAAAACTGAGCCTTGCGAAGATCTTGGGGAAGAAAATACCCGGTAGCAGGAACAGCACGTGCAAAGGCCCTGAGGTGGGAACATGCTCACAGTTCAGGGAACAGCGTGGAAGCCAGTGTGGCAGAGCATGGTGGGAGGGGAGAGCGGGTGGGGGCCGGATCTTGCAGTGCCCAGTAGACCATGGAGGGAGGCGATTTTATTTAGTCTGACGGATCTGGAGGGCCTGGTTCCTTTTGGGCTGAGTGGGAGGTAAACTCTCATCCTTCTAGATCTAGGACCTCTGCCCACGGCGGGGTCCAGGGTGCCGGTCCAGCATTCTCAGGGCCTCCAGGATGGAAGTGTTAATCTTCCTGCTTCCCCATCTGCCTCCTACCCTCCTCCTCCTCGCTGAGCTGACGGAGCAGCCAAGGGCAGGGAGGGGCTGCAGCAAATCCCAGAGGGTAAGCTCTTGTCCAGCTGTGTCTTCCCAGCTCCATTTGCACAATGCCACTCAGTTCTGGGAATGAGCACTTATTCAGCACCTCTTGGATGCAAGGCCCTGACCTCAGCTTGGCGTCACATACAGCCAGGCACACAACACCTGCTTTTCATCGCAATTCCTCTTTGTGTCTTTATGGCCCTTGAGAGTTTACTTTGTCCTCCTGCCAGACCTGCGTCCCCTGGCAGGGCAGGAAGACAGAATTGAAGGTCCCTCCTTGGTGGGTTAGAAAAGTGAGGTGGTGCAGAGAAGCGGGGGTCCCAGAATGCAGCACTCCTGCTTCCCCTTCCCTGCCCGGCTGACTCAGATGTGCCAGATTCGCAGCCTGCTGTGCGCTCCTGGGTGCTCCTGCCCCGTGGGGGCCAATGGGGACAGGGCCGGCTTCTGTGTGCACCACTGGCACAGCCGCACAGGGACCCACGCTCAGAAGGGCCTGCGCTTGGTTTAATGCTCTACTGTCGCCATCCTGAAATTCTCAATTATTTTGAACAAGGGACCTTGTGTTTTCATTCTGCACCAGGCCCCGCAAATTACGTGGCCGGCCTGGACAGGGGCCCGGTTCCGGATGCACACACGGGGTCCCTGCAGCCAGCAGAGATCTGAGCTGCAGCCTGGGCTCCAGGCCCCCAGCGCTGTGGCCTGCAGACCCCACATCTTGGCCAGAAGCCGTGGGAACCCCTCTGGCCCCGTGCTGCTACGGAAGAACCTCTGTGGTGTCTGGTTTTGATTAAATATCCAGAGTCATTCATTAACTTGCCCCACGGACAGACTTGGAAGCCGTCCCATATAAAACCGTCCTCCCCGTCTCTGCCCAGCCCCATCCCCACACCTACAGCTCCTGCCGGAAACCAGGAGCCCCTGAAGGCAGGGGGATGGCCTGCGGCCCTGCGAGGGCTGCATCGTCCATCCTGAGAGGGCTTCCCGGCTCAGCTGTCTCCTCTCCTCACTGGGGTCAGAGGCCGTCATCACCTGGTCCCATTTTAGGGGTCCAGGGGGCCTTTCTCTACTTTGGCCGCTGGGTCTGCAGTTCCATCAAAGCCAGTCCTTTCTCCTTTGGGGGGAACCCGTACCTGGAACCGTGTTGCATTTCTCACTGCAATTTCTGCAGTGATCGATTTACACGTCTGTCTCCCCTCCGGGCCGGGGCTCTGCAGGGCAAAGTCCATGCCCTCTTCGTTCGTTCTTCAGGAAACCTGTGCCCGGGAGCCCCCTGTGTGCCCCGTCCGAGGACTCCAGCACAATCGTTGGGTCCCCAACACTACACGAAGGGCCCCCGCGATTGGAGCTCTCAAAGTATTTGCTGAGTGAATGAATGAATGAATGAATGAAAATGATAGTTTACATTTACTGAACACCTACAGGCGCTGGGCACGTTTTAACCAATGTGTATGTATTTCCTCCTTTAACTCTCTCAATAACCCCCAGTGAGTGCTATTCGTGTCCCACGTTACAGAGGAGGAGACCGAGGCCCTCAGAAAGTACCTTTTAGAGCGCTCACAGCACGCGTGCACACATACGAGCGCACACACGGGCCCCTCTGCAGGCCAGGAGCCTCGATTCACAGGCGGGCAGAGTTCAGAGCCAAGTCAGGGAACTGTGTTGAGACGGTGTTTATTTCCCCTCGAGTTCTCGGGTTGCACAGACTGTTTATTCTCATAAACATCTCATTTGTGCGCTCGGCCTCCCAGTCGGAGAGCAGCACCACGTGGCTCTGATGTTTGCCTTCTGGTGGGATATGACACCCCTTTCCCTGCGTTTTTATCAAACAAGACTCCTCAGAGCCCGTGCTTCTTGCTGGCATCTCACAGGTGGGACCTGTTGTCCTCCGCAGCCTCTGAGGCCTGGCCAGGCCAGCGGGCCGGAGGGGAGTGAAGGTTCCCTGCAGAGATGGCCCCCCACCCCTGCAGGCGCCAAAGCCCCTCCCACCGGGAGGCAGAGTGTCCCGAGAGTGGGTGGGCTCTGGGAATGCTCTGACCAATGGGAGGCAGCAGAAGTGATGCCGTGACAGTTCCAGGCTAAGCCTTAAGAGACCTGGCAGCTGCTGCTTTCCCTGTCTTGGGCTCCAGCTGCTGCCCAGCAGGGGGCTCAGGCCCGATCCCAGCAGGACAGGAGACCACGGGGACAGGGTGAAGCCTGAGGAAATGAGGGACTGAGTGGAGAGTAACCCGGCTCAGGTGCCGAGCATTGTGGGTGAACATGGGGACCATCCAGCCCGCACCCACACCCCAGTCCACACGCAGCTGGGACAAACCGCCCTGCTGAGTCCTGAGGGTCAGCCTGCAAACGGCGTCGCCCGGTGTACCCCCTCTTCCCCACCCCCTAGGGCGTGCCCACTTGTTTTCCCAACAGGTGTTAAAATAACGACCTTTGGGCTGAAAAGGAAGCTGTGTGCATGGGTGATAAGAGCATCTGGCTGCCTGAACCGGAAGGAGGGAGAGAGGGAAGAGATGTGGGGGCAGAGTCTGGGGGAGAGTTGGCAAATGTCGGGGAGGGCTGTCAACTGGACTGGAGGGGGCGCAGAGCTTCTTTTTCTTTCCCCTCTTCCTGAGAATTCAGAATCTTTTCTTCATGAACAAGGTTTGCAGGAAACAATGGTCTGAGATCAATAGCCCTCTCCTGCCTCAGGGCCTTTGCACTTGCCATTTCCTCTGCCTGGAATGTCAATTCCCCGCTGTTCTGGGTTGAACGATGTCCCCCAAAATGACATGTTGACGTCCTAACTCCCAGTATCTCGGGACGTGACCTGATTTGGAAACAGGAGCTTTGCAGATGTAATTAGTTAGGATGAGGTCACACTGGAGTAGGGTGGGCCCTAAATCCAACACGACTGGTGTCCCTGTGAGAGAGGAGAACGCCTCCGTGAGGACGCAGAGATGCACAGGATGACGGCACGTGACACGGAGGCCGGGATCGGAGTGATGCAGCTGCAAGTCAAGGAACGTGAAGATTGACATAAGTGGGAGGAGGTGGGGAAGGATCCTCCATCAGAATCTACAGAGAGGGCGCGGCCCCACACCGTGACTTCAGACCTCTGACCTCCTGAACCGGGAGAGAAGACACTGTGTTTTAAGCCACCCTGTTTGTGGTCCTCTGTTACAGCCACCCCAGGAGCTAACACGCCTGCTGTGCCCCGGCCTAGTAACCTCGGACTTCAGCAAGGGCTGAAGCCCCCTTCAAAATGCACCCAGATCCGCCCCTTCCCCCGCCCACAGTGGACACCTGGTCCAGCTGCCATCCTCCCTCGCCTGGACTATTGCAGTAGCCTCCTCCCTGGTCTCCTGACAGCCACTCCGAGCCCTCTACCCCCAGCAGCCAGAGGGACGCTTTAAACCCTGCCACCATCCCTCACACATTCCCATCCTGCTCGAAGTACAATCCCAGGTCCTTTCAGTGGCGGAATCGGGCCCCCGTAATCCGGCCCCTTCCAGTCCCCATGAGCACCCCCTCACCCACTTTGCTCCAACCCGCTGCCCTCCTCACTGTTCCTCACACACGCCAGAAATGGCCCCGCCTCAGGGCCTTTGCACATGCTATTTTCTCTGCCTGCAACCCTCTTCCCTGCAGTTACATGGCTCCAGCTTGCTCTTTGCTCACGTCTTTGCTCACATGTCACTTCCTCGGAGAGGCCTTCCCTGACTACTCTCAATAAAACAGCTAAGCCTCCCTCCCCCGGCCAACCCTGCACCACCCCTCTTCATCCCCTGTGGGAAGAAGTTCTCTTCCATGCGTCAAAGCCCAGACTCCTGTAGGCGCTCCTTGAAGCAACTGCTCCATTTCTGGGAAATAATCCTGCAGAGACGCCGGCCCGGGGCACGGAAGCACGGACAAAGTGTGCATGGCCGGGTTGCTCACAGCGGCGGAAGCCTGCAGACAAGCTGGGTGCCGTCAGCAGGGCGCCGTCTGTCAGTTAGGGAACACCCCCTGATGGAACACTACGCAGCCGTGAACAAGGGTGAGGCTGTCCCACTCCGGGCACAGAGCAGCCTCTAAGATCTCGGTTCTCTGTGTCCTTTCTGGTTTGTATTTTAAACTGAGGGATAATATACGTGTGGTAGAGGGCCATGAGGGGCAGTAGCCTTTGGTGTACTGCTCGAGGGATTTTTGAAAAAATATGTCCTTTAAGAAAATAAACTGTTTTATAGCACGGTTGCAGATTTGCAGACCAGCTGTGGGGATGGTACAGAGATCCCCGTCCACCAGCGCCAGCGTCCCCTCTCCTGCACACGCCACAGTCGTGTGGCGTTTGCCCCGGTTAACACACTGATGCTGACACGTCATTATTAACTGAAGTCTGTACTTTATTGGGATTTTCCCAGTTTTCTGCTAACGCCCTCCTCGTCTCCGGGACCCCGCGTTACATGTGCCGTCCTGCGTCCTGAGGCCCCTCTCGCTGTGACGGCGGCTGGGACTTCCCTGGTGTTGGTGACCCGGCGTGCCCGGGAGCCCTGGCGGGCTCTGTCAATGGTCCCCACCCATCGGGCTGGTGGTTTTCCGGGCCGAGACGGGGTCACCGGCTGGGGGAACGTTCCGGCTGCGTCTGGCAGGGGGAAAGCCCGGGTGCCGGGACGCGGGAGGCCCTCCCGCCGGTGCTGTGCGGGGCGTGGTCACGTTCCCGTTGGCGCGTCTCTGCCCGTGCGCTCACAGGTCACCCTGGAAGGACAGGCAGACGCTGGGAACTGTGGACGCTTCGGGGGCAGAAGAGCCCCTGAGGACAGGGCGGGAAGGGTGTGCTTTCCTCGGCGACACTGGAGGACGAATCTTAACTATGTGCACATGCGGCTGGGAAACCCGGAAGATAAATTGAATAAAACAAAGACTGCTCCTGGGCCGCGGCCTCCTCTGCCCTCCGCCGCCCTGAGAGCCTGGCGGGGGTCCAGGAGGGGACGAGACGGAGGGGCAGGCTGGCGCGGTCAGCTGGCCGGACTTCACAGGACCCGCGCTGGCAGGCCCTTCAGCGCAGAGGGGGAAGGAAGCGGCAGCCCCGGGCACCTCAGAGCATCTCCGGGAGGGGACTGTGCCGGCCGCCTGGACAGGGGCTTGGCTGCCCTCCCCGGGGCCCCATCTGCTCCCCTGTGAACTGGGGCTGCTGTGAGGATGAACGGGCCTGTGAATGTCACGGCTTGTGACGCGTCCTCTTCACACTGCGAATAAATCAAGCCCCCTCACGACAGCCACCAGGTCGTGTGTGAGCTGCCATGGCCAGGTGTCAGCCCCATCTCCTTCCTCCTCCTCCAGCTCAGCCTCTCACCTGTCCCCCAAACGCACTGAGCTCTTCCCACCTCAGGGCCTTTGCACCTGTCATACCACCACCCAGAGTGCTTTTCCCCCCAACAGCCACATGGCTCCCTAGCAGGGCCTCTCAGCTGGGTCAGGGCTGGCTGGACGGGACATTTTGTCACCTGCCTTCTGGAGCCTTGGCGAGTTTCAAGGCTTGTGTGGGCACAGGCAGATGAGGGGCATGGTGTGTGGGGGCCTGCCTGGAGTCCAGCTCAGAGGGTCCAGAGAAACCTAGTGTCCCTCCTTGAGGAGGCCTGTCGGGTGGGAGGGCAGGTCCCTCGTCCTTCAGTCCTGAAACCCCGAGAGGTGCGGAGGGGGGGTGGGGTATGGGGGGGTGAGGGAAGCCGCCCGACAGACCAGACAACCAGGGTGTGGGGCGCACAGCTCCACGGCCAGCAACCTTCAGGAAAACGGCTAAACGGGCCATTTGCAGGGACCACCCCCTGGTCCTGCTGTCCGGAGTGGGGCCTCTGCACACCCGAGATGCTGAGCCTGGAGCAGACCTCGGCCGGGGCAGCCCCGGGGGGCTGTGTCCACGCAGCGCCGCACAACTCCAGGCCCAGAGGCGGGGGGGCTTCCCGGGAGGGGGCCCAGGATGGGTCGTCCAGCTCCCTGCTGGCCCCCTGCCGCTCCAAAGCCCTGTCACGATGATGCTCAACCCCGCAAGGCTGACAGCACCTCGAAGTGCTGCTGGGTTGGCATCGCCGCAGACCCCAAAAAGCAGAGTGAGAAAAGAAGTGCCCCCCTCGGCGCAGGGTGCCCGAGCCGCCCCTGCTCTGCCCCGCCCGCTGGGCCTGGGAGGACACGAGGGTAGCCGTCGTTTGGGGCAATGATTCGGACCCATGCCAGCCTCCCAGGTTCACATCCCAGCTTTGCCACGTCCCCGTCGTGTGGCCCCAGACAAACTACAGAACCTCTTTGGTCTCAGTTTCCGTCTGCATAAAATGGGAATAACGACAGAGCTTGCCTCTAAAGGGTTAACACGAATCCTTCCTGCTCTGCAGGCCTGAGGGGGTCCGGGTGAGTCCCCGTGAAAGTACGACTCCGCACGTGTCTGTGAGGGGTGAGTGTGGGCGCGCACAGGCTGTCCCATTCCTCGCCCTCTGCGTTAGGCAGACTAGAGGGCTGCCTGGAGGAGGTGGCACGGGCCCGTTTTCCTGTGGTTCTCAGGAACCCATTTCATTGGAGCCGGGCTCCAGGACCAGTCGACTCCAGGAGGCCGGTGGGCTAACAAGACCTAGCAGGTCTGCGATCTCTTCACGAAGCCCTCAAGAGCTTCCAGCCCATGTTGCTTGGCAAGGTCCCTGCCTTATTTTTTTTCAAAATCCAAAAGTGATAACAACAGTACAGCAGCAGCTAACACTGATGGTCACTGTGAGCCAGGCCCCGGGCCCAGCATCTTACCGGCACGTCCCGCATCATCCCCACATTCTATGACATAGTGAGATCGTCGTCATCCTGAATTTACAGAAGAGGAGACTGAGGCACGGGCAGTTAGAGACCTGGCCTGGTCTCCAGCTGGCCAGTGGTCACAGGCGGGTAACACACGGTCGTCCCGGCCTGAGTCCATTTCCAAGTCCTTCCTGGGACCCTGTGGAGGGCCGGTGGTCTCGCGGCCCCTCCCCGTCTGGGCCACGTTGCTGCCTCTCCCGCCTCCTTGCTGTGTGGATCTCAGCCCTGCCTGGGCCTCCCTCCAAGAGACCCCGGACTCCGAGCATCCGTGACTTCAACAACAAACTATGGTCCTGAAAGTCGGGGTCAGGGCTGGAGCAGAACCTTTGGCAACTTCTCTCCCCTGCCTCTCAGAAGCAACCAGAATCTCTCTTGCTTCCAGACATGCAGGTCCATGAGCCTGTTTCTTGTTTCTGGAACATTCTTGGGGCTGGGGCCTCCACCCAGTGGCTTTCACAGTGCCTCTTCCAAGCCGAGGCCTTGGCCTCCCCACCCAGGCCCGTCCGAGGTCGGCTAAGGGCCAGGCGCGCGGCGGAGGGCGGAGGGAGGGCCCAGGGAGGGACAGCGCCGGGCCGGAGCTGTCGTCCCCAGACACCCGAGCTTCACGCGGAGGGAACGTGGGGCCGGCGCCTGCTGGGGGGGCCGGGGCGACGGCCCGGCCTCCGGGGCCCTGCCTCTGGGGTGGGCGGGGGACCGAGGGGAGCCCGTGCCGTGAGGGGAACGGCAGCCGCCGGGAGGCGCGCCGGCTGTGCGGGAAGGAGCCCGGACGCCCCTGTGCCCGCTCCCCGGGGAAGCCACTGCGGGGACCCACGTGTCCTCAGAAAACCCAGAAGCGGCGCGGGCTGCAAGCCCGCTCTCTGTGGCACCTCGCCAGGGGCCGGGGCGTGTTCGTGGGTGAGCTCTGGGGTGAGAGTCATCACCCACCTGTGACACGCAGTTGGAGCTTGTCCTTCCCCTCGCCAGTGCACACGGCAGCGTGCATTCCCGCCGTCCTCTCACCGGCCTGGGGTGCGCCCGTCCGTAGACGCGCAACTGAGGCGTCGAGGCCCCGAGCAGCTGGGAAGGGGCTGCAGCTGGGACCCGGTCCCAGGCGGGCTGCCTCCAGAAGGCGCACGGGGACCACAGGTGACACTCGTCTGGGGTCACAGTCCAGGAAGGTGGAGCCGGGATTCAGCCTCGGGCCACCTGCTCGAAACCTCGCGCTCTCTCCACCTGCCTGCATTCTCCCTCGGGTAACAGATTTGCTATTTATTGCTGCATAATAAGTTACCACCAACTTAGCGGTTTGAGATGACACACATTTATTTCCTCACCGTTTTCATGGGCCAGGAGTTGGGCAGAGCTCAGCTGGTTCTCAGCTCAGGGTCCCACAGGCTCAGTCACGGTGGAGGTCGGGCTGTGCTCTCATCTGAAGGCCCGACAGGTGAAGGATCCCTGGCAAGCGTCTCAGGCTGTTGGCGAATTCATTTCCTTGTGGCTGCAGAATTCATGGCAGCTTGCTTCTTCAGAGCCAGCAGCACAGAGAGGGAGGGTCTGCTGCTTCCTGTTTCTCCCTGCTGGACCCCCTCTGAAAGGGCTCACCTGATTGGACCAGGCCCACCAATGATGCTCTCCCTTTTGGTTAGTGCAAAGTCAACTCTCTGGGGACTGGAATTACATCTGCAAAATCCCTCTCCCCTCGTCATGGTCTATTGGTTAGAAGCAGGTCACAGGTCCCCACACACACTTACAGGGGAGGCGTTTATTCAAGGATACGGATTTTGCGATCATCTTAGAATTCTACCTACAAAAGTAACAAATATTCTGATCAAGAAATATTAATCAGTGATTTGCATAATATTCACATCTCTTTGGGCTGCTTTTTAAAATTATGGTAAAATATGTATAACATAACATTTACCATTTACCATTTTTTTTTTTTTTTTTTTTTTGTGAGGAGATCAGCCCTGAGCTAACATCCGCCAATCCTCCTCTTTTTTTTTTTTTGCTGAGGAAGACGGCCCTGGGCTAACATCGGTGCCCATCTTCCTCCATACCATTTACCATTTTTAAATGTTCAGTTCAGGGGCATTATGTGCATTCATGTAGTTGTGCAGCCATCACCACCATCCGTCTCCAGAACTCTTCATCTTCCCAAACTGAGACCCTGTCCCCATTAAACACTAACTCCCCATCACCCCCCCGCCCCCAGCCCCTGGCCCCCACCATCTACTTTCTGTCGCTATGAATTTGACTCCTCTGGGCAGCGTGTGTAAGTGGGATCACACAGTATTTGTCCTTTTGTGACTGGTTTCTTTCACTCAGCATGCTGTCCTCCAGGTTCGTCCGTGTTGTAGCCTGTGTCAGGATTTCCTTCCTTTTTAAGGCTGGATGACCCTCCATTAGACGGACAGACCACACTTTATCCATCCATCCGTCCGTGGATGGACGCTCGGTTGTTTCCACCTCTTGGCTGTTGTGAGAAATGCTGCTGTGAACACGGGTGTGCAAATATCTGTGAGTCCTGAGCTACTCTGAGAACTTGGCTGAAGTCCGTGGCCAGACCAGAGCAACAGCGGGGATCCTCCATAAGGGAGGTGACTCTGCTTCTGCCCACACTTTGGTTCTCAAGGCAGATGGCTTGTCTGCTTCACGAGAGTCAACGGTTTGTTCCAATGAGATCTGTGGAGCCCAGGTTCCCCTTTTGAAATGTAGTTTATGAAACTGGAACACACTCATCCAGGGCAGGGAGCAGACGCCTTTACTAAAAGGGAAGCAGCCGTACCACTCCCTTGCTTGAATCCTCCTAGTCTCTTCCCTTTGCTCTCAGATCAAAAACCAGACTTCTCTTTGCAGCCTACACAGCCCACGAGATTGGCCTCTGCCCTCCCCTCCAGCCCCCCATGCTCATCCAGCTCTGCCACAGCCGCCTTCTTTCTCCTAGAACATGCTGAGACCATTCCTGCCCCAGGGCCTTTGCAAGTGCTGTTCCTCTGCCCGGAATGCTTGCCCCCGGGGTTTTCTCATGGCTGCCTCCTCAGAAAGGCCTCTCCTAGCGCCCACCCCAGGGTGAAGTCACAGTCGCCTCTCCCTGTCTCTCCATGTCCCACCACCTGGGTTTCATGACACATAGCACTGCTCACAGATGAGACTCTCATGCTCATTCCTTTGTTGACAAGGACAGGGACCTTGCCTCTGACCTGGTGCTCTCACCCCAGTGCCTGGCATTTAGTCAGGGCTCAAGGGATGTTGGTTGAATGAATAAGTGATCCCCTAAAACAGGCTGCAGGGAGATACTGATATCTATACTTTTTGAATAAAGAAACTGAGGCTTAAGGTCATACAGCTTCTAAAACACAGGCACCAGGCCCGACGCCGTGCCAGCCCGCCCTCGCCCACCCGGGCTCCTCAGAGAGCAGGGTGAGGCTGTGGAAGAGACCCCGCAGGCCTCACTTGGCCCCCGAGGGGCAGCTAGCGAGGACAGAGGACGCCCGGCCGCTGGCCTTCCGGGCGGCGCAGAGCCGCCGAGCCTGGCGTGTGACAGCAGAATCCATCTGCCCTTGGGCTGTGCTGGCACCGGTCCCGGCGAGGTGGTGACTGTCACTCCAGATAGAAGAGGGCGCCTCTCGCCATGGCAACGGGGACGTCAGCGGGGATGTGTTTGCACAAAGGGGGTGTCGGGAAACACCCACACCCTGGCAGCAGGAACACGGGGCCGCGACCTCTCCCACCCGGGGACAGCTGCTGGGAGGGGCCGAGGCTCTGCGGCCACCGCCACCCGCCCCCGCCGCCCTCCAGAGAACCGCTGCTGTCTCCTCTTTCCTGAGGTGGGGGAGGGGGCAGAGCTGCGCGGCCTGACTCGTCGGCTCGTGTGGCGCCCGGTGTGGCCACTTCAGGCCTCTGTAAATCACGCCCACTGCACAGACGCGGAGACTGAGGCAGAGAGGCAGGGCTGCCCGGGACCTGGGAAGCTCCTTGTGGTGTGGGGTCACCTGTGGGGCTTCAGAGACAGAACAGGCCTGGCTTCAAATCCTGCTTTCCTGCTCGCCAGCTCCAGCTCCTGGGACAAGTCATTGAGTCTCTGGGCCTCTGGCTCTCATCTGTGAAATGGGGACAACAACAGTCTCCATAACAGCCACTCATCTTTTTTTTATGTGTACAATTCAGTGGTTTTAGTATGTTGTGCAACCATCTCCACTGTCTAATTCCAGAACATTTCATGAACCCAGAAGGAATTGCCTCACTCGTGAGCTGTCACTTTCCCTTTCCCCTCCCCCAGCCCGTGCCACCCCTAGTCTGCTCTGTCTCTATGGATTTGCCGGCTCTGGACATTTCATATCAGTGGCCTTTTGTGTCTGGCTTCTTTCACTCAGCATGTTTTCAAGGTTCACTCATATTGTACCAGGTGTCAGAACGTCATTCCTTTTTATGGCTGAATAATATTCCATCTTGTGGATGGACCACGATTTGTTTATCCACTCATGAGGTGATGGACATGTGGGTTGTTTCCACCTTTTGGCGATTGTGACTAGAGCTGCTGAGAACGTTGGTGTACAGGTTTCTGGGTGGATGTGTGTTTCCACTTCTCTTAGTACACACCCAGGCGTGAATGACTAGATCATGTGATAGGCGTACCTTAAACTTTTTAAGAAATTGCCGAACTCCTTTCCACAATGTTTGTACCGTTTTGCATCCCCACCAGCAATGGATGAGAGTCCCGGTTATTCCACACCCTCACCAGCACTCGGTACATTGCCATCATTTTATCAGTGAAGATGCTGAAAATAAAAAAGACCCCATACATCTCTCACAACAGCCAAATGGTGGAAGCAACCCAAGAGGCCATTGCCGGCTGAATGGATAAACAGAATGTGGTCCATCCACACGATGGAATATCACTCTGCCTTAAAAAGTCCCCTCTCCTGCTGTGGGTACCAAATGCCCAAGTCTAAGAAATGCCCCTGAGGGTGTCGGTGCCGTCCTTGTAAATATGAGCTAAAAATGGACTAACTCACAGAGCTAATAAGGCATTGAAATAATCAAATCAGTATTCTTTATAACATACCCAGCTGCTGTGACCACTGACATAACTTCTGATGATCTGGGGTCCAAACAAAGAAAATGCCCGGATATTGGGTCTTTTCCCCTCTATCGTACAGGAAAAAAAGGAGATTCTGGCACTGGCTACAACATGGATGAACCTTAGGGACATTATGCTGAGTGAAATAAGCCAGTCTCAAATGGACAAACACTGTATGATTCCACTCATATGAGGTCCCTAAAGGAGTCACATTCACAGAGACAGAAAGTAGGATGGCAGGGCCAGGGGCTGGGGGACGGGAATGGGGAGTTGGTGTTTGATGGGGACAGAGTTTCAGTTGGGAGAGATGAAAAAGTTCTGGAGACAGATGGTGGTGATGGTCGCACAACAACGTGAATGTACTTAACGCCACTGAACTGTACACTTAAAAATGGCTAACATGGTAAATTTTATATTGTGTATATTTTACCGAAATTTTAAAAGATACAACATCCTTTATTTTTGTCCTTGAGTGAACTGTTTTTTGTTTCAAGTTCCCAGTCTACCATGTGGCAGGAACTAAATTCTACCCCTCTGAGCCTGGGGGTGCCTAGGGGAGGGTCTGTGACCCATTTCTGGCTGGTGAGACATAAGGGGAAGTCTGCTGATGGCCCCTGGGAAAGAGAGGTCTCACCACAAAATGAGAAAGACACAGGAAGAGAGGCTAGTTCCCTTTGGCCCCCTGCCCCACCTTCCTTCCTGCCTTTGGATGCCCTTGTGTGAGGAAGTGATGTCTGGAGCTGTGGCAGTCATGTTGCCCCCATGAGGAGGAGGCCAAGAGAATTTCAGAGATGTCAATCCTACATCACCATGTTGAGGAAGTATTGAACCCCTCAGGCATTATTTATTTCCTGATGTCCTCCTAAATAAACAATGGATGGCCTTACGATTTAAGCCACTCTTAGCCCAGTTCCTGTAACCTGCAGCCAGATGAGTTCCTAATGGATTCAGTACACTCCTGCTTCTACAGACCCAGTGATACAGGGTTTGAGCCCATCACACCCGGCTCCACCTGGCCAGCTGTGTGACCGTGGGAAAATTGCTCCAACCCTCTGGGCCCAGATTTGCCAACCACCAACTGGAAACAATAGTGCTGTGTGCTTTTAGTGTAGTGTAGCTGGTGTGAGAGTTAGTGCATTAGGGCATGTCCACATGTGCCCAGTACACAGAGGGGATTAATCAGTGCTGTTTCACGGGAAGCAGGATGACCGTTTCGCCCTGGGGAAGAGGAAATGGTGCCAGCTGCAGGACCCGGGGCAGAGCACAGCTGTCCCCGGCTGCGTTCTCACGGCTGTGGCATCTTTTCTGGCCGACCGACCCTCAGAAACTGCAGGGGCCTTGGGCTGCCGTCTGGGGAGGAGACACTGATGTGGCGTGGACTGGGGTTTACTGTCCCTCCTGGAGCAAAGCGCCGAGCATTTCCTTAGAGCAGCCCCATAAATCCCAGCCGTCGTGCAGCCTTCCAGCTGGAACAGAGTCAGGCGTTCCTCTCTGCTGAGTTCAAGGCTGGTCCCCCGCTCTGCTGGCTCAGCATCCCCTGGAAGGAGCCGAGTCACAGCTGCGGGGAGGTGGTGGCTGGCAGGGAGACCAGCAAGGTCACCCAACGGGGTCCCCACCACCCTTAGGAGTTTGAGAGCAAACAGATAGGACAGACTTGCCAGTGGCTGCTAGCTGGGTGGGATGTTTCCATGCCCCCAAGGGAGGGGGTGGGCTGGCAACCTTGATCTCAGCAGTGAGGCTGAGTTAATCTTCCAACAGTCCGGAAACCAGGTACCAACCTTATACCCATTCCCCAGATGCCTCAACTGAGGCCGTTATGGACTGAATGTGTCCCCCAAAATTCATGTATTGAGACCTAACCCCTGAGGTGATGGTACTGGGAGGTGGGGTCTTTGGGATTGATTAGGTCATGAGGGTGGATCCTCATGATGGGATTACTGCCCTTATAAAGAGACCCCAGAGAGCTCCCTCGCCCCTCCCGCCATATGAGGACACAGCAAGATGACGGCCCTCACCAGACCTGGAATCTGCCGGCCCCTTGATCACAGACTTTCAGCCTCCAGAACTGTGAGAAATCAATGCCTGTGTTGAAGCCCCCAGTCTGTGGCACTTCTGTTACAGCAGCCCACGCTGACTGAGACAGAGGCCCAGAGAGGTGTTAGGGGGACCCTGGAGGCAGTGGCACGCCCCACCCCCTGAAGTGGAGGGTCCAGGTAGCCAGCTGCCATGACCTGCTGCAAGTCGGTCCCTGCAAGACGGCCTGGTGCTCCGGCACGGAGAGTTGTGTGGGCCCATTTTGTTCAACCTGGCCTCCCTCAGCCTCTCCCGGCTCTGCCCCCACCCCGGCCATTCCATGCCGGCCCCTCTTCTCCAGGGGCTTCTCTGACTGGCTGCCATTCCCACCTCCATCCCCAAGGGAGTGATCCTGAGAAACGTTTCCATCCTAAGGAATGTGGACTCACCTCTTCTTTAAAAAATAAAGTCAAGTCCTAATGTGATAGGAGCAAAAGCAAGGATGCAGGAAATCCTGGGGAGGCCACAGAGAACAGGCAGGGGTGGTGGGGAGGCAGGGGGCCCACATGGCAGAGAGCAGAGGCTTTGGGCTGAACTGGGAGGTGGTGGGGAGTTTTGGGGGGCTCTGTGTTGGGCTCGGTCCCTCTGCTGCAGCCACACAGGCCTCTTGAACATGCCTGGCTGGGTCCCGCCACAGGGCCTTTGCACCTGTAGTTCTCTCTGCCTGCAATGTTCTTCCTTACATCTTGGCACAGCTGGGGTCAAAGACTACCTCAAACAGTGGCCTTTAGAACGGCCACACCCGCTGTCACTCTTCCTCATCATCTCATTTCACAGAGTTATCACTTCCTCCTACTGCCCAGAATCCCGGAATTGCCCTGTTGTCGATAATCTGTCTCTCTGCCGCCGCAGCCCCAGTTCCTAGCACAGTAGGATGAGTGAATAGGATAAACGAATGAACGAGTGAATGCACAGATCATGGAGCTGGGTTTGGGGGGCTCATCACAGCAACCCGCACAGCAACGTCTGAATCTGCAGGGAGCCTCCCCTCTCGCACGCACAGCCCCTGGGGACGCGCTTCTGGGCCCCGCCCGGGCCCACCCTCGGGGGCTGGGGGGCGGGGGTGTCCGAGGCGGCGGCCGCGGGCGGTGAGGCCCCGGGGGCGGGCGCGCGGCGGCGGGCGGGGTGGGCCTTGGTGACAGGCCGCGCTCTCCGGGCACAGTCGGCGGCCCCCGTTCCCCGTGGGCTTCTTCCCCAGGACCCCGCCTCCTGCACCGGGGGTTTCGTCCCCGCGGCCTCGCGCCTCCGCGCTGCCCCTCCAGCCACTAGGTCGCCGGCCGTTCAGAGCCCTGCGCGCGGGCTCTGCCCCTCCTCCGGGGCTGGGGAAGGGCCCGTCTTGCGCCATCTCACAAGCCGCCTCTTTGCGGCCCTGCCCCCACCCGAGGGGGAAATTAAATCTCAGACAGGAGTCGAGACGCCACTTCCTCTGCCCAAGGTCCCAATGACCAGGGCGGACGTACACCTTCTAGAACAAAAGGCAAAGGTGTCTGTGGTCTTCCGTTCTTGCCGGTCCCTGCAGATGGTAATCACACAACTACCACACCAACCCTGACCACAGCAGTAACAGTCACCGTTCTAGGCACCTGTCACATATGGCCTCATTTGGGTACCTGCATCATCTAAGCTGGTGTGGTTCGTGGAGGCAATTCCTCTGGGTTTGTAACAGTCAGGACAGGCCAGGTTATGCTGCGGTAACAAACAGCCCCATGATTTCAGTGGCTTGACACACAAAGGTTTATTGTCACTAACACTACATGTCCATCATGGATGGGCCATGGACTCTGCTCCACGTTGTCCTCACACCAGGACCCAGGCTGATGGAGCAGCCACCGTCTGGACATTGCTGGTCGCTGTGGCCAGAGGACCAAGAGCTCTGGCAGGTCTCACACTGGCCTGGACTGGTCACTTCCACTCACACTCATTGGCCAAAAATAGTCATGTGGTCCCAAGTACACACCAGGGGTCAGGAAGCGCCCAGAAAAAGATGTGGGGGATGAGCAGCCTGTGCTGCCGGGGTCACAAGGCACGATGGCTGGAACCTGGTCCAGCACCCAGGATTCTGCCCAGCCCTTCCTCCCCCCATGACCTGTCATCTCCCCCGGGGCCCTGTGAACCCACCTGTGCTAGGAAGAATACTGACCCCCCAAAAGATGCCCATGTTCTACCCCTGGAACCCGAGAATACATTACCTTACATGGTGCGGTTGTCTGCTCGGGCTGCCGTAACAAGACACCACAACTGGGCGGCCAAAACCACAGAGATTTGTTCTCTCACAGGTCTGGAGCCCAGACGTCCAAGATCAAGGTGTCAGCAGGGCTGATTTCTCCTGAGGCCTCTCTCCTCCGCTTGCCGACGGCCACCTTCTTGCCGTGTCCCCACGTGGTGGTCTCTCTGCGTGTGCATCTCTTCTCTCTCTCTCTGTATCCTGATCCCCTCTTCTTATAAGGACATCAGCCTTAGTAGATGAGGGCCCACCTTAATTACCCCATTTTACCTTAATCACCTCTTTAAAGGCCCTGTCTCCAAACACAGTCAGGTTCTGATGTGCTGGGAATTGGGGCTTCAACATATGAGTTGCAGGGGGACAAATTCAATCCATAACATGTGGCAAAAGGGACTTTGCGGATGTGATTAAATTAAGGAATTGAGATGAAGAGGTTATCCTGGTGGGCTCAGTGTCATCAAAATGGCCCCTACCTGAGGGAGGCAGGGGGTCAGAGTCAGAGAAGGAGACGTGATGCTGGAAGAAGAGGCCGGAGTGACGTGGACAGGAGCGGAATGGGGGCGCCTCTAGAAGCTGGAAAAAGTAAAGAAAGGGATTCCCCCCCCCCCCCCCGAGCCTCCAGAAGGAGCCAGCCCTGCCGACCCCTCCCTTTCAGCCCCTTAAAGTCCTTTCTGATCTTTGGCCTCCAGAACTGTGATAATACATTTGCCTTGCTGTAGGCCAAGTTTGTGGTCATTTGTCACAGCAGTGAACGGAAACTGACACACGGTCCAGACGCCTGTCTGCGCGGGACTCGCCCAGACCTCCTGCTGCCTCAGACCCCTCTCCACACCCCTCCTCGGGGACGGGTCAGCGTCGCTCCTCCACGGACCAGCTTGCCCCAAAGCCTGTCTCTGGACGGAGAGACGTCCCCTCCAGCCTCGGGACCGGCAGGCCCCCGGGGGGAGGGACCCAAATGCCTGGGCCACCACCTTGGGTGGGGAACTCACCATAGGGGTGCTTACTAAATTCAGAGGACATGTGGCCACAGACCGCTTGACCACTCCCTCCGCCCAGGGAGAAAATGCCTGAACCCTCAGCTGACCCTTCGACCTGCCCTCGGGCCACACCTGCCACTTCCTCAAACTCGCCAGGCCCCACGCCCCAGCCTCCGCCCCTGCTTCCTCCCTCAGTGTCCGCTGCCCCTGACTCATCGCCAGGTCTGGGCTCCAGCCTCTGCCCCCAGCCGCAGCCCTGCGCCCGACCCGCCCGCTGGGCTCTCTTCACTCCATCCGCTCGACAGATGCTTCCAAGCGTCTCCTCCGGTCCCTCGGGGCAGCACAGACACAGCCCGACCTCAGGAAGCGGACAGTCAGGGATCCCGAGATGGGTTTTCACAAAATGCAGCCCCTCTAAGTGTATAGCTCAGAGACTTTTGATGAGCCACCCCCAATCGACATGGAGAACTTTTTCGTCATCCCCCAAAGCTCCCTGTGCCCCTCCCTCTCACTTGCTCCCAACGCTGCCCCAGACAGCATCCGATCCGCGTCATGTCACGAGGGGACAGGTCTGTCTGCTCTGGAGCCTAATGGAGACGAGACCACAGGCTCTGTGCTCTGGGGCCTGGTTTCTTCCCCTCGGCACAGGCATCGAGGGCCAGATCCGGCTGCCGCCTGCTCTCTTAAGGCCTGTCAGCTAAGGATGGTTTTTACTTTTATTTCTGTTTTTCAAAAAATAGTTAATAGACTTTTTAAGTACAGTTTTGGTTTACAGAAAAATTGAGCAGATAGTACAGGGAGTTCCGTATACCCACCCTGCCCCACGCCCCCATCCCGGACACAGGTCCCGTATTCGCATCCTGCATTAGTGTGGCCCGTGTGTTACAATCGAGGCGCCAACACTGACACATTGTTATTAACTAAGTACACGGTGTACATTGGAATTCTCTCTCGGTGGTGTATAGTCTATGGGTTTGGACAAATGTATAATGATGGGTATCTATCATTATAGTATCATACAGAACAGTTCCACTGCCCAAAAAATCCCGTGTGTCCCACCTGCTCATCCCTCCCCACCCCCAGCCCCTGGCAACCACTCATCTGTTTTCTGCCTCCATAGTTTTGTCTTTTCTAGAATGTCGTATAGTTGGAATCACGCCATATGTAGCTTTCTCAGATTGGCTCCTTTCACTTAGTAATACGCATTTAAGCTTCCTCCATGTCTGTTCATGAGCTGAGAGCTCATTTCTTTTCAGCGCTGGATAATATTCACCTGTCTGGAGTTTGTGTCCACTCACCCACTGACGGGCATCCTGGTTGCTTCCAGTTTGGGTGGTTACGAATAAAGCTGCTGTAAACATCCCAGTGCGGGTTTTTGTATGGACACGAGTTTTCAGTTCGTTTGGGAAAATACCTAGGAGCATGACTGCTGGATCATACGATGAGAGTATGTTCAGTTTTGTAAGAAACCCCTCAACTGTCTTCCAAAGTGCCTGTGCCATTTTGCATTCCCACCAGCAGTGAATGAGAGTTCTGGGTTTTTACATTTTTTAATGGTTGAAAAAAAACAAAAGAAGACTAATATTTCATGATGCATGAAAACTATATGAAATTTACATGTCAGTGTCCACCCATAAGGTTTTATTAGCACACAGCCAGACTCATTCATTTTTGCATTATCTATGGCGGCTTTCACACCACAGGAGGAGAGCTGAATACTTGAGACAGAGACCATAAGTGCCACAAAACTGAAAATATTCTATCTGGCCCTTTACAGAGAGCCTGCCCACCCCACTACAGTGATCTCGAGGTTTGTCTATGCCGCCACGTGCACCAATAGTTCACCCCTGTTATTGCTGAACGGGATTCCATTGTGTGGATGCACAACAGTTTATCTGGTCACCAGTGGACGGCCGTCTGGGTTGTGTCCAGTTTTTAGCTATTGTGAATAAAGCTGCTATGCACATTTGTGTACGAGAATATATGGACACGTTTTCATCGCTCTTGGGGAAACGCCTTGGAGCAAAATTGCTGGGTCGTGACGTAGCATGTCATACTGCGTACGTTACCGTGTGGCAGGACACCATTTCTAACCAACGTCCTTTCTACCCCAGGGATTCCTCCTTTGCTTCTTGCCCTGTGCCTTCTTCCAAGCTGGACCGTGGGCATCCACTGCCCAACTCTCCTCCACTGCCCAGGGGAGGAATAAGAGAATAGAAGAGCATTTTAAAAAGCTGTTTAGTTTCAGGAGGCCAGAGCTTTTGAATTGCAAGGACCTGGGGTTTGGGCTGCACAGGCTCAGCCGTGAAGAGGTCCAGATACCAGGTGGACGCCCTAAACAACAGATTGGGGGGGAATATGGGTGATAAGCCAGACTGCAGCCCAGGAGGAGATGATGGCCTCCAGGCTGGAGAAAGAAGCCAGAGGACGGGGCACACGCAACTGTCCGCCCATCAGAACCTGCTCTCCTCTCCTTTGGGTGAAGAGCGGGATGGCATTTCCCAGCCTCCTCTGCAGTAAGCAGTGGCCGCGTGACGGAGCTCTGGCCCATGCGAGTTGGTTAAGTGATGTGCAGGCTGGTCCTCCGAGCCTCCCCCATGTGCTCTTTGATCCCCTTCTTTTTCCACCAACTGGAAACTGCTGTCACAATGAAGCTCGGGGCCGTGGTAGAACCACAAGACGGCAGGAGCCTGAGGTGTGGATGTGAGGAAGGAGAGCCCCCCTTCCACCTAAAGACCACCCAGGCCCTGAAACCCAAACTATTATGTGAGCAAGAGACTCTGTTGTGTTAGGCCACTAGGGGGGCCTCTTAAAATCAAGAGTGCCAAACACGAGTGCTCCCGGGGCCGGACAGGTCATGTGAGAGCAGTGCGGCTGGGTGGGAGACTAAAGGAAGTGGTGGAGACTGTGGCAAAGTAGAGCCCACACCCCATCTGGAGAGGGCGCCACATTTCACCTCCAGCAAGCGTTACTACATGGGACTGTGACCCAATTCGGCCAGAAACCCTAACTTTACTAGACTTTTCTAGAAGCTGGAAGTTTAGATGCCTGTGAAACATCCTCATCGTCAAATGGTAGCAGCTCATTCGTGCTGGCTCGATTCAACGCGTCTGTGGCTGGATTTGACCCAGAGGCCACCAGTTTGCAATCGCTGTCCATTTGTTCAATTAGTAAGCATTTCTTGAGCACCTACTGAGTGCCAGGCACAGATGAGGCAGGGCGCAGAGAAAGAGTGGAGGGGAGATTAATTCCCCGGCAGAGAGCCAGAGGGACAGGATGGGACGGGCGGTGGGTCCCGGCTGTTGGAAGCCGCCTTGCTGTGTGCCCCCCACATCGCGTGGAGTGGTGGCTGGCCCTGGGCTGGTGGACAGGGCAGCGGATCCCTCTGTCCTCAGCCAGTCTGTGTGCATGTGCAGCAGCACCCCGCTCCTGGGTGGCCCAGCAGCCTCCAGGCCTTTCTAAAGATTTACTGGGAAAACCTTCCCTTGATATTGCCCGTGGAATCGTTCAATTCCCAACTGTTTGCTGATTACTGTGCCCTTGAGCAAAAATGTGAATCTGAAAGACACGAAATTATAGTGGCTTACTTGACATAATTGGAACAAACAAGATGAGCGAAGAGGCAGCAGGCAGCAGGGTCACCCACGTCAGCCGCCTGCCGGCCCGGGGCAGGGCCCTCTGCAGGACGTGGCGGGGCAGGGCTGGCTGGGCGAGCCACCGGGCGGGAGGGCTGGGGCAGGACCGGGGGGCAGAGAGTCATGGCCCGACGTGCCCCTCGCCTGGGGGTGCGGTTGAACGCGTCTTTCTGTGGCGGTTTCTCCTGCTCCTGGCCCAGACTGTGCACTCCTCGCTCATCCTGCTGTGTGTCCTGCGGTCAACGACTCCCCCTCTCTGTCCGCCCCTTTCCTCATCCGTGAAACGGGGCTAATAAGAACGTCCAACCCACGTTCTTCTCCACGTGACAGGTGTGTGGACGCGAGCACGGCGCTTGGTCCCTGGTCGTCACTGCTGTCGGTGAAGCGGGTCCCCAGGCCCGGCAGAGGCAGGAGGAAAGGAGGGCGCCTCTGTCTGTCCTTCCTCTGCTCTCTCACCGGCCTGGCCCGCCCCCGGCTTCAGCTGTGAGGTCCCCTCGGGGGAGGCTCCCACGTTCCTGCCTGCGGCTGAGCGGCCAGTAAGGAGGACTCAGGGACTGTAGGGCCAGCAGGGAGGAAGGGCGGGGGCTGGTGATCTGATGGGAGCCGCTCCAGAGCGCTTAGACAAGGACGGTCCAGCCCTTCCTGTCTGAGCAGATGACGTGGTGGGTGGGGTGGGACCCCCGCCCTCCCGGGGCTCATGCACACACCCAGAGCCCATGCACACACACCCAGAGCCCCTGCACACTCACACACAGAGCCCCTGAACACACATACAGAGCCCGGACACACACTCAGAGCTGGTGCACACACAGAGCCCCTGCACACACACCCAGGCCCCCTCATGGCCGCCCTTAGCCCCGAGCTCCCTGGATAGTTGTTACCAGTGGGATGCTTTAGGCTGCAAGTAACAGAAAATCTAACTCAAAAATGGCTTAAACCAGGAGTCAGCAAACTGCTGCTCAGGGGTGGGCCCTCAATTTTTGTTAATAAAGTTTTATGGGAACACAATCGTGGACATCTGTTTGCGCGTTGTCACTGCAAAGGCAGAGTAGACTAGCTGGGACAGAGACTGTCTGGTCTGTAAAGCCTGAAGCATTTACTCTCCGGTCCTTTACGGAAAAAGTTTGCAGATTGACTCCTGGCTTAAACAATAAAGGAGACTTAGGCCATCATTTGGTGAAGGCTCAGAATGGAGGCAGTGCACTATTATTTGTGATGCACAAGTCATCCCCAAATTTAGGGGCTTAACGCAAAAATCCTCATTGATTGTCTCAAGTTGGTGTGAGTTATGAATTCAGGGGTGGCTCAGCTAGGCGTTTTGAGCTCAAGGTGTCTTGGAGGTTGTGGTTGGAGGCATTGGTGGCCACGCTGTGTCACTTGAACGCCATCTTCATCTGTGTGTCTGGCACCTGGGCGGCAAGACACAGAGCTGGCACACCTCTGTGTCTCCCTTCATCTGTACGTGTTCTTGCCAGCATGGTGGCCTCAGAAAAGCCAGACTCCTTACACTGCGGTTCATGGCTGGGTGTCCTGAGTGTGTCCCAGGAGAGAGCCAGGTAGAGGTCATGTCACCATTTGTGACCAAGTCTCAAAGTCATGCAGCTTCACTTCCTTTGCACCCACTGGCCGAAGCAGTCACAAAGGCCCACCCTGGTTCAAGGGGAGGGCACCTGGACCCACCTCTCCAGGGCCTCAGCATGGTCACCAAGAACCCAGGCTCCTTCCATCTTTCTACTCTGCTGCCCCTGCTCTGTGCTCGGCCAGTAGCCCCATGGTCACAAAATGCCTGCTGCAGACCCGGCATTTTAGGGAAACACAGCAATGTGCAACAGAAGAGGAAGAACGTGTCTTGTTCTTGTGTCTCTCTTTTGTCCCCAACATTGTTATTCAAGTATAAGATACATACCAAAGACAGCATAAATCATAAGTGCACAGAGCACTATATCTCCAAAAGTGAGCACACTCCTGTAGCCAACACCCAGACGGACAACATGACCAGAAGCCCCCAGAAGCCGCTTCCCTCCCCCTCAGCCACTTCCTCCCACTCTCCTCAGAGGTAACCACCATCCCGACCTCCATCACCACAGCCGAATCTTTGCTGCTTTTGCATTTTATGTAAATGGAGTCACGGATACACGTGCTTGGGTGTCTGGCTTTCCTTGGCCGACGTGACATTCACGAGCTTCCTCTACGCTGTTGAGTGCACGTGCCGGCAGCTCTTTTCGTCCCTTTGTCATATTTCGTTGTGAGACTCCACCGTTTATTTTCCGATCTCCCGTTGAGAGACATCTGGGTCGCTTGGGCGATTATGAAGAGACTGCAGTCAGCATCCGAGTGGAAGCTTCCCTTTGGAAATACGGGTGCATTGGGTGTAAAGCAAGGGGCAGAATTGCTGGGTAAGAGGGCGGGCGAAGTTCAGCTTTACTAGAAACTTCCAAACGGTTTCCAGAGTGGCCAACAGCGTCCCTGGCACCAAGGTCAGAGGCCCCAGCAGCACACGCCGGGAGACTCTTTACGTCCAGTCTCCTGCCCCAGCGTCGCCCGGCCCTCGGCAGCCCTCTTCTTTCCTGCCTTCTGGGGTCCGGAGCTGTCAGCTCCAAGGTGGGCTGTAAACACAAGACCCTGTCGCCTCCAGAGACGACAGGGCTGCAAACGACACCCCAACGAAGGATTTCCAACCTATAGGTTCCAAAAGGGGGTTATTTCATAGGACAACAGAAAGGGTTCTTATTGCAAAATGTTTAGAAAACAACTTACAAGTCCAAAGAAGAAAATAGAATTCTTCTGTCAACCCATCGTGGTGCACCCATCTCACGGATATTTTAGTGTATTTCTTTCCAGTCTGTTTTTTATGCATTTTTATGGACATACGAGTATAGCTAACTTTTATAACATACTTTTATAAGCACTGGTTTTTAAGCATTTCACATGTATTAATTCATTTAACTTTCAGAACAATCCATTCAAGTGGCCGCTGTTATTATCCTCACGTTACAGATGAGGAAAATGAGGCCCAGAGAGGTGAAGTGACTTGCCCACCGTCACACAGCTGTTCCTCAGCACAGCAAAGACCCAAGCTCAGCCCAGTTTTTCTTTTAATCACTACGGTGTGCTTCTCCCGGCTTCCACCTCTTCACCGGAGTCGGGGGTGCAGAGCGGATGTGATGCTGGATTTAGGAGGCCCGACTTCAGCCCTGGAGCCCCAGCCGCCTGGTCTCCCGGGGTCAGGCCTCACACGGCACCTCCTGGTCGCTGTTCGCCTGCCTGACCCTGGGGTCCGGCCTCAGGACGGTGGTCACAGAGGGCCAGCCTGGCATCCTCGTCCCCGGCCCCAGGGCCTCTGCAGAAGGTGGACGTGCTGGCTGTTTTACCCGTCCGCGGCCAGGTGCCTCTCCTCCACCCCTGAAGATGCGAGTCTGCTGGCCGCCAGCAGGACAGCCGGGGAACGCCGAGACATTCCACACCCCGGCAAGTAACACACAGTCAGGCCACTCCGGCCGTGTCCCCCGGTGCACGCTGGGCCACTGACGCACACCTGGAGCTGCTGGTGCCCCGGGGGAGGCTGGCGCCGGTGGCTCTGGCTCATCCGCATACAGCAAGCGCCAGCCTCCCCAAGACCAGCCCCGCCCCTGGGTCCCTTGTCCCCACGCCTCAGTCGGGGGCCAGATCAGCCTCCCTGGGCCTCCGTCTTCTCACCCGGACACCGGGTGTAACGAGACCGTATTCCACCACCACGAAGCCGCCATCCATGCCAGCTGCACGGGAATGTCACGCACACTAGGAAAAAGCTCTGCCACCTAAACTCCTCCAAGCCACGGTCGTCAGAAATGTCTGATTTCAGCGACGAGGGAAACGAGCCTCTGAGAATCGACGAGCTCGCGTCAGGCCGGCCCCGCAGGCTGCTGCAGGGAGCAGGTGGGTCGATGAGGGGACAGTGCTCGTGGACAGAGAAGCAGAGCCCCACCCCTGGGTGCAGTCACGAAATTTAGAAATAATGAGTCGCTCCGTGCTGGTTGCCTGTCCTGGGCCAGACGCCGTGCCACACTCTTTACAGGCATTAACTCACTGAGCCCTGGGGAGGCACGGTTGTCCCTCCCACTTCACAGACGGGCAAACTGAGGCACAGACAGGCTATGTAACCTGCCCAAGGTCATATCACAAAGAAATGGCAGAGGCGGGTCTCCAAGCCAGGCACGGGGGCCCCTGAGCCCAGGATGTCCAGCACCACCTGGTCCTGCACGGGATCCTCAGAGAGCGGGGACCGCAACTACGACTCAGCCAGCAGATCGCAAAGGTTACAAAGTCGATGACACCAGCCGCTGGCGATGGCGGGGCTCAGGAGCCCCGCATTTGGGAAATCAGTGCAACATTAGCCATTGACACTGAAGACTGTCACACCCCACGCCCCAGCCCGCCCACTGCTCGGGAGACACTCTCAGGAGAAGCGAGATCCTGTCCACACAGAGACCCGTCTCCGAGCAGCTTCATGCGCAGGACCAGAAGCTGGAGAGCATGCGTCCATCCGCAGGGGAGTGGGTGCAGAAGGGGGCACGTCCACACCACGGAGTCCCGCTCAGGAAGGAAAGGAGACGAGGGACCAAGGCAGACAACCACCCTCCTGGGTCTCCTGCGGGTGGAAAAGCCAGACTCCGGGAGGACACGCTACATGATTCTGTTTTTTCTAGAAGAGGCAAAACCAGTCAACAGGGTGGGGACACCTGTCTGGGTGGTTAAACTATAACGAAAACGAAGGGAAGGGATGTGACGGGGACGGGTGGGAGGTGAGCCTTGGGGGAGGAGAGGGGATGGCCCGCGGAGGGACCACACAGGCGGCGGGCGCCCCGGTTGCTGGTGCGTAATTACGCGCCCGCCAAGTTCACGTATTTTCTCTCCGTGCTCTGTTCCAGGAGCAGACGGGCCGTGGGCTTTGGGGCTCGACGTGCGTTAAGTATCTGTTTACGGAGCACCTACTACGTGCAGGACCTGAGGCTAAACTATCAGGGACACGGAGAACAAGACAGGCGTGATCCGTGTCCTCAAGGGGCTGGGGGACAAGTAGGAGAGACAGAGATTCAACAGGCAATTGACACGCAGGACTGCAGCCTACTTACAGGAAGGTTCTGGAACAGGGAGACGTCTGAGAATGGAAGAAGGAGTAACAGCAGCCAAGGCTTCTCTCTCCTCCCCACATACAGCGAGGCACCGTTCTCCGCATTTTTCCTTAATTCCCTCACTCCGTCTTTTTAGCAATGCTGTGAGTCAGTGCTGTTTCTATTCCCATTTCACAAATGGTAAACCGAGGCACAGAGAGCTTAGTAACGTGCCCCAGGCGACCCCGTGCAGGCGACAGAGCTGGGATCTGAGCCCAGGCACCTGACTCCATGAGCCCTTGGACCTGACTCTGGTCTGCACCCGGAGGGAGTGGTCTCTAAGACGAGGCCTGAAAGAGAAGCAGTGTTAGGAGCAGCTTCCTCAGGACAGCAGGGAACAGCATTTGCACCTGGGGGACTAGCATGTGCTAAAGCCCCGGCTGGAAAGCAGGTGGGGTGTGGGAGGGGCTGAAGGCTGGGGCACAGTGAAGGGGCCAGGGTAGTGGAGAGGGGTCCCTGCCGAGCCCCAGGGGCCACGTGCGGACTTTGCATCTCCCTAGACCCCATCGCCACCACAGGCGACTCTCTCTCTGCTGGGTGTAATGAGAGCTCCCTCATCACAAGGATGGGATGGAATCGTGTACGTCGGTTCTCGTCTGCACTAGATCCTTTCCTGGTTCCGTTCACGTTCACGGAAACAGCCTCCAAACCACAGAGCCACGGAGACAGAGCCGTGACAACACCGACAGAAGACACCTGGCCCTTCCCGCCCCACGGAAGACCCGTCAGCGCATCCCAGCCCTTCTCCAAGTGCACTGGGCGCTCCACGGTCCCCAGGGCCCACGGAGGCCGCTGCTTCCCGGGAGGGGTGTCCGCCCGCCCACAGCAGCCACCTCTCGTCCACGCCCTGCGCTGCACACCCCCAGTTAGACACGGCCGCGAGCGAGCGGACGGCGGGAGACGGCTGCTGTTTAGCCAAAGTGTCATCACGTCATCTCACTGCCTTTGAGACGTGCTGGTGGGAACAGAGATGGGGAAAAAGAGCTCGCCCACAGAAACGCCGAGGGCTGGGGTGCCGGGCGGGCGTGCGGAGCGGCAGGCACACGGGCACACACGCGCACGTGCACACACACGCCGCGTTCTCACGAGGCTGGCTCCCAACACTGACACGCTCTGCTCCCCAGTGTTGGGCGGAGAGCTGGGACTCGGGGCCAGACGGTCCTCAGTTCAAATCCTGGCCCTGCCGCTTATTAGCTGAGTGTCCTCAAGCAGGGAACGTGACCTCTCTGAGCCTCCTAGTCCCCAGTCATAGACTGTAGGTGGTTATTTATAATGATCTTGCTCCGTGTCTGCTGCGCCAACCCACGGGAGCGGCATCACAGACCCCCACCCTCCGGCCCCTGGTTGGGCGGGACCAATGGGCAGCACCATCAGACCCGAGTGCAGAGGAGAGAGGAGGAGGAGAGGGTGGGGGTGTTTATGCCCCGGCTCCCTCCCCACACGATCGAGGTTTGGTAGCGACTGTGTCCCTCTCCTGAAGGTCACAGCTCCTGTCTGGCAGCCCCTTCTATTAGTCTCCTAACATCACCGTCTCCTCTGGCTGCAGGAAGAGACCACCACACACTTAGTGGCTCAAACAGCCCACATTTACTACCCTACAGCTCTGGAGGTGGACGTCTGAAACGGGTCTCCTGGGCTGAACCAAGGTGTCGGCCGGGCTGCCTTCCTTCTGGATGCTCCAGGGAGAAACCGTCCCTCGCCTTTTCGAGCTTCTAAAGCTGCCCAATTCCTTGGCTCGTGGCCCCTTCCTCCGTCTTCAGATCTCTCTGACTTGAACTCCTGCCTCCCTCTCCCCCTTGTAAGGACCCCTGTGATGACATCGAGCCCACTGGGTAATCCAGGACAGTCTCCCATCTCAGGGTCGGTGGATCGGCAACCTTAATTCCACCCACGACCTTCACTGCCCTTTGCCACACAGCCCAACAGCGTCACAGTGCCAGGAATCAGAGTGTGGACGTTGTCACAGGCCATTACTCTGCCTCTCTGCCTCTCTGGTCCCAGGCACCACTCCTGTCCCCCCCTCGGGTCTGGGAGCAGTGAGGGACCCCCATGATGCTGGTCTCACCTCCTGCGGCTTCCCTCAACCCTGTCCACCCTTCTGTACACCGTCCCTCCACTTCCTCTCCCCAAGGACCCCCATTGGAGCTTCTCCCACAGGGACCTGACGAGATCTCTCAGAATTGTCTGAGGAATAAACATGGTGTCACATGTGCCTGTGACACTCTCGGCCCAGTGCCTGGCTCACGGCAAGTGCTCAGCTCACCTCTAGTATCGTCATTTTTTCATTGCCCTTACTAGATCCAGAACCTCTCCAAGGTGGGAACTATACATTTTTATCTCATTTTAACTAGCCCAGCTGTTGACAAAGAATATGTGATCAATTATTCATTCACAAACATTTATTGAGCACTGACTAGACTCTGGGGAGACAGAGACAGAGGTGAGACAATTCGACCCCAACGTGCCTTCAGGAAGCTTCTGGTCTAGTGAGGGAGACAGCAGTTATGCCAGTCATCAGAGAAACATAATCACCAGATCCAGACCCCCGCCCAAACGTTCATGTGGTGCCTCCTCTGGGCGGGAGGCTGGGCTTCTCAGAAGGCTGAAGCGGGAGAGACACCACCCTCCAGGGGTGGACGCTTCCAGACCAGCGCAGTGTGCGTGCCGCCTGCTGGTCTCTCTAATTCTCAGAGCAGGCCCCGGGAAGCTTTGGCATCTTTCTAGATTGTAATCCCCATTTTGTTAATCCAGCATACCAACATGAGCAAGAGAAAAAAGTAATCTTTTATGCTCTTTTAAACAAATTTTTAAATAAATTTTTAACCTCTGTAAAAAAAAAAAAAAAAAAAAAAAAGGCTATTAGCTTCCCATTGCTGCTGCAACAAATGACCGTCAGCTTAGCAGCTCAACCACCACCCACGGATTCTGGCGCAGGCCGGAGGGCAGAAGTCCGCAGCGGCCCACCGGGCGAGGGAGGACGTGGGCAGGGCTGGCTCCCTCTGGAGGCTCCAGGAGACCGGCCGCGCGGCCTGTCCCAGCGCCTGGCGGCGGCCTGCGTCCCCTCTCGGGACCCTCCGTGTGTCGCCCCTCCGGTGGCTGCCGTGGTCACGGCTGCCGCCCCCTCTTCTGCAGTCCGCGCCCCCTCCGCCTCCCTCTCGCGAGGCAGGGCCCGCCCCGCTCCCCCGGGCGCTGACCCGCCGCCTCGCCCCGGCCCCTGGGCCCCTGCAGCGCCCCGCCCGCCAGGCCACGCGGCCAGCACGTGCAGCCGGGAGCCCCTGGCGGCTCTGAGAAAGCTCTGGAAAGGACCGGGCCCGCCCGCGGCCGGAGCCTGCCCTGGAGGCGCTTCCGGGGCCCCCGGGCCCCCGTCCCCCCAGAGACGGCTGGTGCAGCGTGCGACGTGACAAACAGCGGGGACCTGGGGACAAAGGTGGCGCAGAGGCAGAGGGCAGAGGGCCGTCGGAGAAAGTAAGTCGAGTGCCCCTGTTGTCAGGTCACGGTCGTGGAGTCCAGCGGGTCCTGAAAGGACCTGCTGAAACGTAACAGGTTCCCGAAATTCTCCCTGTCCGTTTCCACAACCTCGGTGTAAGCGTGCTGGTCATCTTCCGCCCCTCCACACGCCCCCTGCTCTGGCCACCGCGAGGCTGACCCTGTGGACTACATTACCCAGGCTCCCTTGCACCCCGGCTTCCTGCCGGGGTCAGCCAATGGGAGGCCCCGATGAAGGCTGGGGGGCGGGAGCAGAGAGAGGCGGGGGTGTTTGCTGACCTCCTTCCTGCCTCGCTGTGGCTGGGGGGCTGGCTCTTCTGCCAAGGTCTCTGTCCGGGGACCCCTGCCCTAGAGCTGCAGCTCCTCCGGTGCCAGTAGCCACGCCCTCCCCGCGCCTTCAGCCTGAGGGTGGTGACAGCCCCTGCTCCTGCCGGCCCTGGGGCCACCCCGCTCTTCTCTGTCTCCCTGCAACCCCCTGCCTCCACCGTTGTCAGCTGTGCCTTCGCTCCACTCGCCCGGTTATCCCGCCTGAGAGCTGGGGCTCCGACAGACACCTGCGCACCGACGTTTGTGAAATCCCGGGTTGGAAGTGACAGTGACAATGCTCGAATGCACATTAAGATAAGATATTAATTATTAAAGAAAAAATACAGTTGGTGTTCTACTTAAAATCATCTCTTATAATATCCGTGGTATTCACGGCACACTGGACATCGCCATGGAACAACCTTGTATAGGAATGACACAAAGCACACTCTGCCCAACCCTGGGGACTGGATGGTTACACATCCCCAGGTCGGACTGCACTGGGATATGCACTGGGATACGGTGGGAACCAGAGTGGAGGAAGGGGAAGTCAGTGTCGGTAGTCTGGGTACTGCCTAAAATGCTAGATGCTGGCATGTCAAATGGGAAACCTACCATTTTTGTAAATAACTACCTATATGTTGCTATAACACTGTGTTATTCGGAATTCTTCCTTGCAGGCGACAGAGACCAACTAAAGTGGCTGCACTCATGTCCTAGGCTGCCATAACACGTACCCAAAACGAGGTGACTTAAAACAGCAGAGATTTGCTCTCCCACAGCTCTGGAAGGCAAATCTGAAACCAAGGTGTGGGCAGGGCGGCGCTCCCTCTGAAGGCTCTGGGGAGGGTCCTTCCGCCTCCTCCAGCTCCCTGGCATTTGCCGGCCTTCCTCGGCGTTCCTCGGCTTGTAGACACGTCACTGCGGGCACATGGTGTGGTCCCTTTGCGTCTCCACATCACCTTCCCTCTGTGCCTGTCTGTCTCTGTGTCCAAATTTCCGTTTTTCATGGAGACTCCACTCCTATGGGATTAGGATCCACCCTAATATAACCTCACCCTAACTTGACTCCTCTGTAAAGACATTGTTTCCAAATAAGGCCACACCCTGAGGTCCTGGGGGTTAGGATTCAACAGATCTTTTTGTGGGGAGGGACACAATTCAACTCATGACATAGACTCGGCTGCAAAAACATGGACATTACTGGTCTAGCTAATAACGGAAAAACCAGGAGTGTATCTTCAGGCGTGGCTTGATCCAGGGCCCACTGCCTTCATGATTCCATCTCTGGCTCCCCATCTCTCCGCTTGGCTTGCCTCTGTTTTGGCTTCATTCTCAAGCAGGCCCTCTCCGCGTGAGGGCTCCAGGCGGCTCCAGGTTTGTGTCCCACCAGCTGAGCCACAAGAGCAGAAAGCATGCTCCTTCCTGGATGCTTTCAAGAAATTCCTCAGGCTGACCCTCGTCGACCTTGCTTGGATCACGTGCTCTGAACCAGTCGCTGAAGGCAGGGGTGGGACTATGCTGTTGGCAGGCCTGGGTCACGTGCCCATGGGCGGGAGAGAGGAGTCAGGTCCCGGCACACCTCAGGGCCTGAGGGGAGGGGAGGGTGGTCCCCAGGGGGAGACCAGACGTGGTACCAGAAACGGGAGCTGGGAAGCGGGCAGCACGAACAGCAGGTGCCCACTAGACGCCTGAAAAAAGCAGCCACCACCCGGGACGAGCATCCCCCGGGACGAGCAGCAGTTCTCTTGGGAGTCAGAGATCAGCAGAGTTTTCACTGGCGACAGGACGCACAGCTGATTTTTTTTGCCTTGCTAGAATTTTCTTGAAGAACGAATGTCTCGGGAGTTCGCACTCCCGGGTGCAGGCTCCGAGGAGGAGGTTGGCGTGCACTGTGAAGTCTGTGAAGTTGCGCCCGTGGGATCAGCCCCTGGGGGGGCGGGAATCAGAAGGGGCAGAGGGAGAGGGCAGCGCGGCCCACCCGCCCCAGGGGGCGCTGGAGGTAGAGGGGCCGCAGGGGGTCCTGGGGGGCTGAGCTGGCGGGGTTCTGTACCTGCCCCAGCCGTCATCTGGGGGCTTCTCAGCCTGGAAGCGTCGACCTCCAGGGCCAGACGACTCTTTGTTGGGGGGCCATCCCGGGCGCTTTAGGATCTCAGCGTCACCCCCAGCCCCGTCGTGACAACCAATGATGTCTGCAGACGGTGCCAGATGTCCCCTGGGGGCAAAATCGCCCACTGAGGACCACTGGGTCACCAGTGAGGGCGGCTCCAGGACCATCAGGACCCAGAGGAGGGCCTCTGCCGCCCGGCCGTCCCGGAGGCTGACAGCTGAGGCCGGTGGCCATGGAGCCCCCCGAAGCCGGGGCCCTGCCTCGGCGGGGCTCGGGGGACACATCTTCCCTCCACCCTAACACGTGCTGCTTCCCTTACCAGAAAAATGCTTACTGGGGGCGAATAAAACACCACTTTTCCAACACGCAGCTTGGGGAAAAAAGCCAGTCTCGTGTCATCCCGTCCCCTCACCCCCCTACCCCCCCTCAGTGAGCGCCTCTCGGGGCGGCCCGCGCCTCGTGCCCCTACGGGGTTACACGAGCTGTCTGCAAGGGCTCCAGGACCGGCCCTGACGCCGCGCCCCGTTAGCCATTCCCCTGCCCTGGCAGCAGACCTTGATTTTGTGAAGGTATCCGCTTGGTGCCGCCCCACCCCAGGGTGGACATTGATTAGTTAGACCAATCATGGACCCCCGAGGCCCCCCTTGTTCACAAGTGGCCTAGGAGGGGTCACGTGGAGAATTCTAGCAAGGAAGGGAGGTGCGACGGGCAGCTTTGGGGAACTTTCCGTGTCTTTACACGCGGCCTGAGGAAAGGATATTCACTCTGCTGCCTTCGGGGCATTGCGACAAGACGCCTGGGTCAACAGCAGCCGTATTGCACCCTGAGGGGGTGAGCCGAAAGATGGCAGAGCACGAAAGTGGAGGAGCCTAGGTCCTGGGTGACAGTGGTGGGCCGCTGAGTCAACCAGCCCGGCGCCATCTCTCTCTGTCTCCCTGGGCTGTGGCATAATGGAGCCCCTCCTTGGAGAAGCCATGTTGAATCGGGGCCTCTGTTATCTATCGCCTCTTGACTCACTTGGAAGAGTCCTAGAGCAAGGAGACCTGCTTCCCGTTGTGTTACCCAACGTTTCCCGGGCTTGTTGGAGCAGAAAAACTTAAAAGGGATATTTTAAATAACGCCTTTTGATTTTCCTCAGAAGATGATTAGCAAATGTAGCAAAAGCCGAGACACCTGGCAGTGGGTTCAAACACGGTTCCCTTACTGACCAGCAGTGTGACCTGGGACAAGCCCCTCTCCCCCAGGAAAGCTCCAGGGCAGGGCTGATATTATCTTCTAAATGTCCACCCTCCCCTTCTTCTTCAGCCACAACATCTCAGTTTTTAGCTGGGTGACATTCCCCAGCCTCCCCAGCAGTTAGGTATGGCTGTGGCTCAATCTGGCCAGTGAGGTGAAGGCAAAAGTGTTTAGTGGAACTTCCAGGAAGGCTCCTTACAGAGGATGACTCAGTTAAAGGATGGTTTCTTTCCTCCTTCCGGCTGTCTGGAACGCAGACGTGATGACTGGAGCTCCAGGAGCCATCTTGGACTGTGAGGTAAATTTGAGGATCAAAGTCACACACTAAGATGTGGAGAGGCCCAGAACTGGATGCATAATAAGTACTGAATAAATGGGAGCCGTGATTTTATTATTAATGTCTCCAGGTCCCAGGTACTCCCCCCGGTATATTCTGTAGCTGGCCATGGTGGTCTACTGGTTAAGATCTGGTGCTCTCCCTGCCATGGCCCAGGTTCATTTCCCGGTCAGGGAACCACACCACCTGTGGGTCACTTGTCATACTGTGGTGGCTGCATGTTGCTGTGATGCTGAAAGCTATGCCACTGGGATTTCAAATACCAGCCGGGTCACCCATGGTGGACGGGTTTCAGCAGAGCTTCCAGACTAAGACAGACTAGGAAGAGGGAACTGGCCACCCACTTCCAAAAAAATTGACCGTGAAAAGCCTGTGAACAGAAGTGGAGCACTGTCTGCTAGAGCGCCAGAAGGGGAGAGGATGGCGCAGAAAGACCCAGCAGGTTTGCTCTGCTGACACAGGGGCACTAGGAGTCAGAATCCCCTCGACGGCACTAACAACAGTATTCTGCAGAACACAAGAAGCTTCTCAAAAACATCGATTTTGTGACACAATTGGAATATGTCTCCTACAGACACGTAATGTCCATTTGATCATTAAAGGCGCTGACAAGTCCCGCACTCTCTCTCTGTTTAATCCTGCACTTCCCGGGTGGATTTGGGCACTAAACTCTCTCTCCCCGTGATGTTTCCTTTTGATTACACCTACTCCCATTTCCCGAACATGATCTGGGAACCCCTGAGAGGCCCAGAGCCTCTCAAACTGTATTGCGCACACCAACCGCCTGGGGAGATGGTTAAGAGGTTCTGATGCCTCTGGTTTCTGGAGCCTGAGATTCCGCACTTAAGCAGCCTGCTGGCGTGTCTTCACTTAAGTCACCTCTCAGGCAGGCAGCCCAGGGGACGGGAGATGAGATGGGGTTTAGCCAGGCAAAGCCAGGTTCAGATCCGCCTCACTCGTAGAGCCGTGGGCCTCTGAATCAGTCGCTGTGCCTCTCTGAACCCCCATTTTGATGTATAAAATAATCCATTCCTTGGGCAGTGGCCGAGAAGTCAAAGGAGAGACAGAATGAAGCAAGTAACAAGAGTAGGAACTCAACTCGCCTTCATATGCAGATGAGCAGACAGGTTCAGAGAGGTTAGGCAACTTGCCCAAGGACACACAGCCGGGAAGCAGCAGATCAACCCCGGATAAGCGAAACGGCCTTGGTTTCCTGAGCCGACGGTGCGGAGAGGCCGAGGACGGGCGCCAGGCCAGCGTTGCCGGGAATTCCAGGTGGGAGCTGCCGTCGACAGTCACTTCTCTGCCCGCGGCCTCCGGAGGGTGTGGGGCTCAGCAAGGGAGGGCTGTCTGACTGTCTGACTCTCCGTCGGGAGGCCGCGGTGTCCCAGCCGCCCGGGGTCACCGGGGTCACCCTGTCAGCCCCTCTGGCGTCTGGACGAGGCCTGAAACCCCCTTCCTCTCGGCCGGGCCGCCCCATCGGCGGGGGAATCCTCGTGTCGGGCTCTGGGGCGAGCCGAGGGGTCATCCCGGCGGCCCGAGCGGCCAGGCCTGCTGCCACGTGCCCGCGCCCGCGCGCCGCCCCGCGGCCCTGCTCCGGCCACCCCGTCCTGACCCCCGGGGCTCGGCGCGGGGGGGCTGAGCGGCCCCCACGGGGCAGCGTGGGTCTTGCCCAAAGCCCCCTCCCCTCTGCCGCCCCAGAGCCGGGCGGGCATCAGGGGTCCGAGGGCAGCGTGCCCAGGCCGCCGTGACGCGCGGGGGGCCGCCCCGGGGGTGGCCCAGGAGCCCCGGCCCGGAGCGGGGGGGGCGCCCACTTTCTTCTCCGCGGCCGCGTGGCGCCGCCTGTCCGCGCCCCCCGCGCCCCCGCGCCCCGCGGCCGGGGAGGGGAGGGGAGGGGAGGGGAGGGGCGCAGAGCGGGGCCCCGGGGGCTGGCAGCCCCCCCCCGGGCAGCCCCCCGCAGCACAGCCGCCGCGGGGTCAGCCGGGGTCACGGGGGGAGACCCAGGGCCGCCCCCCGCTCCAGCCAGTTCCCCGGCGGCGCACGGGTTCCGGCCCCGCCGGTTTCGCCCTCACCGTCAACGCCGAACACGGGACCCCCGAGCCATCAGCCCCTCGGGGTCCGCGTAATTTCTAAGAGTCACAGGACCGCAGACGACGGAGCTCGAGAGCTGCGCCCTTAAACGAGGGTCTCACCTCGCCCCTGAATTGAAACAGCTGACAGTGAGCCCGCACTTTCCAGGGGCCTGGCGTCGGGGTGACGTCTGCGCGGGTGTTTTACGCAGAAATGCACAGGGCCCTGAGGGGGTTCCCGTCACCCCATTTTACAGATGGGGACATTCGGGCTCTAACAGGGAAGTCCCTGCCCCAGGGGAGGGTGGGGGCCCCGGGGAGGGGAGGAGATGGGCACCCGGGCAGCTGGGCCTTAACGGCTGGGGGACGCAGCCTCTGAGGAAGCCCCCCACTGGGACCCCCCAGGCTGGTCCAGAAGAGGCCGAGAATCAAGGTCAAACCACCCGGAGTCCTCAAAGTCGGGCCCCACCGGGAAGTTCCCCAGGGGTCACTGGCAGGATTACCCAGAGTCTGAAGCAGCCATGGGGCTCCACTGGGGTCCCCAGACCCCCACCTGTCCAGGTACCTGTTCCGAGGACGCCTGGCCACCCCTCACTCACTCCCCTCCAGCCACGCCGGCCTTTTTAAGGCTCCTTGGACACACCAAACAGGTTCCAGCCCCAGGGCCTTTGCACCTGCTGTTCCTTCCAGCAGGAACACCTTTCCTGCCCCTGGGGTCTCTGCATCTCGCTCAGGCCTAGTGGGCCTCTGGTGTGGGAGAGCAACAGCCGCCCCCCCACCCCGCCCCTCTCTATCCCTGTTCCCTGCTGTTTGTTTCCTTAGCACCGCTGACCCCCGTGACATCACATTATCCACACATGGGGGTAGATTTAGCGTCCGTCTCCTGGTGAGACTCTGCCCACCCGAGACCCAGGCTCAATGACAGGTCCCAGCGCTACTGCAGGAGAGAAGAACAGGGGCCGCGCCCCCGCCCTGCCCCCGCTGGGGGAGGCCACGCTGGTGGCGCAGGCTTGCCAGATCTTTCCATTTTTCAACAGAAGCTGAACATCCAGATTTTCATGTAGAATCTCCTGGTTTTTGTACACTAGCAACTTATTCAAATTACCAAAATGAAAAAGAAGCTCTGGGAGCCAAACCGCACGTAGATGAACCGGTGGCTCTGGGCAACGCGGCTGCCCCCCCCGGGGGAGGTGACACGAGTGTGCGGCTGGGCGCCTGTGGGGGGCGCTGGGCACAGGCCGGGCGGGGGAGGAGGAGGGGCACGGTGGGGGCCTGAGAGCTGCACCCCCACTCCCCCCAGCCGCACCCCTGCACTCCAGCGCGGGCCGAGTCTTCTCAGGACGACACTCCCCCCGATGGTCCCCATCCCCCCAGAGGCTCCTGTCCACCCCCAAGGCGGCCGGAGGACTTTTCTTGTCCCGCGGACAGGAAGGCTGATTCAGCCGGAACCTTCTGGATTCACAGTCCCCACTGCTCCACGCCCGGGACCTGGAGCCCCAGCGCCGGTGTTTAGGGCTAACTGTTTTCAGACAGATGGCCTGGCCGGGGTCTCACTCCCGGCTGGGGGCGGGGATGCTGGGGAGGAGGCTGTGCCCTTGACCTCGCGTGCCTTCTTGAAGGGAATGTCCAGGTTAGGGGTGGACGGTGGGAGGGGAACAGAGGAGGAGGGGGCTTTGAAAGGAGGGACCAACCCAGGAGCCCGAGGGGCTGATAAAACTGGGTGGAGAAGGCCCGCTCCTCCAGGAAGCCCTCTGGGATTGAAGCCTGTGTGGTAGGGAGAATTCCTCCTTCGGGGTTAGATTTAGGGACGGGGAAGGTGGGGGAAGTGTGGGGAGGGGGGAGGACCCGCCCGCAACCTAATAAGCAGCCCTCACGTTTTAATATGATCGCGGCAGAATGTGAGGGCTCACGGACCCATCTTCACGTCACTGGGTCTGTGAGCGCCAGGCGTGAACGAAGATGCCAGATTCCAGATGAGGAGAAGGTGGCCTCTGGGAGGGGACTGGCCTGAGGTCACACAGTCTATAAAGACCCACTGTGTGCCTGTGGGGACACAACACTCAGCAGAGGGCAAGGGCAACAAGCCCCTGGGTTCACGGTTTCCAGGTTTGTGAGACAACAGGGACATTAATTCACAAATTACTCAAAGGAGTACGTTCAGAAATGGTAAGGACTGGAAAGAGATAAAATAGGGAGATGGGATCGGCAGGGACTCCAGGGGAAGGGTAGGAGGGCTTCTTGGAGGAGGCAACAGTTGTGCTGAGCCTTGAAGATGGAGTAGGAACCGGCCATGCCTAAATCTCAGGGACAGTGCTGGGCAGAGGGAGCAGCAGTGCAAAGGCCCTGAGGTGGGTGAGCTCGTTGTGTCCAGGAAACCGAATGAACAGCCCGTGTGGCTGCAGCAGAGGGAGAGTCAGGGGAGCTCGGACCCGAGGCTGGAGCGGGTTTTCCCTAAGACCTGAGGTTGTAAAGCCCGTTCGCCGACATCACTGGGCACCAAGCCCACCCACACTGGGGAAACCGGGGCAGCAGTGAGTACCCTGTGTTCCAGGGGGCCACACCGGGGCCCCTCTGGGAGGCCAGTGATGTCCCAAGGTCACCAGCTACTCTGCAAGAGAATCGAGATCTGAAGGGGTGTCCTGACTCCTCAGCAAGCCTGAGGGTGGAGAGTCAGCCCCGGCTCCAGGGCCGGTCCTGGGAACCTCTGAAACGTGTGCCAGTGCCCCGTGTGTGACGGTTAGGTTGAACGACGGATGGAAATCTTGTGAGCCAGCGCCTGGTCAGGGCTCTGGGTGGCAAATGACAGGAAACGCAACTCTCCCCGGTATAAACAGAGAAGAGAGTTGATTGGGTCACGTAACTGGAAAGTTTTAGGGAAGAATGGCTTCAGGAATGGCTGGATCCAGGGGCTCACACAAAGATCCCAGGAGTCACTCTCTCTTCATCTCCCAGTCCTGTTTGCTTTCACAAGGTCTCCCCAAGAGATGACAGAAGCCCCCAGAGCACCAGCGTATATCCCGCCAGCTCCGCAGACTCCCCACAGACAGGCTCCATTCCAGGAGTTCCAGCAGAAGTTGCAGGGCTGACTCTCCTTGGTCCGTTTCAGGCCACAGGGCCGCCCCTGAGCCAATCACCACAGTGAAGGGAACAGTCTGCTGATTGGCCACCCCTGGAACCTGGGGTGGGGAGCCCCCCTTCTCCTGGGCCGAAATTGGGAGAGAGATGGTCCCCAGAGGACATTGGACACGAAAAGCCAGGATGAGGAGGACAGGATGCTGGGGAGGCCACAGCGAGGATCCCACTGCGGCGTCGGGGGGCGGCCCCCCTGCACGCCTCCCGGGTCCTGTCCGTGTGGGGAGGCTGCGAGGCCCGAGGAAGTCCAGGGCGCCCACTGCCCAAGCAGCCCCCGCTGCCCTGTGGCCCCTCCGCACGAGAAGGCGGGCAGGAGGGTGGGCGGGGCTGCAGAGGCGACCCCAGGTGACTGGTCACGGGCTGCGGCCTCCTTTGATGGCTGGCGTCTGGCCTGGCAGGGGGACCTCCTCTCCTCACTCCTTCTAGGAACATTCGCTCCGCATGTCGTGGTGCCAGGCTCTTACTCAGCCCCGAGACACAGCCATGAGTAAAAGAGAAAGAAAGTCCTTGCCTTTATGGCGCTTCCGCGCTCCACGGCAGACAATAAACAAAATAAATAAGTGAAATCTAAGATACGTCAGACGGTGACAAACGCAATAAGAAAAATACAGCAGGGAGGTGGGAGGGAGCACCAGGTTGGGCGTAAGTTTAAAGAGAGAGAGCAGGCCTCCCAGGAAAGGTGACGTTGGAGTAAAAAGTAGGTAAGAAAGTGCCCCAGGCAGGAATCTGGAGGAAGCGTATTCCAGGAGACAGGAACAGCCAGTGCAAAGGCCCTGGGGTAGGCATGTGCTTGCTGTGATTGGGGCACAGCCAGGGAGACCAGAGAGGGGGAGAGTGGAGGAGGTGAGCTCAGAGACGTAACGGAGACCGTGGGGCCAGATCGTGTGGGGCCTTGTCGGCTGAAGTAAGGGCTGAGTTTTACTCCCGGCGGTGGGGAGCCATGGTAGGCGTGTGAGCAGAGGAGTGACCTGCCCCGACTTAGATTCAGAAGGGCCAATCTCTGCCGTGTGGAGAACAGACTGCAGGGGTGAGGGCGGAAGCTGGGGGACCGGGGAGGAGGCTACTGCAATAGTCCAAGTGAGTGATAGTGGAACACGGGTGGGGAGGAGGGGTCACAGGTTCAATGGAATTTTCCGGTGTTGCCCGCAGGATTGGCCGATGGAGCAGACACAGGGTGTGAGAGAACAGGGAGTCGACACAGACCCCAGGCCATCCGGGGTTCCTGCCTCACCCTGGCCCGGGTGAGCAGCGCTGTTCCAGCCCCGACACCCTGGGATTCCGGGACGTTCCACAGCCCAGCCTCAGCTCCCAACCTCCCAGCACCTCAGCCTTTCAGGGGCTCGACTCCCCTCTCTCTGGCTGAGCCGCCCAGGCCCGCTGTCCTTCACTTCTCAGACAGAATCATCCGGATCAACCACATTATCACCCTCCTCGTCACTGCTGCTTCTGTCACCTCCACCGGCTCAGACCTCGAGAGACGGAACTCTCTAGAGCCTTCTAGAATTCACCTGAATTTCTGTTTTGAGCCCCATTCTGTGGAATCAGAGCCTTGGGAGTCTGGGATTTTCCCGCTCTTCTCCCACCGTGTCCCACAGTGTGGCACTCTGGGCAGTGACAGTCTGTGGGCCCCTTGGTGAAGGGTCCCCAGAAGTCCTCAAGATGCCCTTGGTCCCACCCGCCCTTAGGCCCTGGTCTGGCTCCAGCCACACAGGCCTTCTTTATGTTGCCCAAACGCACCAAGCGAGCACCTACCTCGGGGCCTTTGCACCTGCTCCTCTCTCTACCTGCCACCTGCTTCCAGTGTCACCTCGCCTCACTCCCACACGCCATCAGGTCTGGGGAAGCCTCCTCTCTGCCCCAATGAAGCCCCTAGTTATGCTCCCCTCTCTGCCTGGAACTGTTCTGGATGCTCATCACGTTAGGAGGGAGAGGCAGGAAGCACAGCGGTTAGAGCACAGACCCTGGATCTCGGCCGCCTGGGTCCGAGTCCTGGCTCTCGCACTGAAGAGCCGTGTGGCCTTGACCGAGTCACTTCCCCTCCCTCAGCCTCGTTTACAACACGAGGATGAAGATAATCCGTCGCAGGCGTCGTGAGGAGCGGTGAGACGCTGCGTCAGGGCCCGACACACGGGGAGACCCGCCCCGTGTCAGGCGGGATTGCTGGCGCCCTGGGCGCCGTCCGTGCCGGGCTCTGGCTGGGGGGAGGCGCGGGTCGCCTCCCGCGGGGCACTGGTTTGCAGGTGGGCCTGGCGCTGGCCTCCTGGTCTGGCCCCGGGGAGGACGCGAGCACCACACGCTGGCGGAGGAGCCCTGCGGCCCCCCACACCCCCGCGGCGCCCCCTCCCCTCCCAGCCCCCACGGCCAGGCTCACCTGACCCCCAGCCCCCCTAACCGCCCCGAGCAATTGAGCCAAACTTTTGATTTAAGACGTTTATAAAGGCACCGAGACCGTCCTCTAATATCGGCCTATGTATTTTTCATCTGCAGTGGAAGTGATTTAAAACGCGGCCCGGTGGACGGCCGTCAGGAAAATTAAGTCTCCATCACCCGCGTCCGGCGGCGCCCCCGCCGACGAGGACGCGGCACCTCCGTCCCGCCGGGTTCCGGGAAGGCGGCGTCGCCCAGGGCCGCCTGAGGAGCGGTGACATCTGCTCGACCGTTTAGTTAGCGAGCCCCGCGCGGTGGCAGGACACGGGGACCGCGTCCTCCGTGCCGGCGGAGGGGAGACCGCACATTGGCAGCATGAGTTTTTCCCGCCTCCTTCTAGAAACCAGAGACGGGAGCTGGCCGCTGTGCCTCCCCCTCCGCGGGCAGCTTCCGGGGACGGGCCCCTGTTGGTGGCCGAGCGCGGCCGCTCTCCCCCCTCGCCCCCACCCTGGCCTCCCCGCCCCTTCCCGGGAAGGTGGGGGATGAAGGAAGGCCAGCTCGGGCCTGCAGCTCCCTCCGGGCAGGGGTGTGCCATCTCCCCACGATCTGTTCGCTCATCCGTGGGGGCCCCCGGCTCCCCTCGCCCACCGACACGGTGCGGCCACCTAGAAGATACCGCTTCGGGGCAGCGGAGAGATTCCCGATCTCACCAGCCAGGACAGGACCGCGGACAGGTGGCCGCCGACGACAGCCACGTGTGCGGGAACGCCCGGTGGTGGGCGTGGGGGATGTGGAGGGTCTGCTGTCACATCGCCCCTGAGGTCCCCCCACAGGGACATCCTGACCACGCCCGTCCGGGAAGGTGCTCTTGGAGGTCACTGCCCTCACCCCACGGAAAGTGGGGTCTGGAGTTCAGGGGAGAGGACGGACGCGAGGTCCCTTTGAGACACCCAGTGGCCAGATGGGGTACGCAGGTGGAGAGCCCACCCAGAAGGAAGCTCCGGGTGGAGACATGAATCTGGAAGGCCCTGACACGTGGGCGGTCGTGGGGGGTGGGGTGAGGGGCTCTGACGGCCTTGGGGGGCCCCAGAGGCGGAGCAGGAGCGGCTGGGGTCGGACCGTCGCCTTCCGGCGTGCGTTCGTGCCCCGTGTAGCCCTGTCCCCGTGAGCGCGGGCAGGCCCTGGGGCCTGCCGCCCGCGGTGGGAGGATGCTCTTGCAGTCTGCGGTCTGGGGGGCACTTAACGGCCCGCAGAAAACGTCAGGTTGGGAAGGAGCAGTTCGAGGCCCAAGAGGAAGAGAGTAAAACGGATTGCGGGTCGTTTCTGAGAGGCTGCCGGACGGTGTGAGCCGCACCCTCCCCGGCCGAGGGACGGCCCTCCCGGGACCCTCCTTCCCAGGCGGCCCAGGGACCCGCGGCTGAGCCGGGCCCACCTCCGGCGGCGGCCTCGTCTGAACAAGGGCCCGTGTGTTTTCCTGCGGGGACTTGGCTGGGGCCGCGCGGGGAGCCCGCTCCAGACAGGAGCCCTGTGGGGGCAGCACGAATGGGGCTCACCGTCTGCACCGGCTGAGGGCGGCCGGGGCGGGGAGGCGGGCGGGGAGCTGGGCCACCGGGCCCGTCCGAGGCCCGCGGGGCTCTCTGCTAACAGCCCACCGCCTTTGCCCGGGTGAGCCCCGCGGGAGGAAGGTGGGCCTGGGTGGGCAGCTTTGTTCTGAAGGCCCGTGCGCTCACTTGCGTGGGGACGAGATAAGAGCGCGCCCCTCCCACCCACGCTCTCCCGGGTTTTACTGCTTAGCACGAAGCCCCGTCTATCGATGTTTGAAAGGGCTTCCTGGAAACTACCCGAATGTCCATGGCGGGCGGATGGGGAAGGAACTCGGGGTACGTCCCCGCGGCGGAAAGCTCCCCAGCAGTGAAGAACAGCCCCGTCCTGACCGCACACCGGCGGGGATCTGCAGGCGGGCGCGGCCGGCCAGAGAGGCCCGCTCTTCCGCGAGGGCGGCGCCGGGCCTGGGCCTCGCTTGGCACAGGGGCTGCTCTAAGGCTCCGCCATCCCTGGGACCCGTCTGTCGCTATATGGAGCCGACTGTCCCCAGGAATGTCCCCGATCACTCCTCGGCCACCTCCTCGTCGACTCTGATTTGGAGTCTGCATCTCTCGCCCGGCTCCCCCAGCCCTGCCTCTGACCTCCCCGCCCGGCACACGTTCACCTTCCTAACGCACTGCCCTGACGGAGGCTGTCCCGCTCAGGCACCGTCAGTGTCCCCCCATCCCCGGAGGACAAACACCAGACCCCTCAGCCCGGTGCTTCTCGATCCCAGGACCATCCGAGCAGACGGGGCCCTGCTCCGTGCAGCCCCACAGCACCACTCGCTGTTTCCTGGACGCCCCCCGCAGGGGCTCACGGCTGGGTCTGCTCCCCACCTGGAGCCCTGTCCCACGTCCCCGTCAAATCTGAGATGCCACGTCCCCCTTTCCCGTCAGAACTAAACGCCCCCTTCGTGGTTGCTCCCCTGTGTCTCCAGTGTGAACGCCCTCCCCATTCTCCTGGGCCACGAGTTCTGCTCTCAGGGGATCAAGATTTTAAAACAGTCACCTGAGGCGGGCGTTGCTTTACCCACGGGAATGATGGTGATGGTGAAGCTTCCGGCGCCCGGGGCTGCAGAGAGTGTGTGCTGCTGGTCGGGGCCTCCCTGCGGAGCACGCAGACCATGGGCACAAGCTCCAGCAGTCAGAGGCGGGGAGAGATGCTGACACTAGTGGGGAGGGATCATGGAAAAGGGAGAGCTGGTCTGGGCCCTGAAGGGGGTGGGACTCAGGGAGACGGCATGGTTCTGAGGAAAGAAGTTACGTTTGGACTGAGATAGGCTTGGACTCAAATTCTTCTGCTGTTTTGTGAGCCAAGGGGCTGTTGGTTACCATAGAAACCCCAACTCAAACCAGCTTCCTCGAAAAAGAAATGTTATTGGCTTTTGTGATGACAAAGTCCAAGGGTGGGCTCAGGTATGGCTGGATCCAGGGGCTCAAGCACTGGGATGCTGTCCCTTTCTGTCTCATGGTTGTTTCTGTCTGTGTTGGCTTCATTCTCAGCCAGGCCTTGCCCTCCAGATGGAAAAGGCCTCCCAGCGGGCCCAGCTGAACATCTGCGATGGTTAATCACCTCCAATTCCCTCTTCCCAGCTGTTCCTGCCACAGCTCTGCGTCACTTCTGACAGGACCAAAGTGATGATCCCTGACCCAATCACTGAGGCCACTGGTTGGGAAAATTCTGATTGACCAGGCCTTCGTCACACGCCCGTCTCTGGACCAATGGTTGGAACCAGCCTAACCCAAACCGCGGGGTCTGAGCTGAGGGAGGCGTCGTCCCCAAGGAAATGCAGGGCTGTGACCAGAGAGGCAGGCAGACCAACTGAAGTTCCCTGAAACCGCTGAGCAGCCGTGGGACCTGGGGCTGGTGCCGTGGACTCTGACCCTCGGAGCCCTCGGCTGTGATATTACCCCGCGCCAGAGAGGCCCTGTGGGTGTTGCTGTGCTGATGTCGGTGGAAGCAGCTCGGCTGGCCCTCGGTTGGTGAGTGAGAAAGGTGCACAGCAGCAGAGCTGGGAGAAGCTCGGCTGGAAGTCGAGCAGGGCAGACGGGAATGGCCGTGTATTTTCCAAGACGGCCTCGAGTTCCACCATCCCACGAGTTCTCCATGTGAGGCTGTCACTCCTGCCATCAAGAGGCGAGGTCTGTGTCCCTCCTCTTGTGACACTAAGTGACTCATGAGGCTGTTCTAGGAGGTGACACAGCCTCCTCCCGGCCCTCTCTGGACACTTTCCTGGAGCCGCCATGTTGTGAGGAAGCCCAGGCCGAATGTGGAGGCCAGGTGAGGTCCCAGCCGACCGCCGGTATCACCGTGTGAGCCGCAGGACGTGGGCGAGAGCCGACACTGAGGTGACCCCGCCCCCAGCGACCACGTGACCACACCTGTATGCGAGACCCTGCAGGGGACCACCTGGCTGAGCCCTGTTGACGCCAGAACCATGACATAACAATACAATCATCGCTGTTTTTTTTTGCCACTGAGTTCGGGGTGCCTTGTTCACCAGCAACAGGAACGGGGAGGAGTGGGCTGGGGGGCACTGTGCGCAGAGGCTCTCGGGGGGCCCGTGGGGCCTGGTCACTCCCTCACGTGCCTGGATGATGCTGGTCTGTCCGAGAGAGACAGGGGAGGCCGTGCCAGAGCCTCTGGGTCCCCTGGGCTGCCCACTGCCCCGTGCCCGCTGGCAGAAGCCGGCCCAGCCACACCATGGGGCACCTGCTCTGAGTTTCCCAGGACGAAGTGGCAGCCCTGCCAGCTGTGGGGACAGACTCTCCTTCGCTGTGCTGGCCCTTCCCGAAGCTCGGCCCGGCCTGCTCTCACCCACTGGGGAATGGAACTTGTCACCCTCTGCAGGGGGATGAGGTGGGGGGATCAGACCTCTGAAAGTGAACTTGCTAAATGCTTGCATAAGCCGGGCCGGGAAGCTCCCTTCCGCTGAGACTGGAGGAGGCCGAATCGCAGGGGGCCCCAGTGTCTCAGCCCCTCACTCAGGTCCTGCGGGACCTCCTGGCTCCCCTCCAGTCCCGCTGCCCCAGGCAGGCCTCCTCAGAGAGCAGGGAGAGGGTGCTGCCTGCGAATTGTACCCGGGTGGCGTCTACGCAGATCGGGAGCTCATCCAGATAACTGAATCCTTTGAAGGTACAGGAGACAAGCTGGTCTGGACCTCACGCCCGGGTGGCCGCCCGCCCCTCAGGCACCCGGGCCTCCCCACGAAGCCCTGGCCATCCCTGTGGCCCCCGGGGGACCAGATCCCGCCTCCTTCCCGCCTCACCCACGATGCGCCCAAGTCTCTGAGATCAACCGCTTGTTTTCTCTTTAGGCAAATAAATTGACTTAGAAAGGACAGCTTAGGTCCGCCCGTGACTGGAGAACCCATACCGCCTGCCGTAAACAGAAGGTGACCGAGAAAATAAACACGGAGCCACAGAGGCGCTCGGCACAGCCTGGCGTCTGTCCGGCCCTGACGGGGCTCAGAGACGGAAACTGCCCTCCCCCGCAGAGCCCGGAGCCAGCGGGCCGGGCTGGAGGCCCCCCAGCCCCGGGGCCCTCGTCCTGCCGTCAGCGGAGGGAAGGAGAAAGGGAGGGACTTTCCCGCTGCTGAGCGCCACTTCACGCCGTGTCTGCCTCCGCCCGGGGCCTCCCAACCATGGGGGAAAAGTCGTAGATCGTGATGATGGCGGATGCTCAGGAGGAGCCTGGGGCGACTCCAGGAGCCTCAGCCGCTATCGCACTTCGTCCTCAGCGCCTCTCCCCGCAGAGGCCGGTGCCCATGATCACTGCCACATGGGACCAGAGAGGTTGAGTAACTTACCGAAGGTCACACAGCCAGTGAGTGGTGAAGCCGGAATTGGAGCCCAGACCTGCAGCTGGAGTCTGGGCTCCTAACCACCCTGCCCGCCGCCTGGGAAGCACGGGTCTACACCTACCAGGTCTCTGGATAATTGCCCAGGGTCTCTGTACTCGGTTGAATAGTGCCCCCTCCCCATTCTCGTCCCCCCCGTGAACGTGACCTTCTTTGGAAACAGGGTCTGCGCAGATGGAATCGAGGTGAGATGAGGTCGTACTGGAGGAGGGTGGGCCCTGGTGCGATGATGGTGTCTTTATAAGAAAAGGGCAGTGTGGACACGGTGACACACGGGGGGAAGGCGGCCGTGTGACGATGGAGGCGGAGACGGGAGTGACGCACAGCAAGCCAAAGAACCCCACAGACGGCCAGTAAACCGCCAGAGGCTGGAAGAGGCGTGGCAGGACCCTCCCCGGAGCCTTCAGCGATGGCACGGCCCTGCCGACACCTTGCTTTCTGACTTGTGGCCTCCAGAACCGTGAGAGAATACGTTTGCGTTGATTTACGCCGCCCCGTTTGTGGTAATTTGTTACAGCAGCCCCAGGAAATGAATACATTCACCTTGGCCCGTGTTTTCGGGAATGTCTCCCATGAGGCTGAAGTCTCACCTTTCCCCACCTGCTCGGAGACCTGCCTGACTTTCCTTGGTCCTCCGCTTCTCTTGCTGTGTGACTTTGCGCAGATAACGTAACCTCTCTGGGCCTCCAATTCCTACCATGGATTTAGCGAGAAAATAGACGTGAAGCGCCCGCCCCTTGGAGGCAGCTATGACAGCTCAGTAGATTTAGGCTTCGGGAACGTTTATGCAATTGCTAAACATCCCCTTAATTTAAGTTGGGCTGAGGATGTGACTTCTAAAACTCTTCTCTTTTTTTTCTGTCTTGTCACCATCGGAAATTACCTCACTTATTGGTTTTCTTATTTATGTCCATCTAGATCAGCGTTGTCCTTTCTGTGATGATGGAATGATGGCCAATGAGCACAGAGGAACCAAATTTTTAACTTCACTGCATTTAGATGTAAATAGCCACGGGTTCTCGTCTCCTCTTGCTGCTGTAGCAAATGACCCCAAACTTAGTGGCTTAAAACGACACATATTTGGGATGGGTCAGTGGCGCAGCAGTTAAGTGTGCGCGTTCTGCTGTGGCGGCCCGGGATTCACAGGTTCAGATCCCGGGCACACCAACACACCGCTTGTCAGGCCATGCTGTGGCGGCGTCCCACATAAAGTAGAGGAATATGGGCACGGATGTTAGCCCAGGGCCAGTCTTCCTCAGCAAAAAGAGGAGGATTGGCAGATGTTAGCTCAGGGCTGATCTTCCTCACACACACACACAACAATAGATAAATAAAATAAAACGACACACTTATCGTCTCACGGTTCTGGAGGGCAGAGGCTGAAACGGGTCTCTCGGGGCTGAAGTTGAGTTGGGGCCGCTGTGCTCCTTCTGGAGGCTCTGGGGAGAAGCTGTTCTCTTGCCTTGTCCAGCTCCTGGAGGCCACACGCCTTCCCTGGCTTGTGGCCCCACGTCACCCTGGCCTCTGCCTCCATCGTCGCATCTTCTCTGACTCTGCCTCCCTGTCATAAGGACCTTGTGATCACCCTGGGCCCACCAGATAATCCAGGATCATCTCCCATCTCAAGAGCCTTAACTGAGTCACACCTGCAGAGCCCCTTTGCCACGTCAGGTCACATCCACAGGTCCGGGGATGAGGACGTGGACGTCTGTGGGGGACGTTCTTCTGCCTCCCACGCCCCGTGTGGACGGCGCAGGCCTGGACCGTCAGCTCCTGGAGGAACCGTTTCTGCCTTGGTCACCGCGGTGTCCCCTGAGCTGGGCACACAGTAGGCGCCCAATGCATGTGTTCAGTTAATGAAATTCGAGCACTGCTTCCACAACACGCTGTTGAAGGACTTGCTGGATCTGAATTCCAGGTCTGAGCAAGACTTTACACAACGGAGAGCCGTGTAGTGGTGCCTCGAACAGCCCGGGCTGGGCCTGGGGACACGGTTCTGTTCCCGGCTCTCTGGGCGGCACCTTCCTCGTCTGTGCCTGAGGGGTGAGGAAGGAGACCCGCCTGTGACACAGCCGCCAGCAGCCTCAGGAGAGCAAAGAAAACCAAGACACAAGGAAGTCAAGGGGCTGGCCTGGGGGCAAGGTCTAGAGAGATGGAGGAATCTGCCCCAAAGTGCAGACACACTTCAGAAAGAGGGCGAGAGACCAGTGCCCTCTGGGGAAGAGAAGATGGTGGCCTGGACCCGGGGTAGAACCAGGGACTTCTTAAATGCGGTGTCGTCTGCCTGGATAGTCGCCCTAAACTTTCTCCTACCACTGAACTCCTACTTATCCTTCAAGGCCCAGTTCAAATGTCCCTTTCTTAAGGAAGCCTTCCTTGACTCCCCAAACCCACCTCAGACCCCACAAGAGAGGTCCAGGATCTCTGGGCCTCCCGCAGAAGCCGTGCTGCCCGATCACAGTTTCGAGACGTTAAGTGACTTGCCCAAAGTCACACGTGCCAGTAAGTGGCAGGTCTGGGACATGAGCCCAGGTAATCTGGCTCCAACAGCTATGCTGTCATGAGGCTATAAATACACACACACACACACACACACACAAACACATCCACACACACATCACGCATCCATAAATACACGCATATACACGTATATACACGGACACACATATAGACACAATCCTATTCTTTTGCACATGTGTGACCACTGAACTCGTGTGTGCACACGTATACATACACGTGTGTGCACACAGATAGGCCAGACACGCCCCTTGTACGAGCTTGTTCACTGCACACAAGCACACATATGCTGGCCTGTGCATGACCCCACAGGCGTGCACACACACGTGCAGGAAGACCCCCACACGTCCCCTACATGGGGCCTAGACCTAATAAAAAATCCACGTGAACACCACTGGGGCAGCACGCGTAGGCACACATGAATACACGCGTGTGTATCCTCTCACACGTAGAGAAATGTCCCCACGTACCACGAACTCAGTCACAAAGAGAAGAGCGTGTAACTCCAATATGTGAACCAGGACAACTCAAAATCCCACCTCCTCTGTGCACCCCACACACACACGTATGCTTGCTCGCGCACACACACGCACACCCACAGACACAGACACGCTCCTGGCCTCCTGCACCCCGGCCCCCCCGGCCCACCCTCGGCTCTGTGCTCTGTCGCTGTGGTGAGGTTGGGGGCAGACACCAGCCTGGGATGCTGGTCTGGGATGACTGCGGGCAGGAACAGTCAGTTGCCTGGCCTGGTCTGAGGGGCGGGAGGCAGCAGGCAGCACGTGGGGGTGCTGGGAAGACGGAGGGGTCCAGCCCCAGCTCTGTCCTCAGAGCCCACCTGGCCTGGCCCTCTATACCCTGATCACACTCCTCCTGACACCCGCACAGCCCAGTCCATGCTGGGCCCTGGGACCTGATGCAGACCCAGCACACTCCAGGGTGCTCTGATGAGACCCGGAAGTCCGGGGAGGGGACAGGGGCCCCTCGCTCCTCTCTGGAGCCCCCTACTGGCCCCACTGAGCAGAGAGGAAGAGGAAGCACAGCGTGGGCCGGTCGGGGGCGCCTGCCCAGACAGCCTCTTGCCCGGCCAGATGGCCAGCCATCTGCAGTCCCCTCCTCCGCCCGGCGTGGCCGGGCCTGGCGCGGGGGCAGCCTCATCAGAGCTGGCGGGGCGTGGTGGAGCCGTGTGCCGCCCGCTGGGCTGGGAATGTTCCTCGGGGGGGGCGTCCGAATGCACGGACAGCCCGGCTGCTGTGTTCCCTCCGTGGCCTCACCTCTCACCCTATAATGTAGGCATCTCTGTTCTGGAAGATTCTGGGGCTCGCGGGGAGAGAACAGCCCTTCATCTAACCATTCATTCATTCATTCATTAAATACCAAGTGCCTACTGGGCGACAGGCACTAGAGGTACAATAAGGAACAAACCATATTTGTGCAGCATCTGTTATGTGCTGGACTTTTCCAGGAGTCGGGGAGACAGCCGTGAGCAAGACAGACACGTATCAGACGCCCACCGCGTGTCGGCACCAGAGTGACGGCATCAGCGAGCACACAGATGTTTACTGAGCACCCACTGGGTGCCAGGAGCTGTTCCGGGCACTGCAGAGACAGCGGCGACCCAGAGGGACGTGGTCCTGCCCGCAGCGCTCAGAGCCTCCGGGGCGGAGGGGACAAATGAGCAATGAATATGCGAGAGCAGAAGCAAAGTAAGGGGTGAGGGGAAGAACAACGGCGTTTTTATGCAGTTGGTGATTTCAGATGGGGCAGTCCAGGAGGGCTTCTCCGAGGAGGTGACATGGAGCAGAGACCTGCATGGAGGGCAGAGCCAGCCCTCAGGCTCCGTGGGGAAGAATGTTCCGCGTGAGGGAACAGCCAGGGGCAGGTCTTGCAGTGGGAGTGAGCTTGGTGTGCCCAAAATCGCCAGGGGAGTTGGGGCTCCTGGGCCGGAGCAGGTGGGCCCAGGCAGGGGCAGGTGTGGGTGCAGGGAGCCTGTGAGATGACAGGGACACCTGGGCAGGAAGCCTCCTGGGCCCAGCCGCCACCGAGGGCTGTACTTGGACTAGTCCCAGGGAGTATGGGAAGTGCGCACCAGGATTCCCATTTCACAGACGGGGAGATGGAGGCACAGGAGAAAACCGCCGTCTGGGCCCGCATCTCGCTGGGTGTCCTGATCCATCCACTCATCTGTCCATCCATCCATCTGTCCACCCATCCATCCAGCCAGCCGTCCGTCCATCTGTCTGTCTGTCTCTCCATCCATCCATCCATCCATCCATCCATCTGATGGATCCATCCATCCATCCATCCACTCATCCATCCATCTGTCCATCTATCCTTCTACCCGTCTGTCTGTCCATCTATCCAGCCATCCATCCATCCATCCACCCATCCACCCATCCATCCATCCACCCATCTGAGAGCAAGGGAAGGAGACGCCCCCATCCTCGTGGGCCTGACTCTGCGGCTCCCGGGCCCCAGGGCTGCTGCGCGCCCAGCGGCTCCCCCTCAGCGACGGGCACTGAAGGCGCGTCCCTGGCTGACCCCTCTGCGGGCACCTGAAGCTGTCAGCCTTGATGCCCTGCCGGCTTAGTCACCCCGTACAAGTGACATTTATTTATTCCCTCACGCGGTAGCGTGGCAAGAATTAATTATTTAGCGCCGAGGAAGCACTTTGAATATGAAAAGTGCTGAGGACGACGGTGACATTACAGAGACTAATGTTCCCTCCTTGCGCCCGCCCGTGGCTCTGCACGGCTGAGTGTCCCTTCCAGGGTCCCCTGACCCTGCCCAGGACGACGGCGCGGAAACCCCGTGTGGGGAAAAGTGCTCAGAGCCCGGAAGCTCTTCTCTGTGACGGTGGGAGGGAAGAGAGGGAAGGAGGGAGGGAGGAGGAGGAAAAGAAGAAATGGAAGAGAAGAGAAGAAGCGGAAAGTTTCACATCACATACTTTTCCAGTCTGGGGGAGTTAGGAAGCTGGGACAGAGACGCGTCACACGACACAGTTGTGGTTTATAAAGCACGTTCTCTGTGTTATTTCACGAGGTCCACAAAATGGGAGGGTTTCTCAGAGCAGAGCAAGGGTGACCAACCCCACTTTACAGATGAGGAGACCAAGGGTCAGAGAGGAGCAGCGCCTCGCCCAAGGTTCTATAGCCTGGCCGCAGTGGCCGGAGCGAAACCTGAGAGAAGCAGTGGGCATGACCCTGGGGCTCCCTGCTGGGAGCTGTCACCTCAGCCAGGATGAGCCCCAGCCCTCGGGCACCGGGATCCCGGGGCGAAGGACACCAGCCACACTGCAGCAGAGCCCAGCGGGGCCCCCAGGTCGGCCCTTGAACGTGGGCCTCTCCGTCTGCACCACCCCGAGGACCCATGCACCCGGCCTCCCCCGGCCCGGAGCTGTCGGGAAGGAGGGAGGGAGGTGAGCACTTGCTGGGGGACAGTGGGGACACAGACAGCCTGGCAGGGAGTCTGAAGTCTGATCTGACTGAATATTTACCCGAAAGCAACCCCCTTGGGCAGAAGGGGCAGCTGGGAACCAGAGGGCCGGGTCGGCTGCGCTTGCCGAGTCCACTGCCTTTGCGTCAACCTTCCGAGGGAAGAAGGCCCAAGAAGATGAGCCCTCTGAGCCAGAGCGAGATGTCTGAGCCGAGGCGGAGAAGTCGGGGTCTCCGTGCGTCCGCACGCTCCTTCCTGAGGGTCCCTGCTCCCCCGTGAGTCATCTCCACTCTCCCAGCGGCCAGAACCTGCCTGCATTCAGTAGGTGCCCAATAAATGCCTGCTGTGTGTCCCGCGTGTTATCTGAGGGCCCCTGTTCAGTGAAATGCAGAAGGACCGGGGGAAGCAGAGGCCTTGCTGGGGCAGGTGACTTAACTTCCTCGTGCCTCAGTTTCCCTATCTGGAAAATAGCAGCAGAAATGACAGAGCAACGTCACAGACTAGTGGGGTTCCAGGGCGTATTCCTGATGCGCTTAAAACAGCACTGGCAGGCAGCAAGTGCCAGACGCGGGACCTCACAGCAACCCTCGAAGGCAGGCTCTGTTGAGCCCATTTCATTTTTGTTATTTTCTTTAGAAACTGACACTGAGCCCCAGAGAGGCAAAGTAACCTGCCCAAGGCCACACAGCTAGAAAGGGACTGCACTGGATTCGAACCTCCCTCCCGGTCCTGCCTCCTGGACAGAGAAAACAGGGCGGGGGTTCCCAGGGGAAGGAGCTGGCCGCAGGGCTCCCCCAGACTGTGGGATGCTAGTGGGGCCTCAGGGGTGACCCGAGGTTTGCAGCATGGCTGCCCCCGAGGGTCATCACTGAGCGACGTGTGCTGTGAACCAGCAGCCGCCTGGGCATCCATCCCAGGCCGTCCCTGGGCGCAGAGCGCGGCCACCTGGCTGCCCTTGGCCGGGGAGGTGGGCGGAGACCGCAGGCTCCTTGCACAGCTGGGAACCGGCTGGAGGCTGCTGCCATGGCAACCGTGCTGCTGCCGCCCTCTCCCTGCGTGGGCCCATCCTGCCTCTCCCGGCACTGAGTGGGCTGGGGCTCAGCTGGCCACCTCTCCCTCCTCCTTCCCGGGGGTCACCTGGGGGTCCTGAGAGCCCCCTGCCCACTCACAACCCCAGCAGGGCGAAGCCAGCCCAGAGACATGGCTCTCTCTTCATCGTAACAAACACCAGCTGACGTGCACTGCATGCGTTCTCAGCCCTTTGCAAGTATTAACCGCTTAATTCTCACATAGCTCATTTAATAGATGAAAAGACAGGTCCAAAGGGGCAGAATCGCTTGCCCAGGGTCGCATGACCAATAAAGAGCAAAGCCAGGGTTTGAACCCAGGATTTCTGGCCCCAGAGCTCCACTCCAGGGCAATGGTTAAGGCTCGAACTCTAGAGCCAGACAAGCTGTGTGACCCTGGACAAGTGACTGAACCTCTCTGGGCATCAGTTTCCTCTTCTGTAAAATGGGATAATGGTACCTGCTTCAGAGAGTCCATGTGAGGACTGGGTCAGTTAACATGCACAAAGCACTTAGAGCAGCAACGGGCACCGAGCACGCCCTGGGGCTACCTGGGTTCCCCCAGACATAGACCCTGAGATGAGCATTTGTGCCAGGTGCTCCAGGGGGCCCGCAGGGACAACAGGACAGAGAAGAGGAGGAAGCCAAGCTGAGGGGGCCCTTGAAGCATGGTCCCAGCCCTAACCTGGCCCGTGGGGGGCTCTGCGGTGTGAGTTACACCTCAGGGTCTGTCCGGCCTCGAGGCTGGGCCCAGACCCTCACGCTGTCCATGGTCACCTAAGAGCTGCCCCAGAGGGCAAGACTCCCACAGGGCCGGCCTCTGGGCCTGGGGCGAAGGGCTCCCAGGAGCCCAGCGCCGAGCACGGAGAGGGGCCAACACAGGCGGTCAGAGCAAGGACTGCGGAGTCGCCAACCGCAGGATCGGAGCGGAGGGCGTGGGGGTGGAGCCCACTGTCACCAGCCAGCGTCCTGCTGTCCCAGCTGTTCTCATTCTCCCTGCTGAGGACCTCGCAACAAACCTGTCTGACCAGCAGAGCTGCCCTGGTGTTGCAGACGGAAGGCCGCTGTTTGGGCAGAGGCGCCAGACTGGGGGCAGGGAGCCGTGTCTCCAGACTCCCAGTTCTGCACGCCTGCACGGCACCCATGGCCTGGGCGTAGGCCGCTGCCCGCAGGGCCCAGAGCAGAGCCTGCCAGCCTGGGCAGGAGGAAGCTGGCAGCCCAAAGGCCTGGGGCACCTGGTGGAGGTTGTATCAGTCAGCATTCTAGGGCAGCAAATGACAGAAAAATCCCAATTCAAACAGCTTTGGTAATGAAGATTTCTATTCTCCACGAGAAACCCTGAGGTGAAGGAGCTCCAGGGCGGTTGATTCAGCGGCTCAGTGGTGGCATCAGGACCAGGCTCTTTCCCTCTCTCTCCTGCCACCTTCATTATAGATCCCTCCCTTCAAGGTCCCAAAACGGCTGCCGCAGATCCAGTCATCACACCCCACCAGGACAAAGTGCAGCCCAAGGTGAGCCAGTCGTCTCTTCCTTGTGTTTCTGTCCTATTTAAGAGCAAGTCAAGATTCCCATAAACTCGCCAGTGGAGTCCCCCTCACATCTCACTGGCTAAAGCTGGGTCACGTGAGTACTTAGCGAGGGGACACAGGGTGGCCATGATTGGCTTAGACCAGGGGTCAGCAAACGAGGGGCAAACGAGGGCCCGCAGGCCAAATGTGGCCCCAAGCCTTTTTTTGTGAATAGAGATTTATTGGCGCACAGCCACCCCCATTTTTTGACACGTGGCAGCTTTCATTGCACGACCCGCAAAGCTCAGGAGCTGCAGCCGAGACCGTGCGGCCCGGGGAGGCTGAAAGAAACGCTATCTGACTCTCGGATGGACAGTCCTCCCTGGCCGGCGCCATCGTCCCCGAGGATGAACCCCGGATGACAAAACTGTGTGTGAGCGAGGCAGCCGGACGGCGGCGGGTCGGCAGCGGGGCGCCGTCCCCCAGGCTCTGCGGTCACGGCCGGTCCACACACAGCGACGTCAGCCTCGCCCGGGCGCGGCCGCAGCCCCACCCCGACCCCCGACCAGGACTGCGCTCGGACGAGACCCCCGGGGTCTCGGCGGCGTGAAGAGCCTGGCCCTGCAGAGGGGTGAAGGCCCGGCTGGGGACGCAGTGGCGGTTCCGCTGGCCTGACACTGAGGTGGGCCCGAGTTCGAGTCCCGACTGCGACCTTGACCAGCTGCGTGGCTGTGGCAGGCCGTGGCACCCCCGCCTTCTACACGCCTGTGTCAGCGTCCTGGGGCCACCGTAACAAACCCCCAAACCCGGCGGCTTAGAGCAACGGCTCTGGAGGCCGGAAGTCAGGGCCGTGCTCCCTCCAGCGGCTCGGGGGGGCCCTCCGTGTCTCCTCCCGCTTCTGGGGGCCCCAGGTGCCCCGGCTGTGGCTGCGTCACTCCCGTCTCTGCCTCGTCGCCACGTGGCCGTCTCCCGGTGCACCCTCCTCTTCTAGGACACAGTCATCCCGGATGCGGGCCCACCCTACTGGCCCCATCTTAACGGTTACATTTGCAAAGACCCTATTTCCAAACAAGGCCCCATTCACAGGTTCCGGGGGCGGGACTTCAACTACCTTTTGGGGACACGATTCAACCCACCACGTGCAGGTGGCACCACCCACACGTCGCACACGGGTGAGCTGCACACACGGGCTGGCGTCCGGGGGAGGACAGAGCAGATGGAGGGACGGCCGCCTTCCCGGACGGCCGCCTTCCCGGACCCTCTGAGCCGCCTCCCGTGAAGCACATGCGGGAAGCTTCCGGAATGTGGCTGGTCCGAGGTTGGCTCAGGGAGACCATCTCTGCTCCCTTAACTGCCTCCAGGCCTGAGCTGCTGCCGGGCCCTCTGGGTCCGTGCAGAGCAGACCCGAGTCCTCAGCAGGAGCGGGCCTGGAGGGGTGGGCGAGGCCCCAGGCGCACGTTGTGAGGAAGCACCTGCTCTCAGGGGCCGCCGCTGCACTGGCACAGCCCCGAGGGGCGCCTCCTTAAACCGTGTGTCCCGAGTGCCCGCGGCCTCGCCCTGGCCCGCGCTGCGCCCCAGCTCTGCCTCTCCTCCCAACACCCTCTCTGGGCCTCTGTTCCCCCGCTGTGGCTGGGAGCTGGTGGGCTCAGCCCTCGCGTCACTGTGCGGACAGAGGACGTTTGTCTGATTTCTCGGGTAAATGAAATGCCCAGCGAGGGGATGCTGAGCAGCCCTCTTTGCTTTGCATGTAACTGGGGTTTAAAAACCATGTATTGAGTGAATGAGGAAACAAACTCCCAAACCCAAATTCCTCCCCAGGACCTGGGAGACCCGGCAGGACCCCGCCCTGCCCACCTCATTGCCCGCACTCCCCCCATGTCCCCCTAGACCGTCAGGTTCCAGCTCCACACACCTCCCCGCTCTTCCTGGAACAGGCCAAGCCCACCCCAGCCTCAGGGCCTTTGCACTCGCCGCCGTGGCTTCTCTTCCCCAGACTGGGCTCCACTAGTTTATTTAGATTCTGTGCCGATGTGGCCTCCTCCGAGAGGCCTTCCCAGCCACCCGATGAAAGCAGACACGTCCCCTCAACTCCCCGTCAAATCCATCGTGTCAAACTGTTTTATGTCTTCCTAGAAGCCAGAACCTGCCGGAACCTCACATTTATTTAAGCGTCTGCAGCACGTCCTCCATGCCCAGAACAGGCGCAGCGCACAGTAGGCGCGCGGCAAGGATTTGCCCCTTGACTGAACCCCACCCGCTGAATTCTTGGTGAGCGCTCAGGAGGCCCCAGGCCCCCGCATGAAAGGCCGGCGAGCCTCGCCCTGCCGTGGAATTTTCCAGACGAAGCTGTTCCTTTGTGCGTCAACAGAGCGTTTAATCTCAGCTCGATGCTGGGCAGGAAGGAACCTGCTTTGCTGAAGGACTCAGGCCTGGAGCCGCCGGGTGACCGAGGAGTCTCCAGAGGAGGGCCCGGCCCCCCATACACGCCCGCGGCCCCTCTCCCTGTCCACAGCGCTGGGGGCCCCGTGCGCCCTCCCCACCGCCCCCAGCCTGGGGGGCGGCCCCTCTGCAGCCGGAAGGCATTGCGTCGCCTGCGTACCAGCCCTTGAGGAACAGCATTACTCATTCTCCTGTTTTCTCCTTGTTAAAAATTGACACATGTAATCCACATGTGCGGACACAGAAAAATGCCAAAATTTCTAGAACGCAGTGGGAGGGGTGTCCTCGCCCTCCCGAGTCCAGCCCCCAGCGTGGAGGCGACAACCGCCGTCAGAGTTGGGGGCGCCTTCGTCAGGGTGGCTTCCATCACTTAACAAATTCCTGGAAAGGGCCCCACATCCTCTAGGGTCCTCACTCTCATTATCCCCATTTTACAGACGGAGAAACCGAGGCTCAGGGAGGGACAGAGCTGCCCATGGTGGAGCAGGGTCGAGCTCAGAGCGCCTGGCTTTGACCCTCACCTTTGACCTCTATGCCATACCCCGTGTCTCAGCAGAAAAGTTCTTGGTGCAGCTTTTAAATTTTTTGTTGTTTTTTTTCCATTATCTGTTCCATATTGTCCTAGGACTTGCTTTTTTCGTTTAACCCTCTGTGTCTGGGACATCATTTTGTGCCAGACACACCTAGGTCACCCTGTTCTTGTCAGTGTCTGTGTTGTGTTCACAGCCCCTGATACAGCACAGAACTGTTATGATGGTTTGGGTCAAAGTGGTCCATTTGTGGTCAAAGTCTCAGGACATCATTCACTTGAGCGTGCACTGTGGTTTATAGGTTATACAGTGAACCGGATTAGGGAAAACCAGCAAGATCGGGGCTTGCTGGGCAGGAGAAGGTCTGAGGTGCCCCGTCACCCACAGACTCTAGGCCAAGTCTGAGACAGTGTTGGTGGAGAAAGTAAACGCAGGCCCCAGCACTATGTCCAGAATGTTCCCGGCTCCAAAGAGGCCAGGAGGGTGAGGCATCCCTTTGCTGATCACCTACACGTCCAAGGACTCCAGAATGTCGCACCTTCAAGGCATTGTGACTCATTCCCAGAACGACGGTGCCTGGTAATTCACAGAGCAGCTCTAGGTCCACCACAGTTTGTCCACATCTCCAAAGACAGTCCTCCTCAGAGTCTCCCCAAGCAGATCAAGAGAAACCAGGCCTCCCTCCGCTGCGGGCACTGCACGCTTTTGCGGGCTGGCGTAAAGAGTGAGGAGGGAAGGGCATGAGTTGTCATCTAGTCAAAATGAAACTGCCAACAACACGGCTCTCTGTCTCCCAAGAGTGACTCACCGGTGAAAACCAGAATATTGTTCCAAGTGTCAAAATCAGCAGAACAGCCTCCAGGGCTTGGATCTTATCCAGCTTAAATGAGCCAAACATTCCAGCATCTTCCACAGGTACCGTGAACGGTGTATAGTGGCCTCCCTGTAGGCCTGTTTCCGGAAGCTGGTAGAGAGGAACCCAGGAGGTCAGAGGACAGCGGGCCGGCCCCTTCCTGCCCCAGGAGCAGCATCTAGCTGCCTCTCAGCACTCGCCTCCGCCACTGACCACACCAGCGCTGTTGGTGCCCGGCGCCGCAGGGCGCTTAGGAAACAAGACCCTGGCGGGAGGCCGAAATCTCCTCCTCGGGAGAATCCTCCGGCCTCCCCGGCTCCGCAGGGCCAGGCCGCGGGGGAGTTCATCATCGTTAGGAGCGAGTTAGCTTCAAACAGGGGACAAATGCTTTTAGAGTAATTTTATTAGCACTGGATTCTGGAATGCCTTTTCTGTTCTTTTAAGCAACATTCTGTGCAGCCTGTGTCCTCCCTAGAGGAGGAGGAAATGGATTGGTTTATAGATGGGGAAAGGCTGAGCCATTGCTATCTCCTGGCTTTATTTATAGGAGGGAATTCACAAGGTAATCCTAGAACGCTACAGTTTGCCTCGTGGAGTCAGCCAGGTCTCCCCCATCCGACTGGGGATATTTTGGGTGCATATGTTAATCCATAATGAGTCATATAAAACCAGGACAATGTGACCTACGTCAGTGCTCAGCCATGGTGAGAACTGGGCCGGAGACAGTGGCGACATAGCAGCTGACACCTGTCTGGAGCATTGAGTGGCTGGGCACCGTCCAGTACTCTGCACAGATTAACATTTAACTCAGATCGTGACCCAACAAGGGAGGTACGAATAGCTCACCATTTCACAGATAAGGAGTCTGAGACACAGAGAGGTTAAGTAACTTGCCCAAGGTCACACAGCTAGAAAACGGCCAAGTCGGGTTTTGAACCCTGACAGCCCAGCTCCACGGCTTGTGTTCTTAACTCTACTGAGTATTGTGTGGTTGTCCCAAGTCTGAAGACATTGGCAGTGAGTGGGCTCTCTGTGACAGATGCTGTGGCTGACCCATCAGCCATTCCCAGCCTTTGCTCCACACCCGCATCTACCGCCCGGTCCAGAAAGGCTATTTGCTTTCCCAGGCTCCCTTGCAGTTCTGGCCAATGAGATGGAGCCAGAAGCCAACTGGGGAGATTGTGGGAAAGGTTTTGCTTTTCCTAATAAAAGGAGTAAAGGTAGGTGGTGCCCCGCGTGCCCTTTATCACTGCCTTGAATGTGGATGCAATGCCTGGAGTGATGGCAGCCATCTTGTGATCTGAGAGAAAGGCAGGAGAAGCACGGACAGTGACCTGGAACAGCCTGAGCTTTGGAGCTGAGACCCCCACCCCCCAGACTTCTTTTCGTGTGGGAAAATTAAATCCTGTTTGTTTACATTGCTGGGTTAGGTTTTCTTGCAGCCGAAAATCGTACCTAACGTTCTCTTTTTCTCTCTTCCTTCGTCTCTCTTATTCCCACTTGAAAGTGACCGGTTGTTAAAGTCAGCCTCTTGGAAGGAGTGAGGGACAGTGAAAGGCCTGCTTCCCGAGGGTATTCAATGGAGTTACACCCTCCTGCTGCCTTTCCAGCTGTCATTTATGGAGCACCTACTATGTCCCGTGTATACACGTGGACCGTAGGCTCCAAGTTCACCTCTCCTAACGCCCAGCAGGGAGCCCACCTTCAGCCCCAGTTTACAGACGAGGACACTGAGGGGCAGGGGCTCTCAGAACCCGCCCGGTGGGCGGGGAGCCCAATTCCCCCAGGCCTGCCTGACCCCAAGACCAGAGTCCTCCTGTTCTCGGGCGGTCATTCCGGCCCACGGCACTGCCCTCCAGAACCTCTCCAGCTCAGCAGACTCCAGGCGTCTGGGGCCAGCGCCTCAGCGTCCCCGTCTGTGGAGTGGGGACGACGCCGGGACCACTGCCTGGGCCGCTGTGCGAGCCGGGGACATACCCACCAGGCCAGATCCCGGAGGGAGCGATGAGCAGCGTTCCTGTTGTTACTGCGACTGTCACCACGCACCCCAGTCCTGGCCCGAGGAGTCCAGGGCAGCAACGAACGGCAAGGAGAAGCCGAGGCCCGGGGGCCTGATGTCACGCCCCCAGACCTGGGCCCAGGTGGCCCTTGGGGACAGCTTGAGGCGTCCTGAGTGGAACCGCCCCAGGAGGGGCGCTCCTGACGGACACCTTGTCTGGAAAGGAGGGCACGTTCGAGAAAGGCTGTCGGGCCGGCACCATGGTCAGGGCTGGCCAGCACGCGGGGCTGGGCACTGAGGGCCAGGGTGGCTGCCAGCGGCTGCAGCAGGAAGAGAGAGGGAGAGGGGACGTCCCTCTCCTGCGCCTCGGGCCACCCAGCAGAGGGAGTCAGCTTCCGATGGTGGGGGGGGCTCTGTCTAATTAATTAATCCGCTAATGAGGGCACATAAGTGCCGAGCACCTGGATACACAGGGTCACTGAATCTCCACCGCAGCCCGATGAGGGAAGCGCTGTCATCATCTCCATCTTGCAGACGAGGAAACTGAGGCACAGAGAGGTTAAGCAGCCTGCCTGAGGTCACACAGCTGATAACCATAGGAGCCAGGATTCGAACCCACATGGCCGGACCCCAGAACCAGTGCTTCTAAGCAATAAAGAGGTGATAAGACCCACCATGTCCCTGCCCTCCTGGAACCTTCCATCTGAAGGGGCTGGGAGAGGAGAGACCAACTACCAACAAACCAACAAGAGCTGGCGGTGAGAGTGGAGGACTCAGTCACCCCCTCTGTCTGGGATCTCCGGGGGCTCCTGGAGGGCTTGTTCGATGAGATGGAGACTGAGGTCCTCCCTGAAGGAAGGGTGGGATTTTAACGGCGACTCGGGCACAAAGGCATGCCATGCGGCAGGAACAGCATGTGCAGAGGCTAGGAGGAGGGCACCGGCATGTGAGGAAACCGTGGGGCCGGAGTTTGGTGTGGGCGGACACCCAGGCATACAGCTGGGGCTCCATAAATGGTCGTGCTTGACATTAAAGGGTGTGCTGGGGTTAAACCGAGGGAGGCCCTGGAAGTCGGGAAGAGGTGTTTGCACGCCCTGCTTCCTGGTTCCTCTCCAGCCTCGGCTGTCCTCGGGGCCTCTGGAGAGCCAGCCCCCGGGCTCCAACCTGATGGGTCCACGACGCCGTGCCCCACCCGGGACTGGGCTAGTCAGGGTCAGCTGACACGGCCTGGCCAACTGCTTGGGTTTCTAGGGGAGATTTTCTCACTCAGAAGGCCCTTGTGTTAGTCGTCTGTTGCTGTGTAACAAAACGCCCCAAACGTAGCAGCTTTAAGCCACAGTTAAGGATCATCTCAGTTCCCGAGGGTCAGGAATCGGGGAGTGACCTAGTGGGCGGGACATGTCTCTCCCGGGACCTCTGCTGTCACTGCAGGCATCAGGGGCTTTCTGTTCAATCCTTCTCCCTCCAGGCCAAGGGGAGGGGTCAGAGGTCAGCCGACCCAGTCCAGCCCATGGCTTTTTCCTGACACTCAGATCCCAGCTCAAACGTCACCTCCTCCGAGAAGCCTTCCGGATCACCTTTCATAAAGCAGCTAGCTCCTCCTAGCCAGGCCCGACTTTCCGTCTCCTCCCCCACCTTACTCCTGAGACTCTGCCCTTCACTCTGTGCCTTGTCCTGTCTCTCTGCCCCCAACTGAAGACACGCTCCAGGAAGGAGCAGAGTTTTGTCCGTCCCGTCCTCTGCTGGAGTTCCCAGAGTTTAGCATGGTGCCTGCTATGCAGTAGGTGCTCAATTAAATATGCGTACATGTTGAATGAATGCATAAACAGTGAGTGGGTATTTCGAAGCCCTGGAAGGGGCCCGGGGCATCAGGGAATGAAGAACCACGAAAGAAGCTGGTAACTCTCTCCCCGTGTCTGTGTCTGTCTGTGTCACACACACACGTGCACACACACACCCCTCTTCCTCTAACTGCCTGCATCCGGGCGGCCCTCCGCCCCTTGCAGAGCCCCAGACTGGGCTCTCTCCAGTTTCTTCCCAGACTGGCTTCTCCAGCCACCGCCTCGCCTGCTCCCACCAGATCTGCGAGTTCACCAGCATCACAGAAATTACACGGAACTTGGAGGCAGACAGACCTGGTCCACATGTGCGACTTCCTGACTGTGTGACCTTGAGGGGTCACCTCCCCACTCTGAGCCTCGGTTTCCCCATCTGTACACGGGGGCAGTGAGCCACCATACATAAAGAGCACGTCGTCTCCATGAACATGAGTATGTGGCTACTTCCAGCCTGGAAGGGCATTGGGCCTGCCTGGAATAACCTCCCTCCCAGGAGCCCACAGCGGCTCTAACGCTCAAGTCTGCCCCGTGGTCGCCCCTCCCGCAGCTGTCCCCCGGGGAGCACGAGCGTGGACCCACTGACCGGCCAACACTTCCCCGCCCAGCGCAGAGCGGTCACCACCGGGCGGCCGGGAGGGCTGTTAGCCTGACGGGTCCCGCCATTGTCCCCACGGCAGCCGTCAGGCGGCTCAGCTCACGCAGGCGGGCGGCTGCTCCTTTATTACCCGGTGCTGCAGTGGGCCGGGAGGAGTCCTAAGTTACAGCAAGAATGTGGCGCCACTGCATACCACCCAGATAGCAAGTTCTTGAAACGCCCCCCTCCCTCCTCAAAGACCAGTAACAGCTCCTCGTCCCCGCCCAGGAATCAAGTCCAAAGGCCCCCCCTCCACGCTGAAGGGTCCCCTCAACCCGGCCCCACCCATTTCCTCCCAGGGTCTCCTTTCTATCCAGGCAGGAGACATTTCTTCAAAGCCCTCCAGACGCCCTGGGCCTGGAGGAAAGGTGGGTGCTCTGCCCTCTAAGGGAGGCGGTGTAATTCGTCTCAGTGAGGACGTGCATTTCTGTATCGTCCCCCTCTTAACAAGATAACAAACGCTTTAGAGCAATCACTATATGCCAGGCGTGGTTCTGAGTGTTTCCATAAATTCACTCAATTAATCCTCACAGCACCCCTGAGAAAAAGGCATTATCCGTATTCCCATTTTACAGACCAGGTTGCAGAGGCACAGAGAGGGTAAATAACCTGCCCGAGGTCACACAGCAGCCAAACTGAGGGGCTGGGACTTGAACTTAGACCCTCCGGTGCCCTTAGCCTCTTCACAAAGGGGGAGGGAAAAGCGGACGTGGCAAAGGCCAGTGCTGGTTCTTCTGTGAGGCCAGGGTGTGGGCAAAGAGGAGACGGCCACTTGCTTAGCAGGACACAAGGACGAGGGTCTGGAAATGTGCCGGGAGCCCGAGCTTCGTGGGGGCTGCAGAGGAAAGCTGAGAAGTAGAGCTTCCTAGGGAGCCTGAGAAGAGGGACTAGACACAGTAAAGTGGGGGAGTCTTGAGAAAAAAGGAGTCTGAGCCACGTGGTGCTGTAAAACCCCTCCCTTGCTCCCCAAACCTCAGCAGAGTCTGCTGCACCCAGAGATGATCCGGGCTGGGGAGGCGGAAGGGGAATCTTAGAAGTGAGGCTGTGTTAGGACAACTGGGGAGCCAGAGACAGAAAACTCCAACTCTCATTTCTTGTTTCGTGTAACTGAAAACTCCAGGGTGGATTTCAGGCACGGCTGGATTCAGGGGTGCAAATGATGTCATTAGTCACTCCTTCCTGGTCTACTTTCCTCTGGGCTGGTTTCTTTCTCAGGCAGGTTCTTTTTCCCAAGTGGTTCCAGCAAAAGTCTCAGAGAAGGTGCCCTCCCTGGCATCTCTCAGGGTCCTGGGGAAGCCTCGTTCATAATATGGATAGGCTCAGACTGGGGTTCTCACAGCTCAGAGTTGAGCCCTAGATCTACTCCTAACAGGCTCTGTGCCATTGGGTAAGTCACTTTGCCTCTCTGAGCCTCAGTTTCTTCGTGGTAATCTGTTTATCGCAGAGAAGTTATGAGACTGGCAGTAGCCTCTACACGGTGCCTGGAATAAGTAGATATTTAGTCAGTGGACATCTCCTCTTCCTCTGGCTGCCAGTCCAAATGCCACCTCCTCCGAGCAGTCTTCCCTGATTGCCCAGCTCCGATGACCTCTCCGTCTCTCCTCATGACTGCACAGTGAGCAACTTGGAAGTTTAGATCAGGCCATTGGTGCCTTTGGAGTCCCTAGTACCTATCGTATAGCCCTGTAAACAGTGGGTATTCTAGAAATTTTGAGATTGACGATGATGACAATGATAATGATGATGGGAAAAAAATGTCATTTGAGATCTGCCAGGTCTCCTTAATTCTTCTCCCAATTTAATTTCAGATTAACTTGACTCCCAACGTTTTTTCAAATCCTCTTTTGCCAGGATATAGGTACAAACAAATACTTAACAGCCAGCATCTGCTCTGTGCCTGGCTGTCAGTCAGGCAAGTCTCTTTTGGCCGGTGTCAAGTGGCTTCTTGCCCTTAATGATGAGGTTTTCATTCAAGCAGGGTTTCATGACCCACAAGATAATTTGGAGTGGCACACACATTGTCATAGTTATGTGCTTATTTTAACTAGGAATTGCATTTGGCTAAGTATATCAGAAAACCCAAATAACAGCGGCTCACCTAGATAAGGGGTTTCTTTCTCTTTGTTGTGAGACAGCTCCACCATGCCATCAAAACTCAGGCCCTTTTCTAAGCCTTTTATTCTGATGGTCACCTATGGTCACAAAGTGGCTGCTCTACCTCCAGCATTGTGTCTAAATTCCAGGCAGGAAGAGGGGAAAGAGCAAAGGCAAAAGATCTGTGCTAGCTTCTTCTGCTCCCCGCCCCCACCTCTCACTTTGTAAAGAGTTTTCACAAAAGTCCCACCCACTGACATCTCATCGGCCAGAACTGTGTCGTGGGGCGACCCCTACTTGCAAAGGACACTGGGAGGGTGGAGTATGAACTGGACACGCTGCTGTCCTCAACACAACGAGGGTTTTATTAGGAAGGAAGGAGGGGAGAGTGGGTATCGGGAAGGCAAGCAGGAGTGTGGATCGCACAGCAAGCAGATGATCCACAGGCATCATCACCTGGAGCAGCCGTTCTTCTGCTCCAGGAGGCATCAACAATCGCCTGAGGGCTTGTGAAAACGCAGGGGGCCGGGCCACGCTCAGAGAGTGATTCAGGGGCTCTGGGGTCGGGCCCAAGAACTCGCATTTCTAACGAGCTCCCGGGTGATTCTGAGGCCTCTGGTCAGCGGCCGCACCTGGAGGACTGCTGACTTGCAGAAAGGCTAAAGTCGGTACCCGAGTAAAATCACGTGAATTGATTTTAAAAGGACGATAATGAGAACGTAACGGTTATGATATGTTATCAGTCAGGATCCAATGGGAAACAGAGGGGGGCTCACTCAGATGGGAATCGGGAAAAGCTAATAAAGTGACTATTTGCAAAAGTGCAGGTGGGGGTGGTAAAGCCTCTCCCCCAGGAGCAACATGGGGAGCTGTCACCACACCCGAGGGGGCGAGGGTGAGAGCATTATGGCAACCTGAAGAGGGGCTCTAGGACGGGACCACCCGACAGGAGCCTCATCCTTTGTCGGAGGGAGGCAGCCAACTGAGGCAAGGCAGAGAGAGCTGGGAACAAACACCGCGGCCTCTTCCCCCAGCCTCCAGCCTCCGGCCGGTGCCTCCCATTGGCTGAATCCAGCTGGACGCCAGAGGGCGGGTGGTCAGCAGGGTGGGACACGGCGGAGAGCAGACCCAGAGAGGTGAACGGAAGATGTCCAGCACAGACAGAAAATATCGCGCCATCACGACACACAGAGTGACGGAGTCTGGCAAACCGCGATGTAAAGTCAGCAGCTCACCCAGCTCCTGCCTCCGCTGGATTATTCAGTGGCGCCTGCTGTGTACTGGGCACCGTGCCAGGTGCCACGGACTTCGAGCTGAATTAATCCTGACTCCTGCCCAGAGGGGATGCTGTCTGCTGAGGGCAAGGCGTCCCCCTCACCCCCAGCCCACCCAGACAGACGACCGTGCCTTCCGCTGATCTCGTCTGCCTGTCACCCACGAGAATTCTGGTGTGATTTAAGCTTTCATTAAAGTTTAACTGCGGGGGAAAAACTGCAAAAAAAATCACCTGCTCCCTCACAAATCACGATGTTATTATGTGCTGAAACAGGGGCTGTGGGGATCCGCCGAGGGGATCTGGCTGAGATGAGGGACAAAATGAATTGGAACCACTGGGTGCCCGCACGCCCCATGGTGACACCCCGTACACCTTTATGCACTTAGATTTATATCCGGCGAACTGTCGATTATGACTTTCTCTGGGCTGCACACAAAACCCCAGCCCTCCTGCCTGGCGCTGTCACCTCGGCCTCACACAAGATGTCGCCTCCACGCGCAGCAGCCGATAGCGGAAATGATGGAGAGGCCCACGCAGACGCGGATAATTGCTCTGGCTTCCTCCCGTGAATTTAAATAGCTTTCTTGAATTACTGCTTTTGACTCGATCAATAAAGTTGAGCTATTGCTGTATCAGGCCTGTCGGCAAATACACAGGGAGCCGTGCTCGGGGCTGACAGCTCGGCGACCCCAGCTCTCCGGCGGCAGAGCGGGGCTTGGGGACGGCTGACAGAGTGGGGACAGGGACGTGCCGGACTGGCCACCAGCCAAAATGAGCAGGAAAAGCAGGTGAACTCCCACGTTCTGCCTCCCTGGCTGCCTTCACTTTTCCTGTACCCCTTTCCCCCAAAAAAGAATTCAGCCAAACTTACGTGTCTGGCACCCCATTCACTCTGCTCCACATGGCAAACAACAGCTGGCCGGCGGGGTACCCGGCCCAGGCTCGGGCATCCAGGGGACACGTAGCACCCTCTCCCCTCCCCAGCAAACGTCCTGCACTTCAACTGGGGCCACCAACAAAGGGAGCGACCCCAGCGGTGACGTTTACAATGCCTCGGGACCGAAGATTAACCCTAGCGGTGAGATTTTCGATTAAAACAAGATATCAAGACAGAAACAATTATTTTAGGTACAATTAACGTAACATGAAATTAACCATGATAAAGCAATCAATTCCGCGGCATTTCACACATTCACAGCATCGTGCCACCACCCCGTCTGTCTGGTTCCAGGACATTCTCATCACCCCGAAACGCGACCTCATCCATATGTATCCAGGGGTCCGGGCACTGTGAGGGTTCAGATGGAGCCGGAAAGCTCCAGAGTCAGGCCGACCTGAGCTCTGATCGCAGCTCCATCGTTTGTCGAGCTCGGGGTCCTGGGCGCTCGCCTCTCCACTCTGAGCCTCGGTTTCCTCACCGTGCAATGGGAATTTTCACGGCACCAGCCCCCGTGGGCCGCTGTGAGCATCACGTGTGAAAACACAGAGAGCGATCAGCCCAGTGCAGCCTGGGGGGCGTACTGGGGTTAAGTGTCCCCCCAAACTCACATGCCCCCAGAAACTGTGAGTGTGACCTTGTTTGGAAAGAGGGTCTTTGCAGATGGAACCAAGGGGAGATGAGGCTGTATGGGTGACGGTGGGCCCTGAACGCCACCACCGGTGAACTTACAAGAGGCCATGTGAAGACTTGGGGACACGGAGAGAGGACAGCCAGGGACGCAGCTATGAGCCGAGGGAGGCGAGGGCCAGAGGCCGGGACAGAAGGAAAGGTTCCCCCGGGCCCTTCAGGGGGAGGCCCTCGCGGACTTCCGGCCTCCAGGACGGTGAGGGGGACCCTTCCGTCGTGTCGACCACCTGGGTATAGCTGACTGGGTGACGGCCGCCGAGGAAGCCACACAGGGAGGGTCCCCCGTGGGAGGTCTGTCACTGTCATCGTCCATCAGGTCACCCCCGGGCGAGGCAGGAATCGGGGGACCCAAGCTGGGCTGAGGGGCCTTGTGAGAGCCCGACTCCCCTCCGGCTGCCCAGGCCCCTGGGAGGGGAAGGTTCTGGAGAGGATGGTTTGGTGGGTGAGGGCTGGGGGCGAGGCTGGGGCAGACCTAAGGGAAGTGAGGGGCCGGGGGGGATTCATGGTCAGAGAAAACCCTCTGCGGGCCTGCAGGCCTCCAGACCCCACAGGAAAGGTGAGTGGCTTTTTGAGGGGTTGACTCCGAGAACAGGCCTCACCTGCCCCCCTGGACCCCCTCTGCTGCTCTCTACAGCACGGTGGGGCCCGCGGGGCAGGACGCCGGGCTGCTCATAACCAAGGTCTCGGCGGGGGTGGGGGGTGGGGGGTGGGGGGTGGGGGGAGGGTGACGCCCCGGCTTAGAGACGACCAGCGGAGACCCCGGGGAGTGTCGGATCCACCTCGAAGCCCCCTTCCCACCCAGCCACCCGCGAACCGGAGCTCCCCCAGAAATGCCCATTCCTCCCAGATCTCTAGCCACCAACACCTCCTACCCGTGTCTCCCTCCCGGGACCCGGGCTCTGGGAAGCCCATTCTCGGAGGAAACGAGCATTCTCCCGAGAGAGCCCAGAGCACAGTGAAAGCAGCAAAGCAAAGGCAGCAACAACCATCGCCGTGCACACTGTCCTTTTGCTCATCTCCACCCAATACGATCCACGTGGAGGGGTGGGGGAGGCCGGGCTGACGCAGGCCGCGTTTTTGAGCAGATGGGTTTGGATTTCCCGTCCAGCGAGGTGACAGAGACGAGGGGGAGAGTTCTGAACCCGACAGATCAAGGGGCCTCCAGATAACGGCAGAGCCTCCTTACGTCTTTCTCAGCCCGGATTTCACACATCGAGAAGGTTCTGGGCGCCGGCGGCTGAGCAACCAGATCGGCCACCGCGTCCCGGGCCGGGCCCTGCCCTGCACACGTGCACGGTGCCGCCACCTCGCCCGCATCCCCCTGGAAGCCTCCGGCTGAGTGAACGTTACTGCAAATCTGGTCTCTGACCCGGGGAGCTACCAGCCCGCACCACGCGCAGGCCGAGAGCCCTCAGGAGGAGGCCGGTTTGAGTTTCTGAAGCCAAACCAAACACTGGCTGGAAACGTTTTCTTATTATCTCATTCCTGGAGAATGGAACAATCGCCCCGTTGAAAAGCCAGGAGCCCGCCCAAGTTTCAAATTAAACCTCTCGAGTTTTCCCTCTGAGAGCAGAGAAAATCCTTCCAGCTTATGTTTTGAGGAAAGAATTTGGTTTGTGGGTCTGTGTGTGTGTGTGTGCGTGTGTGTGTGTGTGATTTCCCCTAAAATTCATTTTCTTCTGTTGGATTCCGTGAAGCTCTGTTTAAATACTTCACTTGAGGAAATAATTACGTTTGATGAATGTCGAAATACCCTTCCAGGAGCAGCTCCTCCCTGCGGCCTGCATTCCAGAACGAAGCTCTCTCTGAGAGAAGAGGTGAGGCCCCTTTCCAAGAAGTGAGCCCCCCCGGAGAGGCCCTGGGGGGCTCTGCTGACATTGTTCCAAGAGCATTTACTCCCCACCATCTATGTGTTCCCTGGATGTCAACCGCAGGCTCTGAAACCCGCCGTGTGAAAAGGCTCAGGTTGCGCCCTGGAACGGAGGCGGAGAAGAGAGAGAGGGTTTTATTCCCTGGCTGGGGCAGGAGAGGCCCGGGTTCTGCCTCTGGCCCCGCCCTGAGCAGCTGGGCAAACCCGGCCCTTTTCTTCGCCTCTCAGCATCTCCGATGCCTCATCCCCAGAGGAAGGATAGTAACGGGAGCTCCCTTGGTGGAATTCCCTTTAGCAAATGTGTGGGAGGATGCTGCCACCACTCTGTCATTCAGTCATTCAACAAACATTTGCTGGGCACCTACCATGAGCCAGGCTCTGTTCCAGGCAGAGAGGAGACACCAGGGAACAAGACAAGGCAACATCCCTGCCCGCTGGGAGCTGAGGTTCTAGAAGGTGGGAGACCTCCTCTCTTTTAGACTCTGGTTGTTGCAGCCATGGAGGAGGTAGAGGGAGGGTCTAGAGGTGGCAGCCTCTAAGGCTTCTAGGTCCTGGTGATACTGGGGCCCCCGCGATGGACCCTCAGCCCAGCTCAGACGATCCTGACCCCACCACCCTGACCATACCACCCTGATAACAGCAAGCTTTATCCTCGGACCTTCTGATTTCGTTTTAGAAGCTACACAGGGTTGGTCAATCCTTTCCCTTTTCTTTTCTTTAAAGGAATGATAAAGAGCCAAACTCCAGGAGGAAGGGCCCAGCGACGCTGTGTCTGCAGAGGTGGAGGGAGCCCAGGTTTAGGAACCAGATCATCAGTGGTTCAAATCCTGGTTGTGCCACTCATTGGCTGTGTGATCTCAGGAAGGGTGCTAAGCCACTCTGAACCTCAGTTTCCTCATCTGAAAAACAGGAAGATGTGCCCCGCCAGGTGGTTGCAAGGATTACACCAGGCGCAGTCAGGGGCCAGGGACACAAAGGATGAGACAGAGGTTGAAACTCAAAACCTACAGCGATCAGACAGGCAGTGTAAACAGCTGAAGCAGCTCAGGTGTCGGGCAAGAGGGGGTGGTGGGGAGTGGGGTGAAGTGAATCAGAGCGAACTCTCCCCGTTTAAAGGCCAATTCCAGCCAATTGTCATCACGTGGAAATGTAGGGCCCAAGGTTACCAAATCTGATTTTTTTAACAGAGGCCACAAATCCAGATTTTTAATGTAAAATCTCTTAACTTTAAAATGATGCCAATTAATTTGTTAAAAATGACAAATCACTCTGTGAGGCCAGCTAAGTCCGTTTTTGGACCGCCAGTGGGTGACCTCTGGTGAGAAACTTGGGGTTCCTGCTCTCAGACTTTGCAGTGGGGGAAATGACATCACAGTTCTCGAGTCACGATTTGTGATGGATTCTGCAAAGGGGGAGCACTGAGGTCAGGGCAAGCACCTTCCACGGGGAAGGAGGGGGCTTCCCTGCAGAGGAGAGGCTTTCGCTGAGATGGGAGGGTGAGCACGTGGGGTGCAGGGAGCGGGCAGGAGGCAGGGACAGGACGGGCCGGGCAGGGGAACAGCATCGGCAAAGCTCGGCAGTGGGACCTTGCTCTGCCCCTGGGGGTCTGAGGAGCGTCCAGCAGGCACAGATTCCTTGCCAACGCAAAGGGCGGTGGTTATGTCACTCCCCCGCGTGGAAGAAAGGGCAGCCCTTCTGGAGAGCTCCGTGCCAAGCTCTGGAGTCACCAAGCAGAATGCCCGTGAGTGAGGGCTAGTCTGGGTCTCCCAGAGACCTCCACCCCATGGACTGGCTGGAAATCCAAATCGGGGGACCCCCCATGGGGCCTCTCTGTGCCTGACATCCACCCCAGGTCTGAGATCCGGGCCCTGTCCCATGCCCTCTTCCCTGAAGGAGGGAACCTGGAAACCTCAGCACTCAGATTCCTCTGCGATTATGTGATGCTTGGGGCGAGGCCTGGCACATTCCAGAACAAATGGAGTGAGCAGACAGGGCGCGCGCAGCCTCAGCAAGGAGGGGCAGGGCAGGGGGGGCAGGTGGAGGCTGCAGATGGAGACCCACTGCCTGGCTTGTCTCTCTCTGCCAGGTCGTCCGGCTGTGACCTTCGCCCTTTCCCTCCTCCGTCTCCTCCTGTTCCAGCTGACAGAGGTCGTGGAGAGCAGCGATGTGCTGGCAGGAAATTCTTCAGGGTCGAGCTCAAGGTCAAACTGATTTGCACGTGAGCGCCTGCTTGGAACGGGCACTGAGTTTACTGCCAACAAGCCATCGCAACCGGAGGTGGAGCCATGTGGGAGGCAAAGTTGGAGGTGACCCTCGGTGTCCCCAAATTCCTCACAACAACTGTCACATAGAAGCCCAGAACCTCTTCTTCCTGCAGACTCTCCATCGAGAACGTTAACGTCCGGGGCTGTGCGTACAGTCAGTGCTCAATAAATGTACACCCAAAGAAGGATTATCCGAAAAGGCACAGAACTAGTCTGCTCTCAGATCACACTCCCCAGCACGTGCAACCCGCACGCTCTCAGGCAATCTCTCTTCAAAGACTCCTGGGAAGGAAAAATATTAATATGTTCAACCCTAATCAAATCTGGATAATTTCACTAGAAACCTCTCCATAATTTCATCAGCGTTAAAGGATTACAATAGCAACAAATTAAACCAACAGGCATGAATTTAGTTGCTCAAGAGGAAAATGTAGCTTGATTTAGAAACGGATGTTACAGTTTATTAACCAATCTAAATTAATTCGATTTTGAGCCACTGTTAAATATACATTACAATGTATCACCCGATAGCATAGCTGGCAGGGGAAGAGAAGGGAGAGGAAAAACCAAGGGAGGCCCCCACGAGCTCGGTGCCCGCACACGAAATGGCATGGTAATTCTGAGATACTGGGCAGGGTGTTCCAAATTGGAGAAGGGAATACCCGTCAGGATTCCGAGTAGCAAGAATTACAAACTCAATTCAAGCTGGCTGAAGCCAAAAGGGTGCTTTAGTATCTCAGTATCTGAAAATTTCAGGGCCTGTCAAGCTTCAGGTACTGCTGGATCCAGGTGCTCAAGGTTACTAGGAATTGGCCTTTCTGTTTCTTCATCTGTTTTCTTCTGTATAGACTTTACTCTCAAGCAGGGTCTTCCCATCTGGAGGCAGGATGACCACCAGCAGCTCCAGGTTTTCATTCTACTGGCTTAGCCACCTCGCAGAAGGAGAGCCCACCCCAACTCCCAGGTAAATCATTGGTCCGGCCAAGGTTGTGAACCACTCTGATGGGCCAGGCTTTCGCCTCGCCCTTCCTTGAGCTGGAGAGGAGAGGATGTTCAGACCCACATGCAGCACATGGATGGGGAGCAGGAGAGGGGATGTGCCCCCGCAAAACAGGGGAGCAGTTACCAGTAAAAAGAGAATGGGTGTTGCACACACAGAAGCAGGAGCTTTGACTAGCGGGGAGACCGGGCCTGTTTGTACCAAGTCCACGGAGAAAGAGAGACGGCTGGAGTCACACAGCTGGTCTAGGACTTTCCTTCCAACCTGGAACTTTCTCCACCTCCCCAACTTGCTCATTTGATATAAAGGCTGAATAATGGCTCCCAAAGACATCCACATTCTCATCCCTGCCACCTGCGAATATTACCTGGCAAGAGGGACTCTGCAGATGTGACTCAGTTAAGGATCTTGAGACAGGAGATTGTCCTGGATTATCTGGTGGGCCAGGTCTCATCAGGAGGGTCTTTATAAGAGAGAGGCAGGAGGTCTAGAGGAGAGAAGATGCTACGTTGATGGTCTTGAAGACGGAGGAACGGGCAGTGGCCCAAGGAACGCAGGCTCTTCTAGGAGCTAAAGGAGGCAAAGAAGGAATTCTCCCTGGAGCTTCGAGAAGGAACTGGCCCTGCCGACACCTGGATTTGGACCCACGAGACTCATTCTGGACTCCTAGCCTCCAGAGCATGTGTCATCCTAAACCACTAAGCTTGGCGATTTGTCACGGCAGCAATAAACAAATACACGGTCGTACGAGCCCGTGCCGTCCCCTTGGGCTCGGGGCGCATGCCCTGGGTCGAGGAGCTGCAAAGACAACAGAGGGCGGGTGTTGCCACGTTGCATCAGCTTCAGGTCTATCGTCTGCAGAGTGAAAACTCGCCTGGAGGGTCCCCTGGACCACCAGCCGTCAGAGAACCCTGGCCAGTGGGCTGTTCTCACGGCATCTTCACAGATCGGGCACCACAGGGGACGCGGCAGCGCGGCGGCCCTGGCGTGGGCCCCTCGGCCTCCTACGCGGGGCTCACGACTGACTGACCGAGGGCCCCGCTGCTGCGCTCTGAGCCGCCCCGCGTCCACGGTGCTCCCGCCCGTGACGGAGCCCGGAGGGGAAAGGAAGGCAGGCCCAAGACAGGGGACGCCTCCCATGGGGGCCTCGGCAGCAGGACTCCCCATCGGCCTGGATAAAAACTCTCTTAGGCCCGTGCGGAAGCCGGAGCCCCTCCTTCCTGATGCCCCTTCCCTCCCTCGCTCCTGCACAGGGGCCAGACCAGCCTCTCCCGCCTCCTCCTCCCCGCCCCCTCTCCCCTCAGAGCTGTTTCCCCGAATCAGCCCCCTGCATGTCTAATCTCCCCGTGGCATCTTCTCGGAGGATCAAACTGGCCCGGCATCGCTGTGGGAATCAGAAGAAGGAGCCCCTCTGGGTGGATTACGACAATCGGACGCTTCTTCCAGGATGAGCAAGCGAGCCAAGCACAGCCTGCGCTCACCTCCGATTACCTGTTCAGGGGGCGCCTGGCGCAGTGCACGACATACACACCGTGCACGGCAGTGCTGCTGCAGACCCCTTGGCTGTACGGGTTTTTGGAGCGAGCACTAACGTGGGCAGGCCAGGAAGATCCCGCCTTGCTACTCGGAGACCAAGAGAAGCCAGGTGCCCGCTGGGCAGGGCCCTGCGCTCTTCCCCACCCCCCTCGGGGCTGCACCCGCCACGGGCACCGCGATATCCGAGTACAGACAGTGTTCCCAGCAAGGGGCACGTGGTTTCACCCTCACTGGGTTTTCCAGAACTCTGAATTACTAGATGGTTGCTCTTACAAGTGTGGATTTTAGCTTCTCTTGAAAACTCAGCTGGCCTGGTCACACAGGGTCCATGTCCCCCACATGGCTGCAATCCGGGGGTACTTCATAGCGACCACTCCCTCTGGCCAGAACCTGAGTATCCCAGCGCGCCACAGTCCCCACCCGGCCCATTCTACTCCCCTCAACTGCCAGGGCCCCGGGGCTCTGGGGTTTCCTGTCTCTGGTGATCCCACCACCTCGCTGCGTGACCTCGGCCTGGCTGCTACCCCTCCCTGAGTCCTGCTCTTCTTGAAGCCAAGGGGGAGGGACGGGATCCTCTCGTCTTCAAGGGCCCGCCAGGCTCCGATGCTCTGACAGCGCTGGGGAAGATGGAGAGGGAGGTAAAGAGGAACCAGTTCTGCGTAATTGCCTCATTAAGGCCTCCTTGTTGGGAAGCCAGAATGGGAGCAGCTTCCTCCGTTTCGTGGCCGCACCCTCCCGGGCTGGGTTATGCATCTGAGAGCTGAGGGGGTGGGGGGTGCTGGAGACCAGAGGAGGGTCCTGGGGAAGGGGCAGATCCCGCAGCCTCAGGCTCAGGCGAGTTCGCATCCCTGCCCGGGTTCCATTGGGCTGCAGGTAACAGGGCCCCCGAAACAGCGGCTTCAACCAGAGTGGGGTTTATGTTTCTCCCGGGGGATCACGATGGTGGCAAGTGCCACGTGGGGCACGCAGTGCACAGGTGCCCGGAGCTGTTCTGAGCGTGGTGCACAGATGAGCTCACGGTAACCCCATGGCCTGGGTGAATCCCCCCAAATTCATGTCTACCTGGAACCCGTGACTGTGACCTGATTTGATAGGATGTTTGCAGATGTGGTCAAGTTCAGACGGGGTCAGACTGATCCGGTGGCCCTTAGCCAGTGCCCAGTGTCCTTAGGGGAAGACAGAAATTTGGACGAAGACACACAGAGGGGAGGAGATCATGCGATGACAGGCAGAGACGGGAGCGACGCTCTACAAGCCAAGGGACACCAAGGACGGCAGGAACCACCAGGAGCTAGAGAGGGCACAGAGCAGACCCTCCCTCAGCGACCGCAGAAAGGACCAACCCTGCCGACACCTTGATTCCAGACCTCTAGCCTCCAGGACTGTGGGAGAACAGATTTCGGTTATTTTAAGCCACTCAGTCAGTCGGTGGTGCTTTGTTACGGCTGCCCAGGAAACTAACACTCCACGAGGTGTGATCTGTCATCGTCCCCAATTTACGGAGGGGAAACGGAGGCACAGAGAGGCTACGCCACTGGTGCGAAGGGGCACAGCAGTAAGTGGTGGAGCCAGGATTTAAACCCAGCCCCTCGGGCCCCACCTCAAAGGCTTCCTGCCCGAGATCAAGGCTCGGGTGCACGTGAGCACACGCCCGTGTGCGGACAAGGCCAGGCACGGCTACGGGGTCCCCTGGGGGGTGCGGCGGGGTGTGCACAGGCCGCAGTGCTGAGAGACAGGGTTTGACCCACGTCCACGGAACGCACCTGTGCAGGCGTGATGAACGGGCCGCGGGAACCCAGTCTCGGCGGAGAGACCACGGTACCAGCCTGGTGGGGAGGAGAGCGGCCTGATGGATGGGACGTTGGCGAGCGGGTCACATGAGACCCAGCGGGTCAGAGCTCCAGGGAGCAATCCCCACCCGACCGCCCGTGGAAGGAAGGCGGCCCAGCGCAGAGCATCCCTGGACGGTGTTCCAACGGCAACAGCAGGGGACCTCAGAGTGCTGGCGTTCCCCTAGCCTGCCCGAGCCTCCGTTTCTTCCTCTGTGAAGTGGGGCTGCTCCTCTGTCCCCATCTCACAGGGCGACATGAGACGAGGCTCCCCGGCACTCATGTGAGTTGCCGTTTTACCATTTTATCATTTTCGAGTGTTCAGTTCAGGGGCAGTAAGTCCATTCACGTTGTTGTGCACCCGTCACCACCATCCGTCTCCAGAGCTCTTCTCGTCTGTAAAACAGAAACTCTGTCCCCGTTAAACACTACCCCCCCCCCAGCCCCTCACCCACCATCCCACTTTCTGTCTCTGTGAATGTGACTCCTCTCGGGACCTCGTATGAGTGCAATCACACAGTATTTGTCCCTCTGTGTCTGGCTTCTTTCGCTCAGCGTAATGTCCTTGGCTTCACCCACGTTGTAGCGTGCCAGGATTCCGTTCCTTTGTAAAGCTGAACCACACTCCACGGCACGGAGGGACCACATTTTGCCCGTCCATTCACAGCTGATGGACCCTGGCTGGGGTGGCTTCCCCTTTTGACTATTGTGAATAACGCCGCTGTGAACATGGGCGTGCAGATATCAGACACGTGTGTTTGTAACTTGTAACTGTCATGTCTGTAGCAGCGTCTGTGCCGGTGTCCTCGGTTTGCTCCCCGACCCCCACTCCCCTGGGCTCCGCGCACCAGGGGCTGACCCTGCGTCTCCCGGGCTCCCTCTGGCTCCCAGCCGGGCTCGGCCAGTGGAGGCGGCGGCAGGAGACTGGAGGGCGGGGGGAGATGGTTGGGGTGTCCGTGCCTCAAGCTCTCAGCTCGTCCAGTTCCGGCGGGGGCTCCATCTTCCAGGCCCCCACCTCTGGCCAGCAGGCTCTGCCTCGGTGGCCCCAGTGCTCACTGCCCTATTACGACGCTATTTCCTCCCTCAGCCCCCTCAGACCCAGGAGGGGAAACCAGTCCTGCTACGGCCCACCCCTCCCCCCTTCCCCCTGCCCCCCCCCCCCCCCCCCGTGAAGAGACCCTTCACCAAACACTTCACTGGGACCATCGGAGGGAAACTGTCTCCTCCTGGGCCCTGAATGACGCGCCCTCCTCATTGTACAGATGAGGAAACGGACGCGCAGGAAGATGCAGTAAATTCCCCAAGTCCTACCTAGTGAATCGACTTAAACCCAGGCTGTCTGATCTAGAGTCCGCACTCTGCACCAGGGGTCAGCAAACTACAGCCCCCCGCCACATCTGTCCCACTGCCTGTTTCTGTCAATCAAGTTTTATTGGCACGCAGCCAGGCCCATTCGTTGACATATTGTCTGTCCGCTTCTGCGCTACAACGGTGAAGTTGAGCAGTTACAACAGAGACAGGATGGCCCACAAATCCAAAAATATCTACTATCTGGCCCTTTACCAAAAAAAATTGGTCAGCCTCTGCTCTAGGTCGCTAAATGGTGCTGCCTGTTGGGAGTCTGGAGACGATAAGGCCCTGTTCAGAGGCCAGGAACCACTATTATTCTTTCCACTTTGACAAACTGACAAGCTGCACTTTAATATGGGGTTGCAAAACCAAATGCCTCCCCGGACCCTGCAGGTAACATGAAACTGTTAACTGAGCTGCGTGCAGGGAAAACAGCAGCTCCTGCCTGATGAGTCGTTAGCAAATGTTACTGAGCACTCACTCTGTGTTGAGCACTGTTCCAGGCCCGGGGGGAAAGAGGAGTGAAGAGGACAGGCCTGTCCCTGCCCTCCTGGAGTGGACAGTCCAATGGGGAATGGTGAGTGACCGTGGATGTTTAGCCCAGGAACAGGGAGGCGATAGGGCGTGGTGGGGACTGTGGAGAACTGGAGAGCTCAGACCCTGTCTAACGACTCCTCCACCACAGACTGTTCTCACCACGTGAGAACGCAGGCTGAGAGAGGGAGGACGGAAGTGGGAGGCTAGGATCAGAGGCCAAGGCTCTCCAGAAATCCCCAGTAGGCTTCTGCTTACATCTCGTGGGCCAGAAGTGTATGGCAGCCACCCTCCCTACAAGGAAGACAGGAAAGGCGAATTCTCACCTTCCAGCTCCTAGTAGGGGAGGTGAGAGAGAAGAGGGGGAACAGGTTATGCAAACAGAAAACAGGGGGCTGGTGCTGGAGAACTCCATTCAGCGTAATCTCTCCACGCCCCGTGCATCCTCCTGTGCACCCCCCACCCTGCACCTTGGAGACCTCTGCGCTAAGGGCTCCCAGAGCTCGAGGCTTTTGAAAAACAAAAGCCAGGAAACCACCTGCAGGCTATGTGTGCCCCATCCCTTCCCTGAGACAAGACGCATAGAAACCTCTGTGTGCTCAAATGAGGGTCTGAGGGGGTAAGGAGGGGCGGGAAAACAGGACAAATTGAGGACTGTCTCAAACAATTGCTCCACCAGACCAAGATCCAGGCACCAGGGGAAACGTTGTGCTGTCCCTCATCACCAGGTTTGTGATGAAACAGTGAAGGACTCATGTTTCGGGGCTGCGTGACGCGATCAGATGAAGAGTGTAGACACCACGTGGTGATACCAGGCTAAACAGAAACCAGCGACTATGCACAAACGTACGTACGTACGTACAGAGGGAAACACACCTAGACGCTAACAGGGATCATCACCGGTGGTGGGACTCTGGGTACATTTTTCACATTTTCCCTTTTTAATTTTCTCTCTTCTTTTAAGTATAATGACTACCTATTATTTTTATGCAGGGGTAAAAAAATTTTGTTGTTGTTTCTATTGGAAGATCCTTGGATTTGCTCCCCATGCGCTGGGCGCCTGAGCAAAACCCCAGCTTCAGAGCGAAGCCCGGGCGTAGTGACGAGCCAACCTTCGCTGAGCGTCCCTTTCCACCTTCCGGAGGTCCGAGCCTTGTGGCTCGTCCGGGCTGCCCGCGCTGTCCTGTCCCCAAAGGTGCAGCGTGATCAGCCGGGGCACAGAAGGGACCGGGGTCTTGTCTCAGGCTGGCAGGGGCAGGTTAAAAGGGGAGTTCTGTGCGTGGAAAGCCTGGCACAGGGGAAGACAGCAGACAGGAGCGCTTGCTCATGCCCCATCTCGGGGTTCAGTGAACCTCGGGCATCGGGGCACATCTCCCCCAGTTTACCAACATGCACCCGACCCCTAGCCTGAGTGACTTGACTCTTTCCTAAACTGGCTCAATTAGTTTTGTTCAAATAAATTTACTAAGACGAAACGTTCTGCAGACGCGTCCACAAAAAGGCATATATGAGAATGTTCATAGCAGCTTTATTCATAAATGCCAAAACCAGGAAACAACCCCCAAATCCACCAACAGATGGATGATTCAGTGAATGGTGGCCCATTTGTATTACAGAGTATTATACAGCAACGAAAAAGGACGAGCCGAGGATACCTGCAGCGTGAATGACCTCACAGACGTTATGTTGAGCGGAAGAAGCTGAACACAAGAGAGCACGTTCTGGATGACCCCGTTTACATGAAATTCTAGAACAAAACCATCTACGGAGAGAGGCTCAGAATAGTGGTCATCTCAGCGGGGAGGTGAGGTGCTACTAAACAAGGAAGGGACACAAAGGAGCCTTCTGGCGTCTGGAAATGTTCTCTTTCTTGAGCTGGGTAGTAGTTACCTGGGTATACACACCTGGGAAAATTCATGAAGCTGCACCTGTAAGATACGTTATGTACGTGTATATACATTGCAGTAGAAAAGTGAGAGAGAGATGGAGAAAGAGAGGGGGGAGGAGAGAAGTGTCACTAACGTCCCAAGTGCTGAACCTATGACAGCGGTGGGTTGGCGGTGGTCCCGGGGGGTTACCGAGGCCTTAGCGCTGATCACAGAAGTGGCGCCTGGGGTGACAGAAGGACCCCTCATGCTTGTATATTTTGAACTCATGTGTAGAGACAACGTGATTCAAACCCTTCTAACATGTCAAGTGTCCCCACCCTGGGGAGAAAGACTTAAGAAGCAAACTAGAGTCCGGCAGTTACCACATCGGCGAGTTCCAAACCCGCTCCCTCCATATCTTGCAAATTGCAGATTATTTCAAACACAGGAAGGGTAAACTTAATAATGTAACATTGTATATACCCAACCACTTGGATGAAAGAGATACTAACATTTTGCCAAATTTGCTTCAGATCTCTCTTTTGACAGAAGGAAAAGGTTGCAGACCCAGTAGAGGCCCCTCCTCCACCAGCACTCGCGGCGTCCTGTCCCCTCCCCTCCAGCCTCCAACCCCCCAGCTGGTGGAGGTCCCTCCGATGGCGTCTTCATCCTTCTCCTACGCGGAGCGTCTCCACCAACAACGGGCAGTGTTGCGAACACCACTTTCTTATTCCCACTCGTTAGATGCACTCCTCCAAATGTTCGCTCACACACAGCTGAAGCCGTCTCTCTACAACAATTTACGGAGGACTGCGGGCCGCTGGGTGGGTGTAGGTCTTTGGGGAGATTTTTTTCCACCAACATTGTCCAAAGACATCTGTCTACTTTATTTTTCTCGTTACCATAATGTTTACGCGTTACAATAAATGTGTAACTGTTCAAATTAAAAGAAAAAGCTGACCTGGGTGCCAGCTGAAACTATCCTGCGTCCCACCAGGGGTTCCCCGCCGGATGGGAACCCGTCCCCCCCGGTCCCTCGGGAGCTGGGCTCTGCGACCCCCGTCCTCTGAAGGTCGGTCACACCAGAGAGCTGCAGACACTTCTGGTCGCGCCCCGTGACGGTAGAATAAATTTTGAGCAGCAGCCCCCGTGATGTGGATATTTCCTGACTTGTGAATTGTGCTCGCATCCTCCCGTGTGACTCAGCTGTTTGCTGCCGCTCACCTGCACTGTTACTAGAATCTTCTTCCATCTGCCGCTTCTCTGCGGGAGGTTTTTAAGGCACTTGCCCATTTCGTGAGGGTTACTTGAGTGAATCCCAGACACGCTCATCCTTAAAGCCGCTGGCCCGGGCGCACCCCACCGCAATTGTGAAGGGTGCCAGGGCGCCCCCCCCCCCCGACACCCAGCGCTCAGGAAAGAAAAACGAGCCAGCACCCATTGAGTGCCTGCTGTGTGCCAGGGCCCCTTCTAGGCGCTTTACTCAGACTAACTCGTAATCCTCACGGCAGCCCAGGAGGGGGTACTGTTGTTATCCCCGTTTACAACCGAAGCTCAGAGAGGTTGAGAAACCCAGCCAAGGTCACAGAGCTGTGGAAGGGGAGGTGGGGAGTAAACCCAAGCGACCGGCTCTCGGCCCCCGCTCCTGGCCGGTGCCCTGCAGTCCCCCCGGGGGAGGGGGGCAGCTCGCGGTTTCCCCAGGCACCTTGGGAAGGGACTGTGACACAAGACCCGCCGACATTTGGCCTGAGGGGGCACCCATAACAAGCCAGGCTTTGAATACCAGCCGAGACTCTTCGTGTGTGGATTAGGATCTAAAGTGAACCCGTGAGTTAAGAAGATTAACATAGTCAAAGGGATCCTTCAAAGTCTCTTAAACGACACACAAGGAGGTGGTGGACCACACCATGGGAAGGGTTCCTCGTCGTGTGTGGGGTCTTTGCCTGCTTGCTCCAGTCCCCAGCCTCCTCTGTACCCTGATTTGCTGGGCTGCCAATCAGCTGTTCCCACCCGGGCAGCCAAGGGGGGCACCGGCCGGAACTGGAGGGCCGGAGGCAGGGAGCTGCCGGAGTGTTTCTCCCTCTCTCTCCTCCGTGGTCTCCTCCGGCCGTGGCCGCATCTCTGCTGCGCCTCCAGCTCCCACCAGACGCCCCTGCAGGGCTCGAGTTCCCCTGGGCGACCCCAGCCCCAGTTTGGCACCACCTTCTGCATTTGTCCCTCTAGTCTGGCGGTGGCGGTGGCTTCCTGCTGTGGCTGATGACCCTGCTTCTCAGCTCGTCCGTCGCCTGTGCGACAGTCCCCTGCACTCACTTCCCTTTGCTGAAGCACCTGGAGCCGGGTCTGTTTCCCCGACTGGACTCTGACGATACACAATGTTTCGCTGCCACGTTGTATCAGAACTACGGGTGGCGTTGTATCAGCACCTCGGGGTGGCGACCCAAGCACCGAGGGGGCTGTGGAGCAGCGGGGCCCCAGGCGGCGCAGGGGGTGGTGGAAATCGGTTCAACCACTTTGGAAAACCGTCAGGAGCTCTGCGCCTCGTCTGTGACCCAGCCCTCCCACTTCCCGATATACTCCCCCAAAATGGGTGTGAACGTTCAGGACACAGACGAGAACCCCACAGCGGCTCCACCTGAAATCGCCCAGAGTGACGACCCGAGTGTCCGTCAGCACGAGGATGAGAAATCACTTGCAATCTAGTCACACAACTGAAAACCACACAGAAGGAAAAAGGACAAACCGTTGCTTTACCGGACGACACGGTGACTCTCCCTGCCCACAGAGCTGGTGACGCCACCACAGCTGTGAGAACACGCGTCCCGTTTACATGAGGTTTGGGGACGGGAGAGGAGTCTGAGGTGACAGAGGCCCCAGTGACGCTCACCCCTGGAGGGCGGGCGGGCTCTGCTGGGCACGAGGGAACCTGCCGGGTGATCGGAATCTTCCACGTAACCATCAGGTGCCAAGGACATTGGTGTCGATGTCACAATCCATCAAGCTACACACTTAAGACTCGGGCACCGTACTGTGTGCTGTTCCTCAGCGGAATGTTTAAGAAGTCCTAACTTTGACCACGAGGGTCTCGCTCAGCGTGGCATCATGCTCCCGTGAGGAGGGGCACCTGAGACCCGACAGCAATGATGGGAACTGCAGACGTGGGGCCCCACCCCTCACTCACTGAGTGAAGCGGCCTGGCGGCTGCCTGCAGAGCAGTCTCTCTCCAAGTCACAGCCGAGTGAGTGTGAGTTAGACGCACATCCGACAAGTTCACTGCGTAACGTAGAGAGAGCGCATGCTCAGGGGCGCGGCAGCCCTGTGACCGTGGGGAATTCACTGAACATCCAAGCCTCAGTGTCCCCCTCTGTAAAATGGGTCCAATCGCAGCACCTCCCTCACAGAGCTACAATTCGAATTCAGAGGGTTCATGTGCGTAAAACGCTGGGCGCCATCCCCAGTGTCATTCATTCATCCAGCACATGCTTATTGAGCCCTCCTGCACGTCAGGAGCTGGGAGCCAGCGGTGAGGAGAGCAGACCCAGCCCGGCCCCCCAACGCTTTCTGTCCAGGGGAGAGACGGACAGCAAAAGGGCCGACGTGTTACCCCTCACGTCAGGAGGTGGTACAGTCTCGGGGGGAAAACAAAAGTGGGGGAGGGTGCAGGGACGCCCTCGGAAGCCCCAGGTCCCCTACCGCCAGCGCTCTCTTTCCTCTGCATGGTGGGCGTTGGCTGAGGGACGCCTTGCTGTGTCCTTCTCCAGGGACTGGCCCTCATCCGGGTGGAGTCACCCGCTCACGTGTACCCCCCAGGGGGCAGCAACTGACCGACATGGGGGGGGGCGGGAGCCTGGCCCCCTTAGCAGGATGTGAACAGACACTTGTACACGCGAGTTCATGCCCCACTGTTCACAAGAGCCAAAAGGAGGGAGCAACCCAAGGGTCCATCGACCCACGAATGGATCAACAGCACGTGGTTTATGCACGTAGAGGAATACTGGTCAGTCATGGAAAAGAACGACGCTTCCGTGAACCTAAAACCACTCTAAAAAATACTGTCTACTCGGGCCGGCCCCGTGGCTTAGCGGTTAAGTGCGCGCGCTCCGCTACTGGCGGCCCGGGTTCGGATCCCTGGGGCACACGGACTCACCGCTTCTCCGGCCATGCTGAGGCCGCGTCCCACATACAGCAACTAGAAGGATGTGCAGCTATGACATACAACTATCTACTGGGGCTTTGGGGGTAAAAAAAAGGAGGAGGATTGGCAATAGATGTTAGCTCAGAGCCGGTCTTCCTCAGCAAAAAGAGGAGGATTAGCATGGATGTTAGCTCAGGGCTGATCTTCCTCACAAAATAAATAAATAAATAAAAGTATTATGATAAAAAAAATACTGTCTACTTAAAAAAAAAATATATATATATATATATATGTATAGAGAGAGAGAGAGAGAGTATGTGTGTGGGAAAAACAGAGTGAAAGACTGGCTCGTACTACAGCACGGATGACCCTCGGAACAGATGCCAAGTAGGCTGGACGTGAGAGGACAACTCTTACATCATTCCAGCACATGTGTCTGCAGGGGCACAAGCATTCAGTCTAAGTGCGCGTATTTCACTGCAATAGAAAATAAAGAAAAAACCACACACACACACCCTGACCCTCTTGGCTGAGGACGGACCCGCCCAGGTGCATTTGGGGCCACAGAGCCCAGCGTCCTGTGTGGCCGAGGCTGCGGCTGGTCTCCATCCTCCTCTCCGCCCCTTCCCCCCATAAACCCCTCCTACAAGAACCCCCGTCTCAGGCTCTGCCTCTGCGGAACCTGACCAAGTCAGGAGGGTAGCGATTTCAAATAGCAGATTGGGAGGGCCTCGCTGAGGGTGATCCTGAATGTGAGCCCACGGGTACCAGCAACACTGATGAGTAGCTGAAATCTCTTCTTTCAGAGAAAAGGGACTGAGGTGCAGGGAGATGCCGTCCCTTGGCCAAGATCAGGCCGGAACACGGGTGCAGGGGCCACACGGGCCCCCGTCCCTCTCTTCACGCGTGGCAGGCTTGGCCGGGCCGAGTAAGTGAAGAGCTGGGGCAGCCGGTCCCCAGGCTGCAGAAGACCTTCAGAAGCCTCTGGAAAATCCGGCTTGAGAGCTAATGGCCGGGAACAGCAGCCCTGCCCCGTGGGACCAGCTCGTGCACAAGCTGTGTCTGATCAAGTCCACAGCTCTCGGCCCACGGGCACTCTGACCTCAGGCGCTCGGCCAGGGGTGTCGGCCGGAAGGCAGGCACGGGGCACACGGGGGCCCCGTTCCTCGGGGCGGAGAAAGCAGAGGGGTCTCAGAGGCACACACGGCTCCAGCTCTAACTCTCCCCCCTTTGCCGAAATAATCACTGTGTACAAACATGACATATCGGGTCCCGGACAGCACTAGTTGTGTCTCCTGAAGGGCCTGGTGACGGGGACGCTGCACTGAAGTAATTATGGCTTTTGAGTGGAAGGGGAGGAGGGGGATTTTATTTGATTATTTATAGCAAACAGCAGGGGCTGAGTCAGATAACGAGAAAATGGCAGTATTTCACAGTGAGAGGGGCAGCCCTCCTGCCTGGGCTGCGGAGCGGCCTCTTCACCACGGGGACGGAGTCCTTGCCGGACGGGCACGTGAGAAAGACAGACGGCCCTGTCTGACGGAGCCAGCTGGGGGGCGGCTGGTGCACTCGGGGTGTCCTGTCCTGAGTCGAGTGTGGACAGTGGGAAGGTTGCCCAGGTGTTCCAAATACGGGCTCCGTGAGCCACACTGCTGAGAGGAAGAAGCGGGGAGAGGGGACCCCCGTGCACTGAGCACCTACTGTGTGCCAGACACGGCGCTGGGCACTTATCGGCTGCCTTTCATTGACCTCTGGCTGGATGTTCAAACACCCAACAAACATCGATTGAACACCTACTATGAGCTGCATCACAAACAACCGCAGCTCAGCGTGGGACAATAAGCACTGAGTCAGCGCGTGCGTCCTCAGGGGACCACCGCTCTAGGCCGGCTGGCCTGGCGGCTCTGCTGAGGTCACCTGGACCCGCTCCATGGTGCCCTCATCCTCCCTGGGGACCAGCGGCAGCTCAGCCTGCCCTCCTCGGTGTGATGGAGGAGGGGCAGAAGGACGAGCCAGATCAAGCAAGGTCTCGGCGGGCTCCTGGACCTGGCACATGGTGACGGTGACCCGCAGTCAGGGAGTGAGGAGGTGGGAAGGTGTCCCCGCAGGGGGGTGACGAACAGAAGCTGATGCTGCAGCCTGGCAGCCCCGCGTGCTGTGCCAGACAGTGCCATTGGCTCAAAGAAGCCACTGTCTCCTGGACACCAAGTGTGGCCACTCGTTCACACATCCCGCACATACCGACTGAGCCTGCCAGCCAGTGGGCCCAGCACGGTGCTGAGTGCCGAGACAGCTAAGTCAGCGCCCCGGGGGCCTCACAGCGTGTGCTGCTGGGATCAGTGCTCTAAACAAGAGGCCCCAGTGCCGTGGCGCCTAGAATAAGGGCCTGATCCAGCCTCGGGGGATGAGGGACGGCTTCCCCCAGGAAATGACAATGGAGCTGAAGTCTGAGAGATGCCTGGTAATGCCCTGGTGAAGAGGGAAGGGAAAAGCATCCTGGGACGAGGGCTCAGCACGTGCAAAGGTCCTGTGACGAGAGCTTTGCTCGAAGAGGTGGAGAAGGCTGGGGAGGCAGGTGGGGGAGGCACAGGGCAGGCTGCCACTCTGAGCACCGACCCTCAGGTCACTGCACCCGCTGGCCCTGTGGGCACAGTGCTCAGAGCCTGCCAGCTCTGGGGGCCGGTGACAACGTCTGAGACCTTAAACGGAATATGCTGCCTCCAAAAAGAAGAGACGATGGCAAAATCAGAGTCGATGGCTGTCGACTTGGTGACAGAACCTGTCATTTTGGGAAAAGTCGGCTGCAGCTCAAAGCCACTCTGAGGTTTCTGCTTCTGGAAAGGTGGTGTAGGCGCACCCTCCCTCTTGCCCCCTCTAAGCATAATGAGAAAACGTGACACTGGCTGACCTTTACTTCCCCTTCAGCACGTGCAGGCACCGCTTCTGGGGCCCCACCCAGACCCATTCTGTTAATCCGCAACCCCTGGGGGACAACCCCATGGCGCCTCCGTTCCACAGAGGAGGAAACCGAGGCCCTGCTCACGTGGGCTTATAACACTGCAGGCCGGCCGCCTTCTCCCGCCTCCATCGCCAGACCTGCTTCTGCTGTGGCCCCAGAGACCCCACAGGAGGGGCCTGACTCACATTTGAACGCACACATTCAGCAAAGGTCTAGTGAGGACCTACTGTGTGCCGGGCCCGAGGGACACGGCAGCGAGCAGGACGGAAGGCATCCCCGTCCTGGAGGTGCTGGCATTCGAGTGGCACGGGGACACGCAATAACATACGTGTATATGCTACGTTGGATACTAGAAAGTGCTGAGGACAGGAACCGGGGCGAGGGGGCAGGGAACGCCGGGGGTGCGATAGAAAGCAGAGCAGGGCAGCGGAGAAGCCCCGGCCCAGAGGGTCGTTCCTCCTGAAGGAGGGAGAGGGCGCGGTGTGAAGGCCTGGGGGCTGGACGGTGCCTGCCAGTTTCAGGACCTGTCAGGAGGCCGCGTGGCTGGTGCTGAGTCAGCGAGGGCGGCAGTCCAGGCAAAGGAGGGCAGAAAGGAAGGGGGGGCAGAGCGGGTGGGGCTTTGAGGCCACAGTGAGAACTTTGGCTTTTCCTCTGAGGGAGGTGGGAGCCATGGGAGGCTGTTGAGCAGAGGAGCAGCCTGCTGCGACTGGGGTTTTAACAGGGTCCCTCTGGCTGCCGTGTGGGGAGTAGACTCAGCGGGTGGCAGCCGAGAGACCAGCACGGTGGCTACTGCACCGGTTCGAGCGAGTGCTGATGGCGGCTGGGATGCGGGTGGGGGCGGTGGGGGTGAGAAGGGCGGTCAGACTCTGGATCTATTTGGAGGATAGAAACAACAGGAATTCCTAATGCACTGGATATCGGGCGTGAGAGAAAGAGAGAAGTCTGGGATGACTGAGGTTTGCAGCCCAGCACCCGGAACAGAAGTCAGACCCCAGAGGTGGGGAGACAGCAGGAGAGCAGGTCTGAGGCCGGCTGTAAACACGGTCAGCTCGAGACGCCGGGAGCCGTCTGCAGCCCAGCGTGTGTTCTAAAGACACAGCAGCAGAAAATGTCACGCGCTGTCTGGTTTGAGCTCCTGAAGCCTTCGCTCCTCAGGTCTGTTCTCTCTGGGGATAAAACGAATCGACCAGATCTTTCTCCGCCGTCTCTCCTGAGCGCGGCGAGCCTCCAGCTGGGGCAGCCTCACCCGGCGGGGAGGCTGGGGCCGTAAATCACCGCGGGATGGGACCCGGGCCCTCGGAGGACGTCTCCTGCTAGAGGCTCAGACGGTGGAAGGGGATTTGGATGAGCTCACTCGGCAGCAGGCACATTAGATTTGCCATAAATTATTACAAAGTAGCAGGAAATCACAGTGATCTCAGCTGAGCCGCAGAAGGAACAAGGGGAGAGCATGGGGGCCCTCACAGCCCCCCAGGTGTTTGGGGCGCTGTGTGTGCGCACGTGTGTGTGTGCGCAGGTGTGTGTGTGCGTCCCAGAGGAGACCATCAACAGACCTGGCATGACCGAGAAATGTAAAGGTTTCCTTGGGAACATCAGGTGATTTCTTTGCTTAGCTACTTAAAAGCTGTTTGTCCTTGAGCAAGCTACCTAACCTCTCTGAGCCTCAGTTTTCTCATCTGAAAAATGTGGATAATAATCGTACCTCCTCACAACGGCTGGGAGGGTGTGTGATAGGCATTAGAGACGTTCCCCACACCATTTGCTGGCTTTCTGGTTCTCCGCCCCGGCACACAGAAGGATTGCGTTTCCCGACCCTTAAATTTAGGTGTGGTCGAGTGACTTGCTTCCATCAATGGAACATGGATGGAGGTGACATGTACCCTTTAAGAGCCGGTGTCCAATGCGCCACTATTCACTGCGTTCCCGGCCCCTCAAATGACCGCTGCTCTGTTTGCCAGGAATGGAGCTGTCTGTGCTGACCCGACGGCCAAGGAATCAACTGTCGCTGTGGTTGAGCTGGGATATGGGGTCGTTTGTCGCTGCAGCAAACCCTCACCTTTCCTGACTGACACAGGATAGCAGGAGTTAATGCAGAGAAAGCCCCTAGAACACTACCCGGCACACGGTGGGCACCACGGTGTTGACTGCTACTATTACTTCAACAATCAATGAGTGTGATAAGCCAAGCTGGACACTGAGGGTGGGGACAGCCTCTGGGGTGGTCCCTGGGAGGCCCACCCTCTGGTATTCACGCCCGCGTGTGCTCTCTCCCTGGAGTGTGGATGGTACCTGTGGCCGCTTCTCACCAACAGCACGGTGACGGGGGACACTTACATTGCATGTGACTGGAATGCCTCCCTCTCGCTGGCTTTGAGGAAGTCAGTGACCATGTGGGAGGCCCACGTGGCACAGCTGAGGGTGGACTCCAGCCAACGGCCACCTAAGAACTGAGAGCAGCCCCTGGCTGGCACTCAGCGGGAACCAGGAGCCTTGGTCCAGCGGCCGGGGTAGCTGGCCCTTTCCAATTGGCCTGGACTTTCTCGGGCTTCATGCTGAAGGCCCCCCATCCCTGGAGACCCCGGGTTTGCCCGGAACTCTCCTGGTTTATGACTGCGAGTCCTGTCTTCCACAGACGGGGATGGTTGGTGTCCTCGTCTGCTTGGTGCCGTAACGAGTGCCACAGACCGGGGGTTACGCAGTGGAAACGCACGCTCCCACGATTCTGAAGGCTGGAGTCCCAGCTCCAGGTGTGGGCGGGGCTGGTTTCTCCCGAGGGCTGTCTCCCCGGCATGTAGATGCCATCTTCTCCCCGTGTCCTCACACGGTCGTCCCTCTGTACACCTGTGTCCTCATCTCCTCTTCTGATAAGGACACCTGTCCTACTGGATGAGGCCCCACCCTAGTGATTTTACCTTAATCACCTCTTCAAAGACCCCCATCTCCAAATCCAGTCACATCCTGAGCTACTGAGGGCTAGAGTTTCAACATAGGAATTTGGGGGGGACACAGTCCAGCCCAGAACAGCTGGGTACCCTACTGACAGCCCACAGGGACCCGAATCCTGCCCACCACATGGGAGCTCGCAGGCAGACCTTCCCCGGTCGGGCCTCTGCTGAGACCCAGTCCCAGCCGACACCCATCGCAGCCTCTCAGAGGAGCCAGCGGAGCCGCGTCCAGCCTCCTGGCACACAGAGACTGTGAGATGAGATGTGTGCCACGTTAAGCTGCTACCGTTGTGGTAACTGTTACACAACAATAGGTAGTGAACACACTGATGCACGTCTGCACACTTGTCCCACTTTGTTGCTCTCTGCTGACGCGGGGCACAGAGCCCTCTGTTTCCGTATTTCGAGATGTTCTTCTGGAAGAACGTCAAGGACCTCTGTTACCTGCAGGTTCCTTTTCTGTTTAACCCAGTAACTCATTCCTCTCGGCTCTTAATCCTTCCTTAGGTGGTGGAATTTCGTTTTTGTCAAAGTGCTTTCACAAGCTTTATTAATCAATCAGCTCATTTGCTTATTGGGTTTTTATCTTCTTTCCAGCCACACAAGGCAGCCGTTCTCTCCTAAATGCAGCTGGGAGGGTGAGGGTCAGAGAGGTGATGGAGTCACTGCAATAGCCTCCATCTCTGAGGGCCGTCATGGTCAGCGTCAATAACCCAGGGGGCTCTGCAGCATGCTCGCTGAAGCATGAAGATGCCTTTGAAGAAGGGACTCCATGGAAAACTGCGTGTTCTCCTCTGTGCTTGGAGAAGCACATTGGGCATATTAAAGGTACTGATAAGTCCTGCGTGGGGGGAACCCACTTCCAGGCCTTTTGGGGAACACTGCTCTGACACACACCATGACATTGCAGGGAAGGTAAAATCATCCCCATTTTCCAGATGAGGACACTGAGGTTTGTTCTAGTGCCTTGCTCAAAGTCACTCAGTTGACACAGCCAGCCTGAGATTCAGACCCCGGCTGGGGGACACCAAAGCCTGGACCATCACTGTGCCATACAACCTCTTAAACCAAGCAAGCAACTGAATGAGGCTTTGAGTGGATGTTAAGGGGCTGGTTAATATCAAGAAGTTACTAGAAGGATAGGGTTGATGTGGGGGCCGAATTGATGTTTTTCTGCTGAAAATGTCCCCTGGGTGAAATTCTAACCATTTCCTTTCTATTTTAAGAACTACAAATGCATACATATTTTATTATTTTCTTTAAAATCCTAGCGTAGGGTGAAGGAACTGGCTGTCTGGGCTCTGGTGCCCACGGACCGACATGCCCCTCGGTGTTTCCCCCAGCACCTTGCGGGGAGCGGTAGTACTGATGTTAATAACGGCCCTGTTTCCGGGGCCCCTGTACGAGCCTGGGGTGTGGGCTGTGCTGAGCACGCACGACCAATTCCCGATGAATCCTCATGAGGACGCCGTGAGGTCAGAACTGTCAACACTCCGATTTGGGACATTTAGGGTCAGATAGCCTGTTTAACGCTGGGCAAGAACGGCCTTCAGATACGTCAGGAGAGGCTTCAGGGAGATCTTACAGGGAATCGCCGGGAGTCGGGGAGACGCGACGTGGCCAACACTGTCTCCCGGGCTTTGGGTAGAAACAGCAGCTGCCCGTCCCGCTGCCCGCGCTGTGCTAAGGGCCATGTTAGTCCCAGGACAGTCCAAAAGGAAAAAACGTTACCATCGACCCATCTTCTAGGTGAGGAAACTGAGGCACAGGAAGGTGAAGGGGCGTGCCCAAGGCCCCAGCTAAGGGGTGACAGAGCAGGACTGAGCCCGGAGTCCGAGGCCCTCGAGCCCTGCCCTCCCCCGCCCCTCTGGCCTCATGAGAGCCGGCGCTGCCTCGCTCTCCTCTCTCTCCCGTGTTAGCCCGTTTTGCAAAGGCAGAAACCGAGGCTCTGAAGGTGATGGTCCTGGACCACACAGCTAATGAGAAGCAGACCCGAGATCTAGCTGCCCAGAGCCAGTGTTCTAACCACCAGGCTCCCCCGCCTCCTCCCCGGGGCATCTGATGCCAGGCCAGAGGAGGATGGGTTTCGCCTTCACTGTGTTACAGCCAGCTTGACCGGGCAGGCCCTGAGGGACCGTACCCTTTCCAGGCCCACTGCCCAGCTCTATGCTGAGAGAACGCTGACCCAGAAGACCAGAGGCAAGAGATGGCTTGGTGCCCTCCACATCTGCTGCTTGCGCAGCATTCTTGCTAAACTTAAAAAAAAAAAAAAAAACCCTGAGAATGCCACAACCAGAGCTGTAGCTTACTTAAAGTGAAAAAAATGAAAGAGAAAACTGATACTGTCAGGAATCTTTCTTGCAAGCCAGGGCAAATCAAATCAGCTTAAGCAAAAGGGGGATTTATTGGCCAAGTAACTAAAATTCCAGGAATAGGTTCAGCTTCAGGCATAGCTGGATCCAGGGAGTTAGATAATGCCATCAGGCCTGGGTTTCTCTCTCTCTCCCTCTCTGGCCTGTCCTCTCCTCCCCGTGGGCTTCATTCACAGATGCCGCATGGTGGCGGCTGGCTGCCAGGAGTTTTACGCTACATCCCCCAGGTCCAGGTCCAAAAGGAAAGAGACGCGCCTTCAGGGCCCTGAAGCCAAGTTTTCAGGACCAGCCCTGATTGGCCGTCCTGACCCACTCACCGAGGCCAGGGCAATGCGGGTCGCTGTCGGCTTAGACGCGGATCATCCTCCCTGGCGTTGGGGTGCGCCGTCTTTGGGCCGAGATGGGAGGGGCGATCCCCCGATGACCATTGGGGCAGCTGTCAGAGAAGGAAGAACAGGTGCTCTGAGGACAGACAGGTCTCACCACACGAAGACGTGAATCCTCTCTGTGGGCCGTTGTCCTCTCCTCCTTCCTGCCCCGCCCTCTGCCCCGGAGGCTGACCCGCCTTATCCACCCCACAGCCCTCGCTCCCCAGCCTCCGGTGGACGTGGCCCAGGGGGCCCCCGCGGGATGCTGGGGGAGGGTGAGGTCCAGGCTCCCTGGGGCTGGCTGTTTCCCTGCACTGAGGGCCACTTCTCCTCTTTTTATTTTCTTTTAGGCTGCACGTTTATTTTTTATTTTTTATTGAGGTAACATTGGTTTATAACATTATATAAATTTCGGGTGTACATCATTATATTTCAACCTCTGTATAGACTGCATTGTGTTCACCACCAGGTGAAATATACTGATGAACACTGAAATTCATATGCTGTTATAAACCAGTGTTACCTCCACGTAAATAAATGAGATGTTCAACATCACTGATTATTGGGGAAATGCAAATCAAAACCACAATCAGATATCACCTCACGCCGTCAGAATGGCTATGATTAACAAGACAGGAAACAGTGAGTGTTGGAGAGGATGTGGAGAGAAGGGAACTCTCATACACTGCTGGTGGGAGGGCAAACTGGTGCAGCCGCTATGGAAAACAGTATGGAGATTCCTCAAAAAATCAAGGATAGAACTACCATATGATCCAGCTATTCCACTGCTGCGTGTTTATCCAAAGAACTTGAAAACGCCAATTGGGAAAGAGACATGCACCCTGTGTTCATGGCACCTCCCCTCTCAAGGCTCTGCTGCCACATCCTCTCTCCTGCTGGGCTTCTGGAACTCTCCCCGCCTCCTCCCCTCCAGCCCGGGTGGGAACAGCCTGCACTGCGGCCGCGGACGTCCCCAGCCGGCCCGCGTTCAGCCGTCCTGGACTCACCCTCTGTGACCGCCTGCACTTCCTGAAGGCCTGCTCCGGGGAGAGGCCAGGAGGAAAGCCCGTCCGGCCGGGACACCTGCCTTCCCCCGAGCCTCCCCCCAGCGGCCGGTCCCGACCCCTCCCCGTCGCGGATCGGGGCTCCCGCCCGGGGCGTGGGGTCAGGAGGGCGGCTCCCCCATGAATGCCGCACTGATGCGCGTGTCGTGGGAGGACACGGCGCAGGCTGCCTTCCTGCCGGTGCAGCTGAACTCCAGGTGCCCCCGGGCCTCGGGGACAAGATGACGCAAACCATCTCCAGCCAGGCGGGGGGCAGGCGGGGAGAAGGGCACTTGGCATGCTCAGCCGGGGAAGGAGCCAGGAGGACAAGGTCCTCGCAGACGCCCCAGGGCCCCTCCCAGCGCAGGAGCTGCGGCAGCCGCCGCGCCTCCCAGCGGGACAGGCCGGGCTCTGCGGACGGTGGCCCCGGCAGCACGTCAAGGACGACCCCGTCCCTGGGAGAATCGGGGCCCAGAGCGCACAGCGGGCCAGGTTCTGGATGCCCAGCATGAAGACGGGAGCCCAGGGACCACTCCCGAGCAGCCTGTCCCCTGGAAACACGTGAGCCCCACGCGGAATTACAATTTCCCAGCAGCCACATTAAAAAAAAAGGAAAAAGAACCATGAAATTTAACCTAATCAATCCAAAATATTATCATTTCAGCGTCTAATCCACATAAAAAATCGTCAGTGAGTTATTCACCGTCCTTTTTACACATGAACATGGAAATCACTGCGTTCCGCTTTTGCAGCCCAAACCAGCTGAGTTCCCACTGGAAACACGTGTCTGTATTTCGATTTCACAAAATCGACGGTTGGAAAGGTGGGCCGACCCCCCCGACCCCGACGTGTGCCACAGAGACTTCAAAGTCTTCCGAGCGCCGAGGATCAAAACATCATTTTCCATTAATATTTGCATCCAATCATCAGATCTGCTCCAGGTTTTCATTTTAAATTTAAATTAATTAAAACAAGTAAAATTTAACATTCAGTGCCTCAGTCTCACCAGCCGCACTTCAAGGGCTCCGTAGCCACACGTGGCTGTTGTCTGGGGCAGAGCAGCTGTCGGTGGAGCAGAGGGACAGTTAAAATGTACATAACTAGAGTCATTTCATGTAAAGGGACTCACAGCAGGTCCTCTTTTTTGTCTGTCTGCTCTCATTTAGCATAACTATTTGGAGGGTCATCCGCGTTGTCTGTGTGTATATACATATAATTTTACCAGATGGAGGTAAATGCTAAAAATAAATAAATAAATAAAGCACGACTGTAGAGGGGTCTGAGCTCTTTTAGACAGAGAAGAGATCCGGGCAGGCTTCTCTGTGGAGGTGACTTTTGGGCAAATTACTCAAAGGCAGTGGGGTCTGAGCCAAGTTTGGATCTGGGGGAACAGTGTCCCAGGCAGAGGGAACAGCCCGTGCAAAGGTCCTGAGGTGGCACGTGACTGGTGGGTTCGGGAAGCAGGGCCGAGGTCAGGAGGGCTGGAGTGGATGGGGGAGGGGGAGAAAATGAAATCAGAGGGGTCTCGGGACCCCATCTGGAGGACCTTGTGAGACACTGTCAGGACTGGGGCTTCTTTCCCACAGCAGTTACGCTGAGGGCCATTGGCAGTGTGTGTATCAGTAGTTCACGCCTTATTCTTGCTGCGTAGTATTCCACCATCTGGATTACCTACCATTGCTGGTCCTCTCACCTGCTGGTGGACCGTTGGTTTATTTCCAGTTTTGGGCTGTTACAGGGAAGCGACTGTGAACACTCGTGTGCAAGTCCTTGTGTGGACGTGGCTCCATCCCGCCGGGTAAACATCCAGGGGCGGGGTTGCTGAGTCGTGTGGTGGGTGGATGAATAACCTTTTAAGAGACTCCACACTGTTTTCTAAACCAGCTGCACCCCTTCCGTTCCTTCCGGCTGCGAGCGGTCCAGGGCCTCCACGTCCTCATCAACCTGACACTGCCGGCCTTGCTAATTTCAGTCGTCCTGGCTGGGATGCGCTGGTATCTCAGCGTGATTTTGGACTGTGAGATCTGTAGGGTCCGGAATATTCACTCACGCATTCCACAAATACTTGCCGAGCCCTCAGGAAGCGCCAGGCCCAGCTTTGAGGGGAACAAGCACAGTCTGGGGAGTGTTCCGTGTCGTGTCTGAGACGGACATTCCTCAACCGTTGCACCACGGGGGCTCTAAAGGCCTGAGATGCGGGAAAGACGTGAAGCAGGGAAAGGTGCTCTGCTCTTGGGGGAGGGAATCCCGGCAGGCTCCTCTGAGGCAGTGGCAGTTGAGCTGAGCTCTGCACAGTGAGTAAGAACTACCTGGTTGAGGGGAGAGGAGGCAAGGAAGAGAAGTCCAGAGGGGAAAGGAGTCCACGTACAACGGCCTGTGAAGGCGTTGGGATGCTTTTGGCTGCAAGTAACAGCTATGAGGGCATTTAATTATCTTCTATGATAAGAAATCTGGAAAATGTCGGTTTCAGGATGATTTCGGCTCCACAATCAAGAACCTAGGAGCTTACCGACTTTCTGCTCCCCCATCCTCAATGGTTCAGCCATGTTTTGCCTCATAGTCATAAAATGGTTGCTGTGGCTCCAGCAACACTCCCTCACACAACAGTGAACCAAGCAGGAAGGAAGGGGGAGGCAGCAGGAGAAGCTTTCTGCTCGGGTGCTTCTCTCTTATGAAGGGGGAGAATCTGCCCCCAGCAGAGTTCCCCAAACATTTCATTGGCTAGAGCTGGGTCTCATGCCCACCTTAGATCAACAAGAAACAGCCTTTCCTTAGACCAATCTGATTAATCCCCTGGGACAGAGCGGCTCAGTCCCCAAATAAAATCCAGGCTCTGCTGGAAAGCGAAGGGAGGGATGGTTGCCGCAAGGGGACCACCAGGGCCGGCCTGGCTCCCAGATTCCTGTTTGGCTCAATCGGCCGCCATCTCAGGAACATCTAGGTGGCGGGCCTGAGAGAATCTGCCTGAGGGGACATGCGAAAGCCGCGGGACGGCCCAGGTGGCCTCATCTCAACACCAAGGCTTCCTCCTCAGAGGTCCCTCGGGGCCCCGGGTGGGCCCAGTGAGGGCACAGCAGGGATCAGGGACGAGCTAAGGAGCCCAGCCCCGGCTCTCAAGCCGTCCAGCCTCCCCTCTGCCCGCCCGCTGAGACTCCCGGAGCGGAGCCGGCCAGAGGCAGCTCCGTCCTCCCGGCACAACACGGCCCAGCGGCCCTGGCGCCCCCCGCTCCTCCCGCCCTCCCTCGCTCGCAGAGCCCTGTGTTTCCACTTCCCTGTGGGAACGTCGCGGCCATTCCAGAGAGCAGCTCTGCGAGGACGGTCAGCTGCAGCGGGGGTGACCCGGCCACAGCACCCGCCTCCCGCCCCCCTCCTCCCGCCCCCCTCCTCCCGCCTCCCTCCTCCCTCCTCCGGCCAAGGGCACGGCCACTCCGGGGAGGGGACCACGTGTGTGCGGGGGTCTGTGTGCGGGCGCGCGCTCAGGGAGGGGACGAGGCGTGTGGGGTCTGGTTTGGGGGGTGTGGGCAGCGGGTGACAGGTGGGTGCTGTGTGTGCTCCATTCACCCGGCCGAGACTGAGGACCAGCCGCGTGCCTGGTGCTTCTCCGAGTTTCCAAGAAAATAGCAGGAACCGGCCCACCCCCACCCCCGCTGGCAGCTTACACTCTCCTGGGGAAACATACAGGATAACAACAAACCAAACGGCTGATTTTAGACAGCGCTCCGCGCTGGGATGAAGGTGAAGTCCGCGGACGCCTTCGGCTCCTCAGAGGCTGGAGCAGGCCTGTCTGCGCAGCCGACACCTGAGCTGAAAAGCCGGGGAGAAGCCAGCCGTGCAAAGGGCCTGGGGAAGCTGGTTCCAGGGAGAAAGCGCATTGAGAGCGGAGCCCTGAAGTGGGAACGAACCAGGGGGTTCAGGGAACACGAGGAGAGTCTGGAGGGTGGAGGTGGCCTGTGCGCCCCAGGCCGCGGGCGAGGGTGACCACAGGGCCCGAGCGTGCTCAGCTCTCGGGACTCCGATATTAAGTGGAGTCAGACCAGGAGGGCTCGGCGGGCTTCCTTAGAGAAGTTCCACTTTTTCGGGACTCCTGGCGGCAGGGGCGCAGGGAAGAAGCGTCTTTGGCTCCGGGGGCTGGACAAAGGGTCAGAACCCGGGTTTTAGTCCGGGTGGCAATTGTGTTTCCAGCCTCCCATTTGGGCACAAGTGGTCAGCGAGCGACAGGCAGAAGTTGTTGGGACGGGCTCCATGGAAAGTGTTCTTTTTTAAAGGCAGATTCACTGAGGCGTAATTCCTGTACAGTCTTCAGGTGCGTTGAGATCGGCCGTGGGGGGAGGTTTACACCAGGGAAACAGGCGAACACTGCACATCGGGACGTCCAGCTACAGCCCGCACCCCCAAAAGCTGACTTAAAAGCATGCAATTGAGACATTTGACCCTTTTTAGTGAATGGTTCTATGAGTGTCGACAAATCATAAAGTCTGTGGATCCATCTCCACAAAGTACAGAACAGCCTCGTCACCCCCCAGGATTCCCATGTTCCTTCATAGTCGACCTCCCCCCACCCTAGTCCCGGCCAGCCGCTCATGGTTGCCTTTTCCAGAATGTCACAGAAATGAAATCATACAGCGTCTTTCATTTAGCAAAATGAAGTTGAGGTGCATCCAGGCTGCTGTGTGTATCAGTAGCTCATTCTTATTCAATGCCGAGTAGTATTTCACTGTATGGATATATTAGTTTATTTATCCATGCATCTATTGGATCTGCCCTTGCCCCTTTCCCCTCCTTCCTGCCTATATGTGGACATGATGACTGGAGCTACAGCAGCCATATTGTAACCATGAGACACGCTTAGAAGCCACCATAAGAACAGTGGTGCAAAATGATAGGAGGCGCCTGGGTCCCTGAAGACAGCAGCCCTCAGCTGCCTCCCTGCCCCCAGACTCCTTACAGGAAGAGAAAAGGAACATCTCTTTTCTCTAATCAGCTCGTAAATGGGTTTTCCATTACTCACAGCCAGATCCAATCCTAACTGACACAGGAAGCAAAGTCTGACCTTCCTTCCTCTCTCTCCCTCTATGGATTTCTCCAGAAGGAGAAGGCAGAGGTGTTGGAGGAAGTATACTTTAGACAGGGAGACGAGACCATTACATAAGACAGACTCATGGGTCAGAGTTCAAAAGACCCTCCCAGCCAGTGGCCTTTCCTCTTCCTCCTTCTAAACCAGGACCCTCCCGGAGCTTACAGGTGTCTGAGCTCGCAATGCCGCGTAACAAACCACCCCACATCCAGCAGCCTGCACAGCGCAGACTGAGTATGGCCGGGTCTGTGGGTCGGAGGGCAGACAGGGGCATCTGGGCCCCCTCGGGGTCTCGGCTGAAATCCGGGTGTGGTGGACCGCCTTCACACGGAGGCTCAGGCTCCTCTGTGAGCCCCCTGCGGTGGGGGCAGGATTTGCTAGGACTGCGCTGCCCGCTGTCCTGCTGCTGGTCAGCCGCTGGCTCTCGGCTCCCGGGGCTGCCCACAGCCCGCCCTCCGCCCTCAGAGCCAGCGGGGTCTCCCTCCTGTCCGCTGCTACAAACTTTTATGTAACGTAACCGCGGGGTGACGACGCCTTCGCACGTGTGACACACGATGTGACCTAACCCAGGGAGCGCCTGTCCCGCGTACGCACACTCCAGGGGGATCACACGCGGCAGGCACACCAGGGAGGAAGGCCTCGGGCCTGCACGAAGCCCCCGCTCTTGAGTGACCAGGAGAGGGGCCGGAGAGCAGGGACCCGCCAGGAGCAGGCCAGCCTCGCGCGCAGAGCCTCCGGGGGGTCCGGGACGCGGCCAGCAGACGCACCCCACGGAGCCCGGGGACAGAAGGCCCGAGGGGGTGCGGTTGGGACCAGATTCGGTCGCACGTAAGGGAACATCCATTTACTGGGCAGGGCGGGGTCCACGGGGATTCCCAGTGGCTGCAGCCCGGAAACGGAAACAAATCCGGCTGCCCCCAGGGGGCTGCCTCAGTTCACAGACTAGGAAACTCACGTTCAGAGAGGGTCAGTGACTTGCCCAGGGTCACACAGCTAGCAAGTGGCGGAGCTGGGAGTCGAACCCGTTTGATTCGACTTTTGTCATCTGCAGCGGTAAGCGTGACCCTTGGCACCCGCTCCCAGTCGAACCAGGGGGCAAGCTGCCCCTCGAGAAGCCCCTTCCTTCTCAACAAATGCGCCTGCCCGTGACAGGAACCCCTGACGAAACCCCAACGATGGCTGCGCCCACGCCAAGAGCAGCGCGCGGACGGCGTCGGGAACCACGAGGCCACACGGAAGGAGCCACGTCTGCCCCCCACACGCCAGCAACAGCCCAGCGAGGCCTTGCCCAGAAGTGCGTCTCCCCTGAAGTCTGAGTCACCGGGTACAGCCGCCCCGGCACAGCAAAACCCCCGGGAAACACAGTCCAGAGCCGGCCCCGCTCGGGCACGCCCGCCGTCCACCCTGCGGCAGGTTTGACAGTAACTGAGGAGCAGGTCGAAGCCACAGCCTGTCGCTCGAGGATGATCCCCGCCCGGGGAAGTCGCAAGGCCGAGGCCGTCAGCCCCATTTTACAGGTGAGGGAACAGAGGACCAGAGAGGTTGCACCACCTACTCAAGGTCACACAGCTCAGGAGACAGGAAATTGGGACTGGAACCCCAGTCTCCCAACGCCCCCAATGCCCCTGGAGCTGGGCGAGAATGCCCCCCTCAGCCATAGAGAATGGGTGCTATTTTTAGCTACACGGCACTCATTCCCCTTTTTGATGGGAGCATAACTCTGGGTTACCTCCATCTACCCACTCTCAGTTCAGGACGTTCCCATGGGGCTCCACCCCCTCATGGGCGGAGCCTTTGACCCCAGCCTGGCCAATCACAGCACTGCTAGCCAGGTGATTGTCTCAGAGATGGGCATGTGACCTGAACCTGGCCAATCAGAGCACTGCTAAGCAGGTGATTGGCTCAGAGAGGGGCATATGACCTGAACCTGGCCAATCAGAGCACTGCTAAGCAGGTGATTGGCTCAGAGAGGGGCATGTGACCTGAGCCTGGCCAGTCAGAGCACTTATAGCCAGGTGATTGGCTCAGAGATGAGCATGTGACTGAGCCTGGCCAATCAGAGCGCTGCTAGCCTGGTGACTGTCTCAGAGAGGGGCATGGGACCCAGCTGGTCCAATCAGAGTTAATAGCAGGACTATGGCAGGAGTTATGGGGGGAAGACATCCCATCTTTTCTGCTGGACTTGAACCCAGGGAAATGTGAGCTAAAACAAGGCAAACGTATTCTCTTGCAGTTCTGGCGCTCAGAAGTCTGAAGTGGGCCTCACTGGGCTGAAATCAAGATGTGGGCAGAGCCATGTTCCTCCTGGTGGTTCTAGGGGAGAATCCGGGCCTTGCCTCTCCAGCCCCTTCGAGAGGCTGCCCACGCTCCATGGCTCGTGGCCTCCTCCAGCGATGGCATCGCTCCCATCTCTGCTCCTGTGATCACGTCTCCTCCCTCTGACTCTAGGGACCCTAGCCATTAAGTTACCCTTAGGATAATGCAGGATAATCTGCCCATCTCAAGATCCTTGACTGAATCACATCTGCAAAGCCCCTTTTGTCAGGTAAGGTCACATATGCACAGGTTCCCTGGGATTAGGACATGGACATCTTTGGGGGGCGTTACTCAGCCTACCAGAAACCGAAACCATGGAAAGTGGGGTGCTGAGATAGAAAATAAATCCTGGCAAATGTTTTGAGCCCTGGATCAAGCTGTACCTGAAGCTCTGTACTTAGTTACACGATGACTATCATATTACCTTTCTTGCCTAAGCTAGTTTGTGGTTTTTGTTTGCTTTATTGCTTGCAGAGAGCCTGAATGATACAACTGTCAACCCGTAAGAATGTCACGAGTAAGGACCAACTTGCATGTCCCTCTCAGCTGAGGCTGAAATCCTTTGAGAGCAGGGACAATACCTTATTGAACTTTGTATCGTCAGACCTAGCACAGCACCCGGCACATAGGAAGTGCTGAACAAATCTTTGTTGACTGAATAACAATTCGATGACTGAACAACAAAGAAACACCCTCCCGCATGCCCTCCCCCAGCGGCCGTCACAAGAACAAGACAGCAGGGAGAAGCCTCAGTGGAATTTTCCAGGGGTGAATTGCAGGCCAGTCACTTCCTCTCTGGAGGTGGCAGCTTCCTCAGAGAGAGGCCCAGACGGAAGGCTCGGAGAAGGCCTGACCCTCGTGGGCAGCCAGCAGCCCCGTGTCCTGAGCCGGCAGTTCCAGATTAATCCAGGAGGCAGCTGCAGCCACCCGCCAACACGTTTCTCTGAGTCATTTCTGGTCAGGAAGCGCCTGGCTCTTACAGGAGACTCCCGGCGGCTCCTCCGCTCCCCCCCGCCGGAAACAGGCTCCTCCCTCTCCGCGCTGCAGGCGGCGGCCCAGGCCTGGGAGTGGGGTTCACGGAGCGAGGAGAGGAGCTGAGGGACGAAAGCTCTCCCGGGAAGACCTGAGTGTCCTGGTCCCCAGAACTGAGCTGTCATTTTAACCAACAGGGTCCCTGTGACTTTTGTTCCCACGGGCATCTGAGAAATGGGGTCCTTCCCTCTCTTCTGCACCCGTCCCCAACACACCTGCCTGTTCCTTTCCCACCTCACTACACGGGGTCTGGTTTATCCTCTGTGAACCCCACAGGGCAGGCTTCAGCCTTTGCCACATCTGCGCTGAGCCCCACACTCAGGTCTCCGTGCATTTAGATGCAGCAATAATGTGGGTTCTTGCACATGCTGTTCCTTCCTCCTGGAACACTGTTCCCCACACTGTCTACACCTTTGATTGGCCTCTGTCTCCCACGGATGCTCAAAGACTGGGTAGAAATGTCGCTTTTTATTTAATCAACTGGGATTAATAACAATAATTAATGATATGTTTACAGTGCTTTCGATGTACCAGGCTCTGCTCCACCTGTTATAGATACTCCTAACTTAATCTTCACAAAAGCCCACCAGCTGGGAAACCAGCATAAGTAGTAGGTGGCAGACACACAGCGCTGTCCCCAAGGGCAGGCTGTGTAACCCCGAGCTGCACCAAGCTGGGGACTTAGGACCCTCGAGGCAGACCTCCTGGAGCCCTGGATGTTAGCAAGTCCCCTGCTGTGTCCCCACCCCCGTCAGACCCTGTGTTCCGTGAGGACGGGCTGCCTCGTCCACCCCGACCCCCCGCACCCTCCCGGCACGGATGCACACATACAGAAATAAGTGACTGTGCAACCACGCGACCCAGGGGGCTTCCCCCTGTGTGCCTCAGTTTCTGCTTTGTGAGATGGGGGTATTAATGGCACCTACTTTGACAAGGGTGCACCTGAGCCCTCTTCTTGAGGCGGGCTCTGACAAGGAATTCAAATAAGAGATGGGGGCTCTCAAAACACATCTGCAAGTCAGTGACTGAGGTCACGCTGCCCCACAGAGGCCCAAGGGGGGACGTTATAAATATTCCAGTAGCTCGAAGGCCTGGCACCACCCGTCAGAATGAAACCAGCCATAAACCCGGGACAGGAGAGGGGGCACCCTCGACGCCCCACCCAGGCGGGGCTCCCCGCACCCGGGGGACACTCTGAGGCCTGCCTGGCCCTGCTCCCCGCTGGGCTCGGGCTTCTCCCCGGCTCGGACAGGGGGTGTGAGTGGGGAGGGGGTCCTGATGAGGAGGCCCGGGGACGGCTCGGGAGTTTAGAGGTCCAGCCACTGGAATTCTCCGAGCCCGGGGTTCCCCAGAGAGCTGGGCTCAGAGAGAACTTCCAAACGCTCATGCCTCTGTGATTCTGCTTGACAAGTGTGAGCTCCGGGGTGAGTCCTGGCAGCTCTCCGATCCTAAAGAAGCCAAATCTGGATCTTGGTGAATTACAGCCAGGGGTCCTCAAGCAGCCCAGGGAGCTGTGGGCGTCCTCGGGTGGGGGAGACCTGCCTTCGGGGGCAGGAATCACATCGGCAAGCTGGCCCTGGCGGGCAGCCGGCTTCCACTTACTCACCTCCAGGGACGGGGAGCTCACTCCTCTCTCAGCTCACGATTCAGGATCACAGACTGGGTTTGCCTGTGTAGACAGGACTCCCACAGCCACTCGCTCGCCCCGCTCTGCTCACACGGCTGAGAGTCCAGCCTCTCTGCACTTTGTCCAGTTCACCACATTCTCGCCCGGCCCACAGTCACTGGACTCAGTCCCAAATTGCCAGGAGCCCCAGACCCCAGGCCTGCCAGGGCTTTCCCTCTTCCTGGAGCTAATATTCTAGAATGAGGAAGCAGATACCCCGAAATAACAGACGAAACAAACCTAGAGGTACAGATTGTGATAAGGGCCGTGGGAGAAACGGCAGGCAAAGGAAACAGGGGCTACTTGTCAACACAAGCTTCCATGCCGAAATATTGGAATTTCCAGGATATTTGCTGGGTTTGGGGGAATAAGGGTTTTGTCTCAAAAAAGAAAGAAAGAAAAAAGAAGGAAAAGAGGGATGAAGGGAGGGAAAAGACAAAGCCAAGAGAAGGAGAAGGAAAAGGGCCGCTCCGGTCCCCATCACCATAACCTGATCCGGGAGTCGGCCGACCTCAGCCATGGTCTGGTTTTGTGCAGCCTGTGAACCAAGGATGATTTTTTAAACTTTTAAAAGGTTGTAAAAAACAAAACAAACAAAAGACAAGAATATGCGACCGAGACCCTGTGGCCCACAAAGCCTCAAACGCTGACTGTTCGCCCTTCACTGAAAAAGTCGGCTGTCCCTGGAGCCGTCAGTTTGAACCCACCGACACCTTTCCCAGCCCGGGCCGGCAGGAAACGCAGTGCGAAGGGACAGACTGGACAACCGAGAATTTCCACTTCTGCCCACCGGCCAAGCGCTGTCCATCAGAAACCTTCCAGAGCTGAGCCCCTAAGGTGAAGTGATTTCTGCTCCAGCCCGGCGAGGCGAGCACTGGGCCACGAGAGAACGGTGTTCTCGAGCACCAGAGGAGGCGGTGCTCCTGCAGCCTCTCCCATCACCCATTTCTCGTCAGCTTTTTAGAAAGCGAGGGAATTAATTTCCCCTGTTCCACGGGTGGCGTAGTGGGATTTCTGTTTCATGAAATGAAGGGGAAGAAAAGGCCTATTTATGAGTCAGGGCTCTTGGTCCCAAGTGATGAAATCCCCATTCAAAGGGACTGAAACAGCAAAGAGAATTTATTGGCCCATGTTACTGAAAAGTCCAGGAGTTGGACAAGCTTCAGGCATAGCTGGATCCAGGTGCTCCAGATGCCGCCATCAAGACCCATTGTCTCCATTTCTTCTGCGTTGGTTTCACTCTCAGGGAGGCTCTCCCCTCATGGGGCAGGATGGTGCCAGGGGCCCACATCCTATCTAGCTGCCAACCCCAGCAGGAAGAAGTTGTCTCCTTGATGGTTCCAGAGCTGAATCTCACTGAACCCTGCTGGATCATGTGACCCCCCCACCCCCCAACCAATGACTGTGGTCAGGGGACGGGGTGGTCTGATTGGCCGGGTTTGATGCTCCTCCAGGAGCGGGTGGGAGGGGTCAGCCCCCCCGGAACCACACGTGCTGAGAGGAGAAAAGAATCGTTTCCCCCAAGAAGATGAGGGGCCCGCTACCAGAAGGAGCAACAGATGCTGAGCCGTCAAAAGCAGCGACTGGACCCTGCAGCCGCCCGCAGACGTTCCTCAGCCCCTCTGCCGAGTCTCCCCACCGCCCACTCCCCAGCTGAGGAAACTGAGATCCTGGAGGGAAAGTCAGTCTCTCCTGGTCAAACATAGTTCGCGATGGAGGCAGGATTCCAGGCTCACTGAGTCCGGTTCACGCCCCTGCTTCCCACACAGACCATCAGCACCTCCAGTCCTGCCTCCAGGGGCCTCAGAGCCCTGCACACAGTCGGCGTGCAATAAATGCCCCCCATCGAATGGTTGCTGAGCGTCTGCCCCCACCGGAGGGCAGGGACTGCGTCTGTCTGGCTCACTGCAGCCGCCCTAGCACCTAACGCATAGTAGGTGCCCCCCTGACACTGGGGAAGTGAATGAACACAGCCCCAGCACCTAGCGCATAGTCGGCGCTCCCCAAATATTTGATAAACCATGGATCCCGTGGATGCACCGATACTCGGTCAACGAGTGGCAGTATCTCTAGTCCTCGCGCACAGTAGGCGCCCCACAGAGAGCTGGTGAATGGATGTGTCCTTTGTGCCCGCACAGAGTAGGTGTTAACAAACAGCTGGTCTATAGGTGGATGACTCTCTGTGGAAGCCAGGCTGCCCAGCTGCTCAGACATTTCCAGATCATTAAGGAGATGAATGGAGAGATGGGGGCGGGGGAGGGATGGGTGAATGAATGAATGAATGAATAACAGAATCCTTTCCAGAGTCTGGCGTGCCAGAGAAGGATCCGTGTCCTCGTGGGGGGTCTTAGGCAGCGAGAGCCTCAGGGTTACTCGGAGAGCAAAGCGCAGCTTCAGGAAGAGACGCTGGGTCTGTGTGGCCGGGAGGGGGTGGCGGCTGGCGGGAGGAAGCCGGGTCAGCCAGGGCCCGGCCACCGGCTGTGCCAAGGACACTGTGCCCCGCCCGCCCCTGACCTTGCCTCCTCCCCCAACAGAGCATCCATTGTGAGGGGGCGAGGGATCCGGAGCATCCCACCCCCGGGGCTGGAAGCAGAGGGAAACACAATCTGTTTTCTATTTGTCACAGCTGCCAAGACGCCGCTCCCTCCTCTGCCCCCGCCCCGCCCTGCTGAGCCACAGCGCTGCGACATTCCTGGGCCCCTTGGCCAGGGTGGCGGGTGGAGTAGAGCTGCCCGCCCAGGCTGGCTGACCCAGGAGAAAACCCTGAAGCCCAGCCTCCCGGCCTCCCTTCATGTCCTCGCCTGTGGGAGCCACAAAGACAGCCCTAGCCGGGGCCTCTCCACCGAAGGAGGTGCGTGCATCCTGGCTCCTTCTCTCCGTAGCTGTGTGACTGTGGGCCGGTCACTCAACCTCTCTGTGCCTGTTTCCTGATTTGTAAAATGGGGATGATAATAACACCAGGACAGGCCAAGCATTGTCTTGGATGTGTCCGTCCAGGCAGGCGGCTGGGCACAGCGTCTGGGGTCTGCTGGCTGTCGTTCCGCCTGCTGCTCAGGGAACTGGCGCTCCAGGCTTCAGTGCGGTTTGCAAAGTCCGGCGTCTCTGCCCCAGACCCTTTGAAGTGGGGAAGAAACGGCACGTGCTCAGAGGGGTTTCTCTGCAAGATCCCCAGGGCTGTCCCCCTGCTCTGCCCGCTCACACCCAGAGGGCCTACTGGGTGTCTCCTGTGTGCCCACCCTGTGCTGATGGGAGAGAAGCAGGGAGGGGACAGAAGGGACGTGAGAAGTGAAAGGTCTGGGCTCCGCCTGTGAGAAGCTGACAGCCACGTGAGCTGGATTAGAAGACAAACAGGCCCTGGGGACATGTCCTAAGGCCCTGGGTTCTGCAGGGGTGGAGGGTACGTAGCAGTCATGAAGGGCTTCCTGGCGGAGGTGAGCCAGGTTCGAATCCTGCCTCTGCTACATCTCGGGCGATGTCTTCACCTCTCTGGGCCTGTGACCTCACCTTTTGGGGACTTCAAGAAAAACAGCAGCCCAGGTGAGCCAGGCGTTTAATGAACAGGATTAGGGCCATTTACGAAGAAATCAGGACATCTCGAACTCCATCCCCAAGCCACTAAACGCCTTGGCAAGTCACTTAATCTCTGAGACTCAGTGTCCCCGTCTACCAAATGGGCCGCCGTGGGCCCCAGCGTGGCCGCGAGAGCTTCAGCTGACGTAGACTTGGCACAGCAGCTGCTCAGTAAATCACAGCAACTCCCTCTCATTTCTAGAGCCAAGGGGCGTCTGAACAAAGGGGGGTGAGCCCCGCGCGGCAGAGGCCAGGGCTTCTTACCCAACACGTGGACCTGGGCACGGCGGTAACGCCAGCACCGGTTCTCTGATGGCCTCAGGCGCGCAGAACTGATTCATCCTGATCCCGTGACTCAGCCCCACTGCCGCTCAGGCCCGGCCAGTTGTCCCGTTAGAGGTTCGCCTGTTTCTTTATTTCTTCCGTGCTTTTCAATTTGTTGTCCGGTAACATAATGGACCCTCGTGAACCCCCCACGCAAGAACGAGAGTGTGACCCATGAGGTCCCCACGTGTCCCCACCGCTCCGCGGAAGTGAGCCCCATTCGAATCTCCACTTAATAAACACCTGCTTCGTCCTCAGCCAGCCCCGGCACACCGTCCTGAGTCTGTGCCTGTCACTCCCTGGCTTCCTGGCATGACGACTTCCGGTGTGAGTGTGGGGGTGCGTCTACAGCCTCGGTGCCCCGGCTGGAGTGAGCTCAGGATCACCCCGAGGACTGAAAGCAGACCCCGGCCCCGCCCCCGGGGAGGCTGACTCTGCGGGTGGGGAGCAGCCCGAGAACCTGCATTTCTAACACATCCCCGGGCGCTGCTGCCTCTCTGGGGACCACACCTGGGGACCCACAGCCCTACGTAACACGGCATCAGGGTGCAGCTGTTGTCAAACTCCCTAACCAGTTTCCTAACCAGTCGTACACGGTCTCCTGTGACTGGGTTTTTCACTCGGACCCAGGGATGCTCAACCAGGGGCGACTTTGCTTCCAGGGAGGCTGGGTGCCGTCTGGAGACATTTGTGGTTGTCACCACGGGTTGGCGGTGAGGTGCCCCTGGCATCTGGAGGGTAGAGTCCAGGGACACTGCTCAACATCCTACAATGCCCAGGACGGCCCTGCCACGGAGAAGCACCTGCCCCGAGTGTGACATCCCAGGGGAAATGAAAACACATCCACAGAAAAACGTGCACACACATGTTCATGGCAGCGTTATTCATAGGAGCCAGAAGTGTGGATACAACCCAAATGTCCGTTGACTGATGAATAAGTAAACAGAATGTGGTCTATCCATCAGTGGAATATGATGCAGCCATGAAAAGGCATGAAGCACTGACACCTGCCACAACGTGGATGAAGCACGAAACTACACTAAGTGAAAGAAGCCAGACACAACAGGCCACATACTGTAGGGTTCCATTGATATGAGATGCCCAGAGCAGGCACATCCATAGAGACAGAGCAGACTAGTGGTTCCAGGGCCTGGCGGAGGGGAGCAGGGAGTGACTGCTCATGGGTACAGGGTTTCCTTCTAGGGTGAGGAGAATGTTCTAAAATCGATTGTGGTGATGGTTACACAATTCTGTGAATAGACTGAAATCCATTGAATTATATGATTTAAGTGGGTGAATTGTGTCCTATGTGAATTACATCTCAATAAAGCTGCTATTAAAAAATTATGAGAAAAAATGTCAATAGTGTCCAAGTCGAGAAACCCTGCTGTCCACTGTGACTAAGAGCCATTGAGCTCTGGCCTGGAGCTGCTGTTTACTAATTTTCACTGCTGTGTAATATTCCACTGGGGAATATGTGAGCGCCTGTGATGTGTTTATCCATTTTCCCACCCATGCGCATGTGGGTCGGTTCCAGGTTTTGCTCTAGTGAACAGGCTGCTCTGCACGTTCATTGCCTGGGGCACGTGCAAGAGTCCCCCTTTGGCACAGACCCAAGAGAAAAACTGCTGAGTCACAGGAATGGGAAAGTTCGGCTTGACCAGAAAATGCTGCCATTATATGGAGCACTTGCTACTTGTGCCAGGCAGAGCTAAACGTCCACCTGTTTTCTCTGTGAATGGTCCCTGCAACCGTGTTATTGAGTCCCTTCTAGAGACGAGGACACGAGGCTCAGAGGTGAGTTACCCAGCCTGGCCCAGAAGCGGCAGACCAGACTTAGCTCTCGTCCACACGGCCTCTTCTGACTCCCCTTCAAGCCCCAGAGATGCTTCTGGAAGCAGGAACAGCAAGGGAGGGGACTCGTGTTGGAGCAGTTTTGAATAATTCACCAGCCGCTTCCAGCCCAGCCTGGCATGGGGAGGTGACAGCAGGTGACAGCTTGAGAAAACAGCCTGCTGCTTCTGAGACGTACATATGTAAGAGCCTCCAAGAGGCTTCCCAGGGTGCGGCCTGCTGAACTTTCTAGAAAGGCCGGCAAACCTACACATCACATCACAGCCCTCTCCTCGGACACCCAGAATCCTCCACACCCCCAGCTCCTCCTTCCTGCCCTGCGTCTACACTGCAGACGGGGCTCGCACACCAAGCAGGACAGGACGGAGCAGCAATGCACGTGGGTCTGCACACTGCAGGCCTCCTTCCAAATCCCACTTGATCACAGACTTGCTGTGTGACCAGGGGAGTGACCTGGCAGCTCTGAGCTCGTCTCCTCACTTGATGAAACGGAGACATTAACACACTGGGTGTACATTTCGGGCAAAAACCCAGGTCTGCAAGAGGGAACCAATTTTTACTTCTTTCCAGTTGACGTAGAGCCGATTCAAGAAAATTCGGCTTCGGTCTCAGGATTGGGGCTCTTCCGCGCCGTCGGGTAAGAGACCAAATGTCCGAGAGGCCCCTCTGGCCACGGGCTCCCCGAGGACCCTGAGGTGCGTGGCTGCGGCCCGTGCGGCCCCCGGGGTGGAGCTCTGCAGCATCCTTGCGGCGGGGGAGGGGCTGGCCTGCACGGGGCCCTCTCTGCGCAGGGCGTCCCCTTCCTGGTGCAGCTTCCACATCCTGTCACCTCCCGGGGCACCGCCACGGAATGAGGTCACCAGGCCGGCCTCCCTCCAACAACTCCAGCCCCTGAAAGTCTCCCTCCCTGTCTCGCTCCCCCTCCAGAGCCAACACCCACTCCTCAGCGAGGCGGGGACGCCGCCCGTCCCGCCGGAAGAGAACTGTGGCGGGGACAGGGCCGCTGAGCCAGAGCCGCGCCCTCCCAGCTCCCCTGCTCCCATCGGATGCGCAGAAACGTTTGTGCAACTTTCACACCCCTGCTCGACAGGAAGCTCTTGCCCGCCACTTTCTCTCTCTCCCGCTTTCTGAGAGCTGGACGTGGACCTGGTTTGGACTCCGCTTCACTCAGGCCGTGAAGGACCTTAGCCTGGGGCTGTTGGAACAACGAGACGGAAGGACCAGGGTCCCCAAACACCGAGAGCCCAGCTCCTGCCTTTCCCTGGCTCTCATTGCCTTGGCACTCTTCCAGGAGAGAAGCAAACTCCTCTCTTGTTTTAACCAATGCGTTTGGGGGTTTCTTGGTCACAGCAGCTGAGCTTCTACCCTGATTAATACACAGGGTTTTCACAAAAGGCATGTGAAGGTTCATTTTATGTGTCAGCTTGACTGGACCATGGGCTACCCAGATGTTTGGTTAACCATTATTCTGGGTGTCCCTGTAAGGATGTTTCTAGACAAGATTAACATTTGAATTGGTAGACTGACTAAAACAGATTGCTCTCCCCAGTGTGGGTGGGCCTCATCCAATCAGTTGAAGGCCTGAACAGAACAAAAAGGTGAGTAAGAGAGAATTCACTCTCTCTGCCTGACTGTCTTCAAGCTGGGATATCTGTCTTCCCTGCCTTTGGACTCCGAGTCAGACTGGAGTTTGGATGCAGGGCCGAAAGGAGGAGCTCACATCATCGGTTCTCCTTGTTCTCAGACCTTTGGACCTGGATTGCAACTTACATCATCAGCTCTCCTGGGTCTCCAGCTTGCATATGGCAAATTGCGGGACTTTTCAGCCTCCATAACCACGTGAGCCAATTCCTTATAATGTCTGTGGATAGACAGTTAGATAGAGTGTAGGTAGACAGATAGATATAGAGGATATGGAGATATAGATGTTGATAATGATATCCTATTGGTCTGAGTCTCTAGAGAGCCCAGATTAATACAAGGCAGATAGATGACTATCTTCCAGAAGGTTCTACTCTCCACTTGGTAAAAACAAAACTCAAGAAAATACAAAGAGCTACACATACTGTCTTGGAATTGGAAGAGGGAAAATGACGGGGTGAATAAACACAAATGAACATCCCAATAAAGAATCCTGCCTGAAGTTAACAATACCGCACTGTACATTTGAAAGTCACCATGAGAGTAAATCTTAAAAGTCGTCATCACAAGAAAAAAGAATGTGTCACTATGTGAGCGGATGAATGTTAACTGTATCGTGGGACCATTTTGCAATATATACACGAATCAAATCATCGTGTTGTACACCTGAAACTGATACAATGTTATAGTCAATTATATCTCAATAAAACTGGGGGAAACATAAAACGTTTTAGAAAGAGAGTCCTGCCACAGGGATGCCTAGCCCGGGGCTTGTTTGAAGGATCAAGGGGCTAATGCGTGCGGGGCAGTCGGCTCCTGGGGCCCGGCACACGGCGGGTAAACGCCTGCACAGTAAATGCCGAGACGGTGGGGCAGCGGCGCTGGGCGCCGAGAATCCCGCTCTGACGCCTTCCAGGGCGTGTGGTGCTGGGCGCGTCATCTCACAACTGCAACAAGCCTTATTGAGCACCTGCTGTGTGCCAGGCACTGTTCTAGACTTCAGAGACGCAGTGGGGGTAAGAATACCCGGGCCCGCCAGCTCTGGGTCGGATTTGGCTGCCCCGAGAGGCGCCAGCGTGGGCTCCTCCAATGCCAGGCTGCTCAGCTTTCATGCTCAGCAGCGGGCACGGATGGCACAGCAGACGGACGTGGCAATGGCGGGGAGAGGGACGAGTCTGGCTGGGAAACACAGAATGAACAAGGGTCAGATAATCAGCATCCCCAGCAGGGAGAAGAGAAACGCTGGCTTCTGGATGGCTCAGCAGAACGGCTGTCTCTAATCAATAACGACCCTCTGGCTTTCCTGCTAACAGTCACGTGGTGGGGTATTTCCTCTCTACCCCCCCCACCAGAAGTGAGCACGGCGATGTGGCTGGCCTGGACCAATGAGATGTGAGTGAAAGTGATATAAGTTCCTTCTGAGAAGAAGCTTTAAGAGCCAGAGCACAATTTGCCCCATGCCCAGTGAAGCTCCGTGCAGTGAATGGGATGCTCCACCAGTGGGGGGCCCAGAGTGAGGAGGTGCAGAGCCGAGCACCCCGCCGACCCACAACAGACATGTGGCATGTGAGACATGAACTCGGGGTGTTTTAAGCCATGAGATTCGGGGCCTGTTTGTTACTGCAACATAACTGAGCCGGTGCTGACAGATACAGCTCCGTCTCACAGATGAGGACACAAAGTCTGGCAGAGGTCACGGAGCTTACCCAAAGCCAAAGGCAGAGGCAGAGCCAAGATGCGAAGCCAGTCTGCCCGTCACTACGACCTTCCCGGAGGTGGGGTGTCTCCGCTCTGAGAAAACCAGCCAAACCCCGCGCTGCTAACCCCTTCAATTAAAGCCAATTTCAAGGTCTCCTGGTTTCTAAATGAACAGCCCTGATCATGTTCGTTAAACGCCCTGTCTGCTCACGCTGCTCGTTTTATCAGAAGCCGCCAACAAGATAAATGGCCCTGTAACTTACTGTTCCACCGCAAAGCTCCTCGCAGCAAGTGGCAGCGCAGATCCGGGAATAAATCACCTCGGCTCTTCCAAGAGCCGGGCAGAGCTCCCTTGAGGCACGGCGGAGGGAGGGGAGGCCCGGGGCAGCGTGGACCCTGGGGGGCTTCACCGAGGACCACAGAGCTGCCGGGAGATCTTCATCAGGCCCCCAGAGGTCTGGGTCTGGTATCGTTTTTTTCTCTGCCCAGCATCTACTCCCCCTTCTTAAGGCTCAGCACCCACGTTTTCTTTGGGAAAATCATCTCCCCTCCATGCTCCGCCCGCGCAGCTCAGGTGGGGTCATTCCTGCCCCCAGCAGCAGGGTATGGACACACGTCCTAGCCCGGCCACTAGGAGCCCCTCGTCCTGTCACGGCCCAGATGGGTTCAAGGCGGGTACACACACCAGGGGGAAGGGATCGAGTCTCGGCCTTCTGTTGAAACTCTAAGAGAAGAGAAGTTCTCTTTTAGCAGAGGTTGCTGGCAGAAGGAGTGTCTGTCTCATTGTGCTGTCTCTAGCCTCCGGCACAGTTACAGGCACAGTCGGTGCTCGATAAAAACATGCTGAATGGGGGCCGGCCCGGTGATGCAGTGGTTAAGTTGGTGCGTTCTGCTTCGGCGGCCCGGGGTTTGCAGGTTTGAATCCCAGGCACAGACATATGCACCACTTATCAAGCCATGTGTGGCTGGCGCCTCACATATAAAAAAAAATAGAGGAAGGTGGGCACAGATGTTAGCTCAGGGCTAATCTTCCTCAGCAAAAAAAAAAAAAAGCAAATGTGCTGAATGCAGGAACAAACAGGCTGGAGTTGAAACGGCTGGGCTCTTGTCTGGGCTCAGCCACACAGACTCGGTCATGTTAAGATGCCCTCTCCACCTCATTGGGCCTCAGTTCCCTTGTCTATAGAATGTGGTTAATAATAGCACTTACCAATAGCTGGTGTATCTGTCAGCTATTGCCACCAATACGCTGTGTGACAAATGGCCCCTAAACTCAGTGGCTTAAAACAATCATGCGTTATCATTTACAGATCTGCTGCCTGGCTGATCCAGGCCAGGCTTGGCTGGTCAGCTCTGCTCCTCCTCGGATCAGTGGGACAGTCCAGGGCGTGTTTCTCTCACGCCAGCAAAGGTGCAGAAAAGCACAGGTCTCGTGAGAGCAGGGACGGAGCCAGCACAGCAGCACTCCACATCATCCACTGGGCCAAAGCAGGTCACACAGCCACACCCAAAGCCAGGGGTGGGGAGAGGCCCTCTGCCCCTCGGGTGGGAAGAGGGCCCCCGTCACACAGCAAAGGGCGCAGACACAGGGAGGGGAGAAGAGTGGGGCCAGCTGTGCCCCATCCTGAGCAGATGGCACTGTCTCTGTTCCCTTGATCCGCGTCGGCCTCCTCCACTAGAACACAATCTGCTGTCTCTGCGGATCTCCAGCTCCCAGAACGGGGCCGGGGACACAGGCGCTCAGCAAACACTTGTCGACAGACTGAGAAGCTGCCCCCCTCCCGACGCTGTCCTGAGGACTAAACCAGGTCAGACACACAAACACCACGTCGGGGGTCACAGAAGCCCTCCCGAGTCACGATGCTGACCCCGCCCTGGCCTTGAATCTCCCGGGGGTGGGGGGTGACCATCCCATCTCTGTCCCCCTGATAGACAGCAGAGCCAGGGGTCCGATTGTGGGTGGGCCAGTCTGTGCTCAGTCGTCTCTCCCGCCCGCCCAGTGGTCCCGGGAGGCCCCACCCTGGCGGCTCAAACCCATCCCCTTGGATCAGGAAGTTCAGGTCCAACTGCGTGCTGAGGACACAGACCTCTCTGGGGTGACAAGAAAGTGGCCCCAAGGCCCTGGGGGAGAGGGCCAGCCGCTGTGGCCGCGTGCTTGGCCCAGAGTCCCTGCCTGCAGCCTCGCATCCCTGCAGTGTGGTTTCCCTGGAGCCTCCTTCCTGTCTCTTGAAAACAGCAGTCACAGGGCCCCGCCCCCTCCCTGTGTGCCCTTCCCCAGGGGAGCCGCCCCCCCGACGTCCGTGACCCCCCAGCCCGGCCGTCCTCCGGGTGGACCAGGCTCCCCCAGCCCGGCAGCCAGGAAGCCTCTCCGTCTGCCCCTGCGCTGCCCCCTTCAGCACAACCTGCCCCTCCCAGGCCCAACCCAAAGGACCCGAGCTCCTCTGTTATGCAAGCTCATCTCTCTTCCTGCCGAGGCTGAAACGGCAGCCTGTGCGGGGGAGGAGACGGCGAGGCCGAGGCCTCTCGATCAGGGAGCTGAACATCTGCGCAGGAAACCCTCCCGCCCCGTCCACCCGCCTGGGGCCGCGTGCTCGCCAGCCCCACCCCTCCCGAGGCCCCGAGCAGGGGGATCAGCCCCTGTCACCACACCCCGTCCCTGGGGTTTGCCCGGGGCAGACAGACTCTGGGTGCATCCCCACAGAGATGAAGACAGCACTCCCAGCCACCCACCAGCTACCGCACTTTCACCCCGGCGGCGGGGGCGGTGACACAGGCCCAATCACCAGGTGAGAAGTTTGCAGGAAACAACACGTGGGTGTCGTCTGCTGAGCACGTGCAGGGTGCCGGGCTGTTCTAACCCCGCACTCGCTCAGCCTCACACTCTGCCAGCAGACACTGTCACCCCCTTCACGGAGGAGGGGACAGGCTCAGAGAGGGCCACTCGACCGAGAAAACAATTAGGAAGCAGCGAAGCTGGGACCCAAAACCAGGCCGTCTGACCCAGAGCCCCGGCCCACCGCTGTGGACCGGCGGTTGCGTTCCACCCAGCCACAAAAGGACACACACTGTGTGATTCCACTCATTTGAAGTGCCAGGGGAGTCAGATTCAGAGACAGAAAGCAGAATGGAGGGAGCCAGGGGCTGGAGAAGGGGGCCCGGGGGGTTAGCCTTTAATGGGGACAGAAGGCCAGTTTTGCAAGATGAAAATGTTCTGGAGATCTGTTTCACAAGGTGAATATACTTAACACTACTGAACTGTACCCAAAATAGATAGGATGGTGAATGCTACGTTACGTGATTTTACCCCACCAGACACCCCCATCATCGTCGTCACCATCAGAAGAACTGCCACACTGTGCAGCACTTTTCAGGTGCCCGCTGGGCTGCTGGAAGCATTGACGAACTCGCTGGCGGACTGCAGTGGTGGTCCCAGCTCCACACCCGAGTGTACCCACGCCCCCTGCCGTGTGGCTCTGCAGTTCCTCTCACTAGGGAGGGAGAGTGTCTTTCCCCGCCCCTCGGCTCTGAACGGGCCTGGTGACTGGCTTTCTCCAAAACAGTCCGGGTGTGCTAGCTCACGCGGGGCCTTGCGAGGCTGGCCTGTCTCTGCTTGCCCTCCTGCCCCCTGCCGTCACCGCAGGTGACACCCAGGCCGCCTGCTGGAGGAGACACGCAGCGCAGAGCAGGGCTGTCCCAGCAAGCCCAGCTGAGGCCACCCCAGATCAGCCACCAGCAGCCGCCCCCAGACGTGTGCGTGAGCCGGGCTGAGACAGAAGAACCCCCACCAAGCCCAGCTCCGTCGCTGACCTGCAGACTCACGAGCCACATAAATGCTCACTGTTCGAGGTCGCTGATATTGGGGCCAGTTGTTATGCTGCGTTATTTTGCCCAGAGACAACTGATAGAAACTCACATAAAAGACCTCCATTCATTCATTCATTCATTCATTCAACTGTTTCCAACACGTACTTATTAAGCACCTGCTCTATCCAGGGACAGAATTGCTGGCAAGGCCCTCCCGGGGCCCACAGTGCAGAGGGGATCAGACTAAGACGCTGTGACTCAGTGCTGTGAAAGGCTCAAGGTCAGGGGCCGTGAGAGGAGGGATGGGCGTGGGACGGGCACGTATCCAAGGCCTGGGAGGCCAGGGAAGGCTTCCTGGAGGAGGAGGGGAAATGGAGGCCCGAAGAAGTGAGAGGCAGCCAGGCAGGGGCTGTGTGTAGCCAGGAGCAGAGGAGGGGTGTCCCAGGGAGAGGGAACGAGGGTGCCTGGCTGGTGCGGGGGCAGAGCTTGGCTGCTTTAAGAACGGCAAGGACACCGGGGAAGTGGGCCAGAGCCATTTCTGAGCTGGGACTTTATCCAGGGCCCGGGGGATTCAGCCGTACGCTGCCTGATCAGACGCGCACTTGGGAAACATCACGGGGGCAGCGGGGCGGAAGAGGTGTCAGCTGAGCATGCTATTAACCCTGGCCGGCCGGGAAGGCGGCCCGGACAGTCAGTGGTCCCCTGGCCCAAGTGCCGTGCGCATGGTCCCTGATCGCCAGGGGTCACCGGTGCCCGGCTGTCTCAGCTGCCCTTTTCCAGGCTGGCTCCCTTGTGAGTGGCGATGCGGAAACTGAGGTTATCCGGGGGTCCCGCTCCGTCATCACAGCGGCTCCCCAGGGACCCACGCGGTGGCAAAGGAGGACCTCCGCCAGATGTCCGCCCTTTCCCCACCCCATCGGCGGCCCCCGCTGGCTGCAGAAGCCCGCCCTGCCCAATCGGGGGCCTCCTCCAGCGCGTCGGTGAATTTGCTGATTCTGGGCAGCGACAGGGCAGCCAGAACCCTCCTGCCAACCCCCTCCAAACGCGGCCACCTGGCCCGGCAGCCGGCGCCCCTGCCCCAGCTGGCCTCCCCCCGCCCCGCGAGACCCCCACCCATCAGACAGGAGTCAGCTGGCATCCATCACTCTGGAGAAGAGAAATAAAGACATTGCCATTCCGTTGTCCCGGGATTCATGTCCCTGCTGCGAAAACAAACGTCGCGTCTTCCCGTCGACATTTATTTTTGATAAATGCTGTGACTTTGCCTTGACATTTCGGAAGCAGCAGGAGACCATTACCCGGTGACAATGTTCTATTCCACTGACATTATCTCTTAATTATAATATGCAAGTAATGCTGAAAAGAACGGGCCAGAAATGGCTCATTTGGAGTAGCTCTGTTCTGCCCTGGCGGGGAAGTGCTGAACGGGTTCACTCAGCACTTGCAAATGAGGGGAGACAAATGGGTATCTGGGGGCCCTGGGTGTGTCCTGCCCCTTCAATGACACAGCTCAGAGGTGGCGGGGAGGCGGCGGGGAGGCGAGGATCTCAGGGCATCCGCTGGGCTCCACCGTCCAGACTCAGAGGGCCCGTCACCCCCCGCCACCCATCAGCAGCCCGCCAACTCCAGTCCTGCAAGACGGGCCGACTGTCGGCACAGAGGGGACGGGCAGCGATTGTTTTTATCAGGAAATTAGTTCTGTTCAGGGGCAGGAAGGTCGAGGGAAGAGCCGGCAGGAGGAAACCCCATTTTGCAGCTCCTCTGGGCCTTCAAAGCGCAAGAGAGAGTCGCCCACATTCAGAGGGAGCCGGGTTCAAGGAGGGGTCCCCGGGGCGGGGCGACAGGCTTTGGATGGCTCGAGAAGGAAACACGGACGGCTTCTTGGATGTGTGGACACGGACACAGCTTTTCGAGGCTCTCAGAACCACCTCAGGCTCCTGAGGTTAACATTTGGGACAGGAAGGGCCAAGTGAATTCACGCTTTGAAAAGCCCCGTTTGCTCCAGACACAAACCAGTGAAAATGCAAACTCCAACCCAGCCGTTCTCAGCAGCGAGACTACCCCCAGGGACACTGGGCACCGTGTGGACACGGCTTGTGGGTGTCACGACCGAGGGGTGGGTGCTAGTGGCATCTAGTGGGTGGAGGCCAGGGATGCTGCGAGCATCCTATAGCACCCAGGAGGGCCCCCCCACAAAGAATGATCCAGAACAAAGGTGGGGGAGCCGAGGCTGAGACCCCCGGCCTATGTGGTTGCGAGAGGGAAGGTGGGCAGGGAGTTGGAGAAGTCAGCAGCCTGGACGTGGTTGAGAAGAGTCTAGAAAATACGGCGTGGCTGCCAGCTCTGCGAAGAAAATGTACAAGTGCGCAGCTTACACCTTCAGGGGCAACCACTAAAGATGGAGCCCGAGCCAAGCTTCTAGACAGCGGGGAGAGGCCGTAAATATCGAAACCAACCCTGTCTCGGCAGGTTTGTGCCAACCGACGGCCGAGAAGGAGAGAAATCTTCCCATCAGCCTGTGAGGTGGTTATTGTGTTTACCTCTCTATTTTACAGATGAGGAAACCGAGGGTCCCAGGGTGGGCCCAGTCACAGCAGAGGTTAGGGAGACGGAGGGGTCGGGGGAGAGGGCAGCCTGGGCTCCTCACTTGCCAGCTGGTCACCCTGGGTGGGCAACTCGACCCCTCTGGCCTTGTTTCCTCGTCTGTAAGAGGGGCTCATAACCTGCCCCGTGAGGCTGCTGCCACGGGAACGAGCTGAGATGGTCCATGTACATCAAGCAGGAAAGAGAATCCAGGCCCAGAGGCTCAAGGGTTTTAATCGAGGGAATTATTGGCAGAGACGTGGGCAGTGCCAGGCAGGGGCGGGGGGAGCTGTTGCCGCCCAGGCCCACGGGCAGGAGGGTGCTGGAAGGAACATTACGCCTGGAGACAGGGGAGCGTGGGAGCCGGGCGGAGGGCTGGACAGGAGCTGGGCCGCAGGTAGAGGACAGGACGGGCGCCAGGCCAGGAGGCTGGAGCTGCAGGCGTGGGGGACCCGCCACGCCAACCCGGGAGCAGCAAGAGCTCTGGAGGCAGCAGACCCCACCTCTCTCCTCCCACCTCCACCGACGCCTCCCATCAGCTGAACCAGCCAGAAGCCCGAGGAGGGGGAGTCCCCAGGGTCGCTTTCCAGGACCCGGGGGAGATGGCAATGGAAGCGGGTGGGACTGGTTACGTAGGAGAGTAACCAGCACGGCCTGCGACAAGAATCGCTCAGCACAGGCACAAAGACCGTACAGCGCTTCTGACTTTGGTTATAATGGAGGGCAGACTCCGAAGCTCACTGGCCCAGGTTCAAGTCCACGCTGAGGGCTGGCTGGCTGTGTGACCCGGGGCAAGGGGCTCACCCTCTCTGTGCCTCACGTTCTCTTCTGTAGAGTGGAGACTAGTTACGCTAGTAACGGCCCCTCCTTCATGGGGTTATTGAGACTAATGACGTCACAGAGAGAGGCACAGGCGAGGCCGGGCCTTGACACAGGACGCAGCTCTGGGCTCAGCTGTGCCGCATCGGCATCGCTGTACTCGATTCTCTTCACTGCTGTAACAAATTCCACAAATTCAGTGGCTTAAAGCAACACAAACTTATTCTCTTACAGGTCGGAAGGTCAGAGGTCACCATCAGTGTTGGCAGGACTGGGTTCCTCCTGGAGGCTGGTGGGGAGGCTCTGGCCTCATCCTTTCCAGCGTCTCTTGGCCGCCCGCGTTCCTTGGCCCGTGGCCCCTTCCTCCTTCTTCAAAGTGTCACTCTGACCTCTGCTTCCATCACACGTCTCCCCTCTGACGCTGCCTCTGTTGCCTCCCCCTTTGTGACGACATTGGGGTCACCCGGCTAACCCTGGATCATCTCCCCGTCTCAAGGCCCTTAACTCAGTCACACCTGAGCCCCTGTGCCAGCTCAGGTGCCACGTTCTGGGGCTCTGTCTTTGCGGGGGAGGGGCACAGCCATCATTGTCACCATCACCTCCGCCTCCCTCCTCCGTCTGGTCTGCTCCCCACCGTTCAACGTTGCTTCTCAAGAGAAAACGCTCGGACTGGAGGGGCTGCCTTCAGATGGCGACAGAGCAGACACGCGGGGCCCTGGGCTGTGCACCATCAGAGGGGTCCACGCACTGCTGACGGGCTCCTCAGAACGCGCTCCTGTGTCTGCGTCCGGGACGGGCCTCCGCCAGCTTCTACAAGAAGTCTGTTCCAAGAGTCCAGGCTCAGCACAGGGTCACCAGCTCAAAGGCCACCGGGGCCCCGCAGCACTGAGGGAGCGAGGCTGGCCCACGTGGTGACCCGGCACCCAGAGAATAGATGTGCCTTCTCACGGCAGCAACCACCCAGGGACAGCTGTGGGCAGGCAGGCACGAGGGCCCAGTGTGGCCAGATCTCCTGATTTTGCAAGAGTAGCTGAAATGCAGATTTTTACACAAAATCCCGATTTTTAAATATTGGCTGCTAATTTCGTTGTTTTCTTTTTCCCTTTTAAACACTGTGTCAGCCAAAGTCAACATGTTGACAGGCCACTAGCTTGCGCCCTCTCGTCTGGTCCAAGGCCATTCTTCTCCCCTAGGAGATGACCCCACACCAGCCCGGAGTTACCCTAGAACTCGCCTGCCCTGGGGTCTCGGCCACAAACGCAGGCCATGACACTCCCCACCGATTGGCCCCCAGGGGACGTGAACCTGAGGCTCACAGACTCTTTACCTGCCTCTGACCCCTCTCTTTGTCCCCAGGTCCATGAAGCCACCCCATACCAGCTGGCTACCTAGCTAAGCCAGGTCGCCTCTCTGAGCCTCGGTCTCTTCATCTGTACAATGGGGATAAGGACAGCAATGGCCCCTATGGGTCGTTGTGAGCGAGGAATGAGGGCACGCAGGGAGAGCGCTTCGCAGGGCCCAGCACACAGTAGGTCTTCAGTCCAAGAGGCAAAAATAATCAAAACCAGAACAAACAATAGAAGATTGCCTTGGCCGGAGTCTCCAGCAGAAGGGAAGGGAGCCCAGGACTGTATCATCTGTATTTTCCGCTTGTTCCCAGGAATATAGCATAGGGGACACACATAGGATTTGGGGGCAGAAGACCTGGGTTCAAATCCCAGCTGTCTCAATACCTCGCTGTGCAGCTTTCGACAGCTCACTCAACCTCTCTGAGCCTCGGTTTCCTCCTCTGTAATATGGGGTGAATTCCTCCTTGTAGAATTTGTGTAGGGACGAAAGACATAAGATAAGGCAAGCACCAACCACGGAAAAACACACTTGAAAAACATGAGCGCCCTTTTAGCAATTCCCGGTGCCCCGTTTCTGCCACAGTTCCCGGTTTATGCCTGGAAGGGGGTGGAGCCTGAGGGGACAGCTTTACCCTTTAGGTTTTCTGGGGTGTGCGGGGACTTCCTGCCCGCCTTCTCGCCGAGGTGTCATGTTGCAGCCTCCTCTCGCCTGCTCCCCAGGCAAAGCCAATGCTGGCCTCCTCCCAAGGCCGGGCTCAGTTATGACGTCCCCGTGGGTGACCTGGCCCGAGAGTGTCAGGATCGCCACAATCCTCCCGCCTGCTGCCTCCTCGGAAGGGAGGGCCCCCTGTCCCTGTCTGTCCCCCCGACAGTGTCTGCAGACCGGCCTTCAATCCCCCGAGGCCCCAGAGCAGAGCGCACGGGCTCCGTCTCCCTTGTCGCCCAGCTAAGGGAGGAGACTGTGGTCTGCTTTGCTCTCTACCCCGTCCCCAGGGCCTGGACCGGGCCGCGCGGCGTGGGTGCGCCGTGAGTGTGTGTCGACTGGCTGAGGAAGCGGCGCCACACCGGCGCTAGGCCCCTCGTGCACATTTCACGGACGCCCCCGACACGGACGCTGGGCTGTCCCGCCAGGCTGGTCTGGGGACGCTGCGAGGACAGGCAACCCCAGGTCTCGGCAGCCTAAAGCAGCAGAGGTTTATTTCCTGCTCGCGCTGCGGAGGTCACCCTGGGGCTGTGCCCCGTGTGGTCCACATTCTGGGGCCCGGGCTGACGGGGCAGCCAGCACCGCAGACACTGCCTGTCACCCCGGCAGAGGGAAGAGTTCTTAGGGTCTCAGCCCTGCAGCGGAAATGATACAAGTCATTCTCCTCTCTGAGCTCTCCAGCCAGAACGAATCACACGATCCCACCCACAAGGGGGCAGGAGGTGCCATCTCCCCTGGGCCCAGAAAGTTAGAAATATTTGGTGTACACACCACTGATGGCTACACATGGGCATTTTTATTATCCCCATTTTTACAAATGAGAATGTCGTGGCTCAGAGAGGTTAAGTGACTTGCCCCAGGTCACACAGCTGGTAAAGAGCAGATCTAGGGTTCACACCCGTTTCTGACTCTAGACACTCATGTCTCAGCCGTTACCATCCATAAACCCCAAAGGGTGATCTGCGAAAGACACCCACCTACACGCCTCCAGGAAGGGGCGCAGACATCTACACTTAAATCACACAGCTAACAAGTACTGCCTGAACACGGACAGACCAAGTCCCATCCAAGACCGTTTTGTTTGGCCCCCACAGCATTTTATTTCATTGGAATTTGTTGCCAGTGATTAAAAATCAGGAGATTTCACATTTTTAAAAACCATCTTTTGAAAATTTTTTTAAAAAGAAGACTTGCGTCCCATAAGGCAGCTGTCAGCGTGCGTGGAGGCAAAGCCAGGCTCTCAGAGGACAGAAGGGCCGCCTGTGCCCGGGTCCGGAGAGAGGGCATCATTAGCCCAGGACCCCACACACATGCCGCTCCCTTCAACCGCAGGTCTAACAGCCTCCCGTCTACACGTGAACATATTTCATAGCGGTCTTAGTGGTAACAACCGTGTACCTTTAAAAGTGTCGCTCCAGGGGAGGCAGAGGGATGGCCACCCCGCCCACACTCATTGGCCCTGTGGCTAAGCTTGAGTGGGGCACACCTCTCCCGGCTGCACTCAAGCTACCCAGCCCTCAGTGCACACACCCTGGCCTCCAGGCTTCTCTGCATTGCATTTGAACTCGCCTCCGCTGGTCCACACGCATCATTTGCAGAAGCTGGATTTACACGTAAAGGAAAGCCACACAACAATTGACACTTGAGAATGCCTGCGGTGTGTCTGACAGCGACGCCTCCTGGTGACGTGCGGTATTACAGCTCAGCTCCAGTAGGCCTGGTGAGACAAGGCGCGTCCTGGAGGTTAGCGCCTGTTCCAAGACTACCAAGTGACACGTTTCACAGTTTCTTCAAACTATTTTCAGCCTGAAGTGCATAAAATGTCCTTCTACAAACCCTCACGAGGACCCAGGAAATAAACGAGGCAGGAGTTAGACTCCCTGCTGGACAGAGGAGGGCACAGAACGGGGGTCACAGAGACTTGCTGAGGGGCACCCCGAGTCCAGGCTCTTCAGCAAACAGCTCCGGCTTCCAGACCCAGCCGCCTGCCCCATCGCCCAGGCTGCTATCATGGAGAATCCACGTCCTTCCCTCAAACAGCTGTTGCTGCCACAGCCGGAGACCACAGGACCCAGCACGCCAAGAGGCAGGACCAGAGACGCTGGCGTCTCATCAGGGAGTCTCCATCCCCTAAAAATGGAACAAATTCCTGCGGCCCGGGGAGAGCAGATGGGGAAGGTCACGGAAACAGACGGAAGAGCCCCGAGACCAGAAGAATGTTCCACAGTCCTGGAAAACCACCGCAGGCCTGGCCACCGCACGCATACCTTCCACACCACGTTGTTCCCTTGCATCTGCTGAGACGCTGTCTCCAGGGAGCAGAGCCCCTTTCGTAATGGACGCGGAGGAGGTGACCGAGATCCAGCCTGCAGAAATGCATATCGTGGCCCATGTTGCTCAAACATCTGTTCCTTAGAGTGGAAAACAAACAGCCCCCCTGTGAAGGCCCCCCTTCCCCCTCAGGACTTCTGGATGTTGTCGAGTTCGCTGCGGCTAAGGCTTCACGGCAAATGTGCCCTGAGATTTGGAAACGCACACGACTCCAGACTCCAAGCTCCTGCCATCTGGCCTCCACCCTTGGGGGAGACACGCCAGGCCTGGAACCCTCTCCAGAGACCTGGGAGAGGGACGTCAGAGAAACCCCCCCTGGCAGTGGCCCCTACTCAGAAGTCCTGGGCTGTTTCCCCCGTCTCGCCTGCCTCCCTCTCAAGCTCGCTGCGGGTTCTGGAGAGCCAAGCAGTATTTTTAGAAATGTTTGTTCTTACTCCCCCCCTCCCCTCCCACTCTCAGCCTCTCTGGAGTGAGCCTGGATGCTCCCTGCCGGGAGCTTTTCCAGAGTCCCGGGCACACGCCGGGGGTGCAGAGTCTCTTTCTAGACGGAACTGGGATTGCATTTGGGGCAATGTCTTGCAATCTCCTTTGGTCTCCCCAACTTCTCAGATTCTCCAGAGTCAGGACCGGTCTGCACCCTTGGTTGGAAATGATGTTCCTTGAAGCTGGTTTGCCCAGGGTCATTCCAGAAGAGATAAGAGAAAGTAGGGGTCTCCAGTTGCCAGCAACAGTAGCGAGTCCCGTAACTGGACGAGGAGGAGACGTGCAGAGCAAAGGCCGGGCTAGCAGGCCTTGGACCCGGCCGCCAAGGTTCCTGTGTGGACTCCGACACCGACCATAGACCCTGGACGTTTACTGCACCTCTGTGCCTCAGTTTCCTCATCTGTAACATGAGCATGGTGACGATAACAGCACTTTCCTGGGCTATGAGGAAATGAACGAGCTCACGTCTAGGATTAAAACAGCGCATGGCACACAGCTGATGGCCTGTTTCAGGAGAGGAGGCCGGTACACCGGGGCCCAGCTCAGTCCGAGGGGCCAAGAGTGGCCAGCATCAGAGATTTTATATCCGCTGGGCATCCGAAGTTCTAACCAGGTTGATCCCATCCCGGGGACCAAGGGCAGCTGTGTGGCCAGGCCCTGCATCCACGAATCTCCACGGTCAGACTCGGACGCGGCTCTCAGGGGAGGCTGAACAGACCCAGACTGAAAAGGTGGTGACCATTCCGGCACCACAACCCGCCGGCCGCGGACGCTGTGATCAACACCCTGCAGACCCGGTGACCTCACCCGCAGTCACCTGTTTAGTGTAAACACACAGGGGAGCACAGGTGCAGCCTGGCCCGTCACCTTTTCACCTTTTACTTTTAATGTATCGGAGCCTCAAAATACAGAAGAGCCTCAGCCCCCTCGCTGCAGAAACGCCCCCGTGAGCCTGGGACCCAGGACCCTGGACCCTGGACCCGGGGCGCCCGCGGAGCGTGGACACGCAGCGCCCCCTGGTGGCCGAGGCCTCTGCGGGCCCTGGGCGGGGCTCCAGGGCCTGAACGCGGGATGGGGGAGGGGGGAGGGGGAGGGAGAGGGAGGAGGGGAGGGGAGGGGAGGGGTGGGGGGGAGGGGGAGGGGAAGGGGAAGGGGAGGAGGGGGCAGGGGAGGGGGAAGAGGAGGAGGGAGAAAGGAGGGATTGGGGGAGGGGAGAGAGGGGGAAGGGAGGAAGGGGAGGGGAGGGGGAGGGGGAGAGGAGGGGAGGGGGAGGGGAGGGAGAGGGGAGGGACTGGGGAGAGGAGGGGAGGGGAGGGACTGGGGAGAGGAGGGGAGGGGAGGGGAGGGACTGGGGGGGAGCAGGGAAGGGAGGGATTGGTGGAGGGGAGGGGGAGGGAGGAGGGGGGAGGGGGAGAGGAGGGACTGGGGGAGGGGAGGGGAGGGGACGGGGAGGGGGAGGGCAGGGGCGTGGGGGGGGAGGGAGGGGAGTGGGAGGGGAGGGGGGAGGAGTAGGGGCAGGGGGAGGGGGAGGGGAGGGGGAGGGGAGGGACTGGGGAGAGGAGGGGACGGGAGGGGAGGGAGGGGAGGAGGGGGGAGGAGGGGGGAGGGAGGAGGGGGAGGGAGGGGAGTGGGAGGAAGGGGAGGGCAGGGGAGGGGATGGGGCAGGGCAGCCGCACCAGGCGGGCCCCGAGCTTTCTCTCCCGCGGTCACACCCCGGACCCCGAGACTCCCCCGATGGTTCGTTCATTCATTCTACAAACACCTCTAGGACCCGGCGCAGGGACGCAGCGGGACGGCAGACGCCGCCTGCCCCGGGGCTGAGTCTAAGGGGCGCGGAGCCGGACCCAGTGCTTCGACACGAAGACCGAAGACCGGGCCGCGCAGGGCAGGGACTCGGGGCCTGGACAGTGAAAGGAGGGGGATGCAGCCGCCCCTGGAGGGGTCACTTAGGCATCAGGAAGGAAGGAGAGGCGAGGAACGGAACGTGCCTCAGTTTCCTCTGATGCCCCTACCCCAACCATCTTATGTTCTGAAGGCCGGGGGCACCAGCGGGGGGGGGGCAAGAGAGGTTTTATAAACTGTGGAGTGCCTCCTGCCGGGTCCCTGCGCATCCACACCTGCCCCCGCGGCGACTCCCCACACAGCGGGAACAGCGGTCACCTTCCCTCCCCAACCTAAAACCCTCCAGTGCTTTCCATTGCACTTAAAGTCCGAACTGCAGGGCGCTGCCCCATTTGGGCCCTGCCTAACACTCCAACCTGGCTCCCTCCAAACCCCCCACCACCACCTATACTCCAGCCACGACCACTCATTTCCATCTGCATGTTGCTGCCTCAGGGCCTTTGCACACGCAGTTCTCGGTTCCTAAAGTGCCCCTTTCCGGATTCCTTCAAGTCCTTCAGGAGTCAGCGTAAGCGGCACTTCTCAGAGGACACTTCTAGAAACACTTTCTCATCTAAGTTGCACCCCCACACACCTCCTCACATCATGTCACTTTGCTTTCATTGCTTTCCTGTCACCTGTCGCTCTCTGGAGTTACCCTACTCACTCATTGACTTGCTCACTGTCCGCCACTGGAGTGTAAGCCTGAGAGGGCAGGGACCCCACCTGCTTCGTCCATCACTGGTTTTCTGAGGTGAATGAGGCTGGTGCTCTAACAGATCCAAACAGACGCCTTTTGACTGTTTATGCGCCCCGGCTTCGGGGTACCCAGAACCTGCTGGCCTTCCTTGGAGAACTGTCCTCAGGCTGCCAGAGCCCCATGTGCCCTCCTGGGACACCCCGTGGCCAGGAATCTGTCTCAGCATCTCCAACTGGGGGACCCAGCGGAAGATAATTCCCAATATATACGTGAGTGTGGGCCACAGGGTGGGCGCCCAGAAAACATCTGTTGAAGGAATGAACGCATGATGCGTGAACACAGCCCTCTCAGAGCTCAGTGCCCAGCAAGTGCTCTGCACACAGTAGGTATCTAATAAATGCTTGCTGGAGGCCCAGCATCTGAGATCTCTCGTAGCAGTCCTCGACCCCAGAGGAATGCTCACACATCCATTTCTATCCCACCCTCACGGGGGTTCTGGAAGATTCAGGGAGCAGCACTCTTCATCCCACTTCATGGATGGGAATCCCAAGGCGCAGAGAGGTTGCAGGTTTCCCCGAGGCCGCCCAGCGACGGGAGCAGAGCAGGGATTGGCAGCTGGCGCCGCCTCGGAGCCAGAGCCCCCTCCTTGCACGCTAAGGAAAGGCAAACGTCACGTGACCCTGGTCTTTATTTGAGGGGTGTCCCTCTTGCCCTTGAGACCCTTGAAAAGAGTCAAGCCCCTTTGGAAATCTGAATATTAAGGAAAGGCTTCCTAGAAAAACAATGCCCAGACACACGCATAAAATGCGATTGCTTGGGGTTACAAGTTCCTGAAGCCAGGCTGTGACCCCAAGTAACACCCCCAATTTAAGGACCACCCTGAGCGTCACCCGCAGCGCCGCGTAAAACGCGGCCTCTGAGCGGCCTGTGTGCACAGCTCGCCCCCCAGTGGCCGCGCCGGGAATTGCCCAGAAGCCCAGCGCCGGGGCGGAGGGAGGGAGGGATTTTCCCAGCAGCCCCGAGAGGGGTCTTGGTGTCAGTGGGGCGAGCCGCGCACAGATGACAGCACGGGAGGGACCTTGCGGTCGTTTACTTTCAGAAAGCCCTTCCAGGCCACCGCATGGAGAGTGGACCACACAGGACACGCGGGGAGCGGGGAGACCCGGGGCCCGGGCTGGCAGAGCCTCCGGGGGAGAGACCCCAGTGACATCAGACAGCTCCAGATCAGGGGGCCTGAACGCAGGGTCCCCACCCCGAACCCCTCCCGCGGAGCCACCTGCTCTTTTGAGCTCCACGCTGAGCCTGCCGGGCAGGTATTAGATTATTCTCATTTTTTCTCAAATGAGGAAGAACAGTGCATAAACATTTGTGGAAAGAATGACCATCTGAGTGGGCAAAGGAATGCCGAGGAAAGTGAGTCGCCGTCTTGGTTAAGCATCTTCCAGTTTCTGGCACAATTTCAGGTACTAGGGGTTACATCACAGGCCTTTGGGGTTTGGGACTACAGCAACTGGAGTTAGGATTTCTAGTATTCTAGAACATTCTAAAAGATCTAGGGTACAGACAGTGCCCCAGAAATTCCAAGACAAGGAAAAGCTGAGTGAGCGGAAGCAATCAGGGAGGCTGCCTGGAGGAGGGGTCATGGCTGGAATTGAGCCTTTGATGATGGCCAGGACTGAGCGAGACAGAAAGGAGGGCAACGGTCCACACGGGGGTAACACTTATTCCACAAGCAGAGTGGGAAGATGGGGCAGTCAGCACACAATAAGGGACAGGGCAGAGTCCTTGAATGGGGCAGGTCCAGTGGTACCTGGATGAACATCTTTATCCGTGATGTATCTGTTTTAATGGATCCTGGAAAAACATAACTTGCCCACTGGACCCACAAGTTCAGATACAACTGCTTTTCTTTTAAAAGAAAATTCTTTAAGTGAAAAAATTGAGTCAAATTAAAGAAAAATATTAAGTTGGCGGAGGCACACAGTAGGTGGGGTTGGGGTATAGAGTGAGAGTGTGGGCCCCTCAGAGTCAGGGACACTCCTGAGAGCTCCTCAGGCCGATGCCACGCTGAAGCCTGACTCCGTGTCCCTTAAGGTGTCCGCAGCCCGTCCTTCCAGCCTTGAGAGGGCAGTTTCCTGGCTGAGCCCCGGATGAAGGAGTGGCTGGGTTAGGGACCGAGGTCGTAGCAAAACGCAAACCAGTTTAAACCGTACAAGGATGCTCAGAGACACGTGGAGGGCACATTCAGCTCTTCTGCCCTCTGTCCCCCTGGGGGACACCCACCCACACACACACACACACACACGTGCATGCACAGCAGAATGCTTTATGGAGTTTTCTGTGGGTTTTGTTCTGTTTTGTTTTTTGTGAGCAGATAGAGTTGGATGCAAGTGTTAGAAACGTCTGTAATGAGGCTCAGACGTGGAGGTCACCGATCCTCTCAGGTTATCTGTCTAACGTTGGGGACCGCTGCTGCGCTCACCTTCCCACGAGGAGCAGACAGGGGGTTAGGGGAACCGTCTTCTGGGCCTGGACCCCGTGAGCTTTTCCCCTGCGGGTCTCTCGAGAGCAGGTCCAGGCCGCAGGGGCCATTCCTCCGGCCCCTTCACGAGCCCCCCCCCCACTCAGCGGCAGGCAGGCGCAGCGCCCCCCCCCCGCCCTCCAGCCCCCACCGGAAGGACACCCCAAATATTGGTTTCGAGAACTAATGTGAAGATTGAGTAATCCTTTTGCAAGTAAGTGGTTTCCACTTGGCTGCTTTCTCCAGATGGGAAGCACGGTCAGATGGAGTCAGCTGACAGATGAGTGAAGATGCTTGCTGATGACAGATTACCATCTGATTTTTTCCGTCTACTCAGGAGTTAAGAATTGAGTGACACTGCTATGGGGACAGTCCTTCCACTCCCAGCTACATATTTATGTAAATAAGGCTCCTCTCATATCTACAAAAATAAGAATTGATGACAAAACGTGTCTCATTCTAGCAATAAGGAATAGTCATTCAAGGATACATGAATTAATTGGGGGTGGAGAGGAAGTCTTATTCATCTCATTATGAAATGTATTTCCCAGCAAATAAAAACCACAACGAGATGCCTCTATGAATGATTAAAATTCTTAAAAAGTGAAAATATTAGGGCGCCGGCCAATATGCAGACCATGGGAAACCCTGCCCCCTGACTGGTGGGGAGGCAGAGCAGCACAGCCGCTGTGAAAACCCTCGGGCAGAGCCTCGGAAGGTTCAACAGTCTCCATCTGACCCAGCAACCCCGCTCCTAGCTATTTTACCAAAAGAAATGAAAATATATGTCCACGAATGTTTGCAGAGCTTTGTATTCATAACCACCCAAAACTGGAAACAACTTTAAATGCCCTTCAACTTGTGACTGGTTAAGGACCTGTGGTAAATGCACGCAATGCACTTCTTCTCAGCCATGAAAAGAAACCAGCTACTGATACAGGCGACAACGTATATGAATCTCAAGACTAGACGCCCAGTGAACGAAGCCAGTCTCAAAAGGCTACACACAGTATGAGTCCATTTTTATGACATTCTGGAAAAGGCACAACTCCCCAGTTGCCAGAGGTGAGGTCTCCCTGGAGGGTCTCCCAGAGAGGGAAGTGGAGGACCCGTGGGCGCTGATGGAATCGTCCTGGGTCTCGGCTGTTGGTGGTCACTGGGATCTATACGTGTTACAATTCCTAGAACTGCCCACACACGTTGATTCTAGTTGGTCAACTTCAAAAAGATATAAAATACATATAAAAAGGAGATGCATTCCAATAAAGTTTACTTCTTTGTTTGATATGTAACATAATGTGAAACTTATTGATATTGTTGATCAATTGTGTTCCTATGGTGGAACGGTGATCCAGGCCGAAAAAACATTTAACCTTTAGGGTCACGCAAAAAAATTAAAATACCCGTTTCAGCTTAAATAGCTATTTATGCTGCAGAGAAGTAAACAGAATGATTAATAAGACCTAAAGGCATAGATTATGTAACATTTAGCTAAAATTCTAGGGGGAAAGAAGGAAAGTTTCGAGGGGGAGAAGGCTAAAATTTCTGACTACAAGAGCTTGTTTGTGTATCCTTTTAAAATGCTGTTGAGTACCATCTCGCCATCATCTCCAGATCTCATGGGGCCCATTTAAAAGGGTGATGACATGGTTTTATTTTAAAACATCAGTGATGACAATAGTCAGGAAATTCATCCTTTGCAACTATTTAAACAGAAGAGAAAAGCTTTTCGATGTCAACACTCCTGGGGGAGGGGGGTGCCGGGCGCAGAGGCGGAGGGGCAGGCTCGAGCCCAAGTCCTGGGAGTCCTGGGTCCACCCGCCACCACCTCGAGGACCCAGCGCCAAAACGAGGCCAGTCTCCTGCCCCCAGCCCCTGTGGCATCGAGGCGCCCCTGACTGCTGCGGGGTCATCAGGCAATGTCCAGTAAGGCCGAAAGGGCATGCCCAGTGACCGTGCAACTCCCCCTCTGTATCCACCCGAGAGAAGCTCGTCTGAGGGTGTCTCGGTCACTGTCACATCCCAGCTCCTGGGGCAGCGCCCTGCGGATCACAGGGCTCAGTATTGAAGGAAGGAGGGAAAGGACGCTGTTTTGCCACACGGGAAAACGAAACAACTCAGACCCCATCGAGGGGGCTACATCATCGTCTGTACCTTGGCGACTACGCAGCCATTAAAAAGAACAAGGGAGCTCAACACACAGGAACAGGGAACAACGTTCCAAGACAGGAACAGATGAACAGTGTCCAACAGGGGTGGAAAAAGTCAAGAATGATAAACGATAATAGATAATAAGGATGGCAAACCTATAAGCCCCCACCAGGGGCCCACTGTGTCCTAAGAGCCTTTCATGTGTTCATTCACTGAATCGTCATGACGCCACTCTAAGAGGTAGGTCCTATTATCTCCATATCAGAGGTGGAGAAACTGAGGCACAAGGCCGTCAAGGGACTTGCCCAAAGTCACAAAACCAGTAAGAGGCAGAGGTTAGATTCCAACCCGCGCCGTTCTCTTACCCACTTCTCTTTTCTGCCGTTTCTGTAACAAGAAAAAGCAAGAGCCCAGGACGGCACTAGGGGTGTCCTGCGGGCACGTCGATGTGTGTACAAACGCACAAACGGCCTGGCGGGCTCCACGCCAAAGGGACAGAGGCACTTACGTGGGGGCTGGGGCATGGCCCCAAGGGCCTGGGATCCTGCTCTTTCTAGACAAGACCTGCATTCACGCGGGATTTATATGCAACATTAAATAGACACAAGGTTGAAATCTGAGGAGAACAGAAAGGCAGGCAGGCCAGCAGCCCTGTCCCTGAGAGACACCGTGGCAGCCGCCAGAAGCGAGCTACTGACCAAGAAAAGAAGAGCCCAGATCTTCCCAGGAAGCCCCCACCCCCCGCAAACAGGCTGTCACAGACGCGAGCGTTAGCTTTTGTAAAAGGTTTATTAGTTCAATAGTGAATTATTTTCAAAAGACAATAAAATTCATTTCTCTTTCAGTAGAAAAGTGACAGAGGCTTGCCCCAGAGACCCCGAGCCCCGAGAGGTCGGGTCTCCCCGCCGCCCAGACCCCCGGGGCTGCCGGCCCCCGGCCCCCCACCTCTGCCCTGCACCGGGAAGCCGAGGGCCCTTGGGGGGCAGCTCTGGGCAGAGTCCCCGCCGCCCCCACCACCCCCGCTGGGGCCGCCGGCTCGGTCTGCACGGCGATGTCAGTTTAGCCGGAGGAAGGGGCCCAGACACCCACACCCGGCGCCCGGGTGGCCTCAGGGAGATCGGGTCCTGAGGGGACCAGGACACGGGCAGTGCAGCCCCGCCCACCCGGCTGCGGCACAGGAAGTCTGCGCTGCGGGTGGGACGTCGGGACAGTGGCCGGCCCTCGCGGTGAAGCCCGGTCCCCGTAGGGGCCACCAGGAGGGGCTGCACTGTTTTGAGACTGATGGAGAGGACGACCGGGGAGGGGTGGCGTGAGTTGTCAAGAGCCCACCCAAGGGAGGGGACCCGATGCCCACAGCACTGTGGCGCTGCCTGTGGGTCACTTGGAGAGAAGGTTCCAGAACAGTCCTTGTTGACGAGCGTCTCCCCGAGTCCTCTCAGCAGCAGCTCCATCCCTGAGTGCCGGCACACACCTGTGCACGCGTGTGTCCACGTGCCGGGGGTGCAGTGTGGGGACGTGCGTGTGGCAGTGGGGGCTCAGACTGGGGGGCTAGTGGGCTGTCCGCTGAGAGAGTCCTGAAGCAGCGGGGTGCAGGGGCCGGGGAACGGGTCTGGCTGAGCGGCCAGGCTGGGCTGGCACATGGCGTCTTCGGGACCCTGTGGAGAAAGGGGGAGCTGACGGCCAAGCCCCGGCCCCGAGCCCCGCCCACACACCCAGCCCCGCCGGGCCCAGCACCCACGTCCTCCCCCAGCACGGAGACCCCCCTCGCGTCCCCATCAGCAGCACGTCACGTCTATCGAGCTCAGGTGAGAGAAGCTGGAGTGACCTACAGACCCTGGGGCGCGTGACAACGGCCCCCCCACCTCTCGGAACACCATCTTGCCCTGCCCCCCCCATTTAGAGATGGGGAAACTGAGGCCCAAAGGGACTTGCCTAAAACACTGAGTAGGGCAGAGCAAGGGGTCCAGGGCTGATGTGCAATACCGTTAACCCAGAGCAACGGGAAACCACCTAAGTGTCCATCGATGGGAGAGCGTATTTCTAAATATTGTCACAAGACGGTACTCGACCTGGACAGCTGTCACCAACCGAAAAATGAGGGGGAAGCCAGCTGCAGACACATACCCTGTGACAGCACTGAGGTCGCTCTGTAAATCGTCTCTTGTTCATGGCTACATATACACAGAATCAGAGGGAAAAACCCACACCAACGTCCTGCGAGCATCGCTCTGGGGCGCGGGGGAGGGGGCTGACTTGGAGAGGGGCAAAGGTCACAGCCGGAAGAGGTGGGACAGAGTGAAGATTAATATTAAAAATGTTAACAATGAATGTTGCTGAGTCTGGGGAGAGGGAACTCAGATGTGGTCACTTATCTAGTTTCATATATTTTTTAATTTCTCAAAACAACGTTTAAAGAGAGCAGTGATGATAAGAATTGGGGGCAACTCTTCATCCCCCTCAGCCTTCCTTCACCTGAAGAGGGGAGGGGCCTCCCTGCCCCCTCCAAGCATCCTGCCCCCCACTTGCACCTTGCTCACAAACCCCGGAGGGCAGGACAGGGGGAGGGGGACTCCTGGCTCCTCTCCCTCTGGGACGGACACAAGGCTTTCTGGGTGGAGCAACACTGAAGCCAGGGGCCAGGAGGGGAGGCCAGGCCAGAGTGAGACCCCCCACCACCACCACCACATACAGGCAGCATGGGACACCCAGGGCTGGCCAGGATCTCAGCAATGTGGGCCCAGAGAGCCACGACTTGAGAAAGCCTCGCTCCAACGTAGAAAGCGGAAACTGCTTTCCCAAGAAAGACACATGTAACAGACCCTCAAGGAACCAGAACGTGAAGCAGATTTCTCCTCCTCCTCGTGGTCCCTTCTACTTTCGTTTAACTGAGGAAGTGAGGACTTGGAATGGGAGACAGATTAATGAGAAGATAAGAAAGGCCCAGGGATATTTCCCAGAAGGGCTGCCCTGCACAGTTGTCCAAGCTGCTCACTGTACAAGGGCACCCAGCCAAGGGGGTGCAAATGGGTTGTCATACTCTGCCAAGCCCTCTGCCCTAGAGCCAGCCGTGTCTGCACAGAGGGCTGTCTTTTTCTTATTCACATAAAAACACCCCTCTGGGCTAGTGGAGGCCCCATTTCCTGCCTCCTCCCAAGCCAGGCAGCCCCTCAAGGCCGCCCCCACACCCAGGTGCAGGGCAAGGAGTGGGGCCTCCCCAGGGACCCAGGCTGAAACTCAGCACAGGCTGGAGGCTGCCTTGAAGGGATTCCAGGTCTCCAGGACCTCTGGCCACTTTCCGGGTGCCTGCCCCCCAACCAAAGCCTACAGGACACTCCAGGACACTGCAGGACACTGCAGGACACTCCGCAGGCACACGTGACTGGGGGGAGGGGTGTCATCCGGGGTGGAGACTGAGCTGCCTTCCAGAAGGCAGAGCAGTAGAATCTCTTTAAGTCAAAAGCTTCCCTAATAACTTGAAAAGGGATTTGGTTGGCAAAATAGAGAGGAGACCCCAGTTTGTCTTGTTTTACTTGGAGGGGCGCAGGAATCCCGGCTGTGTCCAGGGAGGTGCAGCCGTGGGGCTCCGACCTCTCCACCCTCAGCTCTATCTGTGCTAGTGACTGACCCCCTTCTCTGTGCCTGGGGACCCCCATGCACCCCGAGAACAGCAAGCAAGTTTCTGCAGAAGGGAGTGGTGGCTGGAAGGGGCAGGGGTGCCCACGGGCCGGACTGCACACAATGAGGTGGCCCAGAGGGAGTCCTGAGACAGGAAGGAAAGGAATTCCAGCTAGGACACCCTGCCCTCAAGCCCGGGCACCACGTCCTCAGGGGGACACCCCTTAACGCTCAGCACCTGATGTGGCCGGGCCCTGCCCTCCTATTTCCAGATGGGCAGCAGGAGCCCCCGGAGCCCGGCTGGGGACACAGCTGTCCCTCCTCCTTCCCACCCCCACCCCCACAGGACTGCAGCACCTGCCAGTGCAAACACACGGCGCCCACCACTTTGCATTTTCTCTTTTATTTCCCCCTCCAGCCCGCGATCAAAGCGAACTGGAGGCAGCGGCCTGGCCCCAGAAGGCAGGGTCATTGCCTCCTCGCTCTGTGGCTCCTGAGAAAGCTATTGAAACCCAAGCGGGCCCAGCCCCAGAAGCTCGTGAGGGCGGCACATTTTTCAGAAACCAAAATAACAGCTACTATCAGAGGCATAACCACAGAGCGACTCAGCCCGGCCCAACCCCAAATCCCGAGGCCTGGAGCGCTGCCTGTCTCGTCCCCAGCCGGCGGGACTCGGCTCTCCTAGGACCTCAAACCTGCGGGAACATGACGGAGGAGAACGTGGACCCCCAAAGGCACTAGCCTACTCCCGCAGGTGCGATGCCAGATAAAACCAGGACGTGCAGTTAAATTTGAATTTCAGGTAAACAACAATAGGTTTTCAGTATAAGCATGTCCCCATAATTGCACGGGACACATTTAGGCTAAAAATCGTTCATTATTTATCTGAAATTCAAATTTAACTGGGCATCCTTTTGTTGTTGTTTCTTGGTTTTTTCGTTTGTTTTTGCTCAATCTGGCAACCTTACCCCCACGCAGAGTCCTGGATATACAGTTGGTGCTCAATTAATGCCTAAATTCTTTTTTCTCGATCAGTCATCCCAGATTTATTTAGACCAATCTACACCAGAATCCCCTTAGGGCCCATTAGAATACAGATTCCCGGGCCCCATCCATGATTCTACTCCAGGAGGTCCAGCAGAATGTCCAGGGATCTGCATTTTTAGCAGACTTGCCCAGAGGAGGCTATTGCACCAGAGGTTCGAGAAGCAGCTGGACTAAACCTCGACCCCGCCTTTCTAATACAGCCTTGCAAATAAGATACCAGCCCACAGATCACTAGTCGCCCTCCATCTCCTAAGACGCCTGGGATCGAAGCCATTCACTCAGAGCATGAGAATGGCTGTTTCTCCAAAAGCAAAATATGCAAATATGTGTTTTCAGTCTGTGGACACTCCAGGGGAAGTTTAGGCTGAAGAAATGTGTAAGATCCAAAGTTTCAAGCCGCCAGAGTTCTACTTGCTACGGCAGAGGAGACAGGGAGGCGGGGTGTGGGGCGTTACCTGGTACCCACCTACAGTCTTGCTTCATGGAGCACAGCGCCCTTGGGGGCTGATGTCATCAGGGTTTCAGAATAGGCCTGGACGGCCTCCTTATCCTTCGAGCCCTTTTTACTAGTGCTCCAAAATAAATAGCATTTCTCCTAGAAGATAACCAAGCTAATTTATAGTTTCGTTGCAGCCAAACACCAAAGGTTTCACGTGGTTCTTCGATTTTCAGAAAGCAAAGAGGAGAATTTTGGAGCCAACACGGTTGATGACTGGCGTTGGCTGAGATTTGGGGAGTAACGTCGCCCTTCACCAGAGACAGAAGTACAAGGGCCTTTGGGAAACACGCTCGGCCGGACGGAGAAGCCAAGCTGAGAAGGGTTTGTCCACGGAAAACAGGCGGTGGAGAGGAATCGGGGGCGGGGGGCCGTGGCGGGCAGGGCGGATGGGCCAGGGATCAGCAGGCTGAGCAGCTGGCACCTCAAGAGTCTCCTGCTCCCCCACTGGGCTGGCCCGGGAAGCACGTGTCGTTTTATTTATTTATTTATTTATAATTTTTTTTCGTGAGGAAGATCGGCCCTGAGCTAACATCTGCCAATCCTCCTCTTTTTGCTGAGGAAGACTGGCCCTGGGCTAACATCCGTGCCCATCTTCCTCCACTTTATATGGGACGCCGTCACAGCATGGTTTGCCAAGCGGTGCGTTGGTGCGCGCCCGGGATCCGAACCCGCAAACCCTGGGCCGCCACAGGGGAGCGCGAGCACTTAACCGCTTGCACCACCGGGCCGGCCCCGCGTGTCGTTTTAAATCAACCAGAAATAGATTTTTCTTTTAAAGGACTTGATTTTTTCTAAAAAGAATGACTGGAGAAGAAAAATTTCTCTGAAGAGAAATTAAAATACATGGAGTTCACCCCCACGCAATACTTCTTTTTTTAAATCAGGACAAATTCATACAAACATGTAAGGCCTAACCTCTGCTAAGCCAAAAAATACATAATGGGATAAATTTCAATTATTTGGCCTCCGAGGAGCCCCGCGGGGAGGGAGCCTGACCACCATCAGCAGACACGATGGTGGTGTCACTGGGTTTGGGGCCGGCACAGATGTGGGGGGAGAGGAGCGCCGCCCTCAGGTTTCGTGTCCTCACTCCCCGCCCCGCCCCCCCCCCCCCCCCCCGCCAGGAGAGAGAAAAGCAGGGCTGTCTTGGCCTCCCCCTCTGCCCCGCCCCTCACCAGCTGTCCCTGGCCCCCACGTGCGGCCGAGTGTGTCTTCCCCAGTGGAACCTCTGGTGATGCTCCGCCCCGGGGGGGTATCCACGGGCTGGGAGCTTCTGGTCCCTTCCGCCCTCCAGCAAAATGCAGTCCCCAAACTGTCAGGAATTCCCTTCTGCTCAGTGGAGTGACAGCCCCGCTCAGCCTGGCTCTGGCTGGGGCAGTGACAGGACCGGGGCAGCCCGCAGGCTGGTTACACCCAAGTTCAGGGGCTCAAACGCCAGAGGCAACGACGCGAGGAGAGGTGGCAGGCCCTGGCGCCCTCGCAGGAGTGCAAACCTTTTCCCCAAAGGATGGGGCACTAGGGATGGAATTGGGTTAAGGACCTGGAAGCCAAGGTGAAGGACCTGGGCAGGTTTATCGTCCCCCAGCAAGCAAGCAGTGAGCAAGCTGCCTGCGAGAAAGGGGAGAGAGAGAGGGTTGTTTGCCAAAGCTAGAGCAGAAAGCAGGCACGGCAGACGGCCCGAAGGGCAGTAGGGGAGCTGGGAGCCCCCCCAAGGCTCAGCCTCTGGCCCCGGGACAACCCAGGTGGGGGCCAGAGGGTGGCTTTTGGGTTCATAAACAGCCTTTCGAGACTCCCCAGCACTGAGCGGGGTCCTCCCCACCACGTGGCTGCTCCCCCATCCCCACTGCCCCTGGAGCCCCGCCCTCACAGGCCTTGTCACCGCGTGACCGCAGTCACTTGCTTCAAGTCTGTCCTGCCCCCTGCTCTCCAGACCTCATGTTCTAGTCATTTCTGTATCCCCCACACTGCACAGTGCCTCGCAAAAAATAAGTTGTGAGGGCGTGTCAGTGAATGCATGAATGAATGAATGAATGACACCAAAGCAAGGAGGGCTTGGTGTCGCCCCTCTTTTTCCTGCCTCTAGAGATCAGATGTCCCAGGCCTGGCTCTTCAGAGCTCTTCTCCATCTAGGCTCCCTTCCTGAATACCTGCTCCCCTCCTGGTCTGAGCCACCAGCCTCACTCACCTGGGTCTCCTCACTGGTCCCGTCTCCCCCTCTCCCCACCGAAGACCTGGTCGCCACACATTAGGTTACCCAGTCACTTCTCTCCTTAAAAGCCTCCAACAGCTTCCTGTCACCCCCCGAGTCAGTTCCAAGCTGCTCACCCTGTGTTACAGAGCCGGGCATGACCTGCCCCTGCCTCTCAGATACTCCATCCTACCCCTCTCCCCCCGTGCTCACTCCTGCCACCCTGGCCCTGCGGGATCCCAACACGCCTCGTCCATCCCTGCCTCAGGGCCTTTGCACTGGCCATTTCTCCACCCGGAGCACTCTTTCCGTGACTGTGCTAAGTGCCTCCTTAGCATTCACATCTAAGCTTAAATTCTGCCTCTTCAGAGAAGCCTTTCCTGACCCTCTCTCTATCCTTGTCCCCAACCCCCTCGGACGCTGTGCTGTCCAGTCCGGTAGCCACAAAGTGGCTGTAGAGCCTTTGAAATGGGGTGAGTCTGAATCAAGACGTGCTGTGAGCATAGCATACACACCAGATTTCAAAGACTTAACACGAAAAAAATAATGGATTTATATTTTTTATACTGATTCCATGTTGAAACGGCCATATCTGGGATCCATTCAGGTTAAATAAAATACACGATTAAAATTAATTTTTTACTTAGCGTGGCTATTAGAAAACTTAAAATCACACGCGTGGCCCACGTTGTATTTCTGTTGGACAGCACTGCCCTAGCCCTTCAAGTTTTCTATCATCTTTACCACAGGGAAATTATCTTTTCTGTTAATTTACTTGGTTTTCTTCTGCTCCCGACTAGAACGCCAGCCCTCCTCGCTCCCCCCGAGCAGGGTCTGCGTCTGCCTCGCTCACTGCTGTGTGCCCCGCGCTGACAGAGCCTGGCCCCCAGCAGATGCTGACTTGATGAACAGACCATTCAATTACCAGTTCTCATTACCCAAAACGCACCCGCAGCCCCTCCAAGGGAGGGTCCCCAGGCCTCCCAGAACAGGCAGAGAAGTGGCAACGCAGGACGTGAGCGATGCAGGGACGCAGCACAGCTCCCCGGCCCCAGGCCCCAGGCAGACACGGCCCGCTGCCCCAGGTGGGCTCCAGGTGGAGGGCGTCCGCAGGCGGCAGGAAGGGAAGGCTGGGGGGTCAGATCCGAGCCCCCGCTCCCCCAGCAGGCAAGCAATGGACTGCTCAGCCCGGGCCATGCTCCGGCCACCACCTACTTGGCTCCGGATCTGGAGGACGATGGGGACGAGCAGCAGGATGCAGCCCAGGGCGAGGAGGACATACTGGGCGTAGTGCAGCACCGTGGGCATCAACACCAGCTGGTTGTAGAAGGACCGGAGGGTGGAACCCTCCATCTCCCCGCTCTGGGGAGGGAGAACAAACAAACGGCTGCGGCCACACGCCTGGGGCCCAGGGCGCAGATGCCATCCTACGCCACATCCCTCTGCCCCCCCACCCCTTCCCCATCCCAAGCCCTCTGGCCAAAGCACATGATGGAGCCTCAGGATGCGTCTATTTCCTCCAGGGCCACACAACGAGACTACATTTCCCAGACCCCCTTGCAGCTGGGCAGGCCCATGTGATCGCATTCTGACCAATGGGACGTGGGCAGAGCAATGCTACACCTTCCGTGCCTGGCCCATAAAAACCTCCCATGGGATTCTCCCCATCTCTTTCCCAATTCACTAAACAGAGATGGATTCTGAGGATCTCAGGGAGGGCAGGACCAAGAGATGCAAGGAGCCTGGATGTCCCTGAGCGATGGTGTGGGGCAGAGCTCCCACCAGCCCACGTCAGACTGCGCCCTTGGGAGGCTGTCCTGGTCGTGAGCGCACCTGATTTAAAAGGAGCTAGGCCAGAAGGAACCCTGAAAAGCTGGGAGAAAAGAAAGTTCAAGTGAAGAGCTGACACCCTGACAACCAGCTTCCCTTCGTCCCAGGAGAAGCGGTCAGCGCACTAACAGAACTGCTTTACACCCTGGGCCAGGGTTTTACAGTTTCGTGCAAGTTCCATCTTCCCCGTCTCCGGTGGGCCCTTCAACTCAGTGGGGTAACTGACATCCAGGCTTGCAGAGTGTGAAGCTTCTAGTGGACTGTTCTACGTCACAGTCCTGCCCTTCCCCCTCCCCCAACGGCCTCCCTCGTCAAATGCCCACGCTGGCCCCTCGCTGGGCCCCGGACACCACGCCCCCGCCCCCGCCCTGGCGCAGGCAGAGCGAGGCGGCCTTACCTCTCCAAACCACAGCAGCGGCATGACCACCGGCGCGATCTTCCCGGTTTGTCTGGAAATAAGTGAGAGGTTCTGTCAGGGCATGTCGGGTCCGACGGCTCTGGACGTGGGGTCGCAGACTCCAGGGGCAGGAGGGACTGGATTCTGCAATGACTGGGTTGCTGTGGGCTCGAGGAGTGGGCGTTTCCTGCAGGGAGCAGCCTGACAATCGGGCAACGTCTCTTCTAATTAAAAACTCACATCTCCTATGGGGCGGGGGCTGCCGGCGAGCTGACAGCCACTCATTCCCCTTAGAAACAGAGCCCTGATTTTATTCAGGATGGGGATGCACCCAGCTAACCAACAACACGGTTCATGCTGACCACCTGCTCTCCTTCGGGTAGTCTGGAACTTGGGTGTGTGCGAGGCAGAGGGGGCCCACGTGACCCCGATAAACACACTGGGCGCTGAGTCTCTACTGGGCTTCCCTGGTAGACGACACTTCACACGTGTTGTCACAACTTCTTCCTGGAGCATATCCTGTGTGACTCCCCTGGGGGAAGGTTCTGGAAGCCTGAACCTGGTTCCCCCACACTTCACCCCATGTGCCATTCCCTTTGCTGACTTTGTTTTGAATCCTTTCACTGTAATAAATCACAGCCATGAGTACAGCTCCATGCCGGTCCTGTGAGCCTGTTCAGAGAATCAGCAAATCTGAGAGAGGTCTTGGGGCCCCCCGACACAGCCACTTACTAGCTAGCTGTGTGACCTCGAGCATGCTCCGCACCCTCTCTGTGCCTCCTGACAGAACCCCTCACAGGGCTCCAGCGAGGGCTGAATGCAAGAAGAGGAGTAAGTGCTTAGAATACCGAGCATAAAAAGTGCCTGGTGTGTATTATTGTCATTTTGGGGTTAAATACCAGCCACCAAACGGACAAACAAATATTCTGTAGCATCACCATTCGTGGTCTGCCTAAAGAAGGCACAGCCTCATAGGGGGCAGATGGAACTCACTCGGGGGACGGGTACCAGAGTCGGCACAAAAGGCTAAAATCCTCCATCACAAGTCTCAAAAATCTCCCGGGCCGCCCATTAAGCAGGGGATTGTGCAGTGAAGAGAATTTACACGGCATCCCCCGCAGAAGAGAGAGACCCGGGAACACTCTGGAAATGCAACAGAAGGTCCCATTCTCTTTGGCCCCTTTTATCTGAGTTTGTAAGAACTGATGTAAATTAAACACAAATAGCACGCAGCTCTGCTGCCTGTATCTCATGAGCAAACAGCACAAAAGTTCCTCCCACAAGTCTAAACAGCTCTGCTGCGGGGGAGGCCTGCGTCTCTGGGCCTTTCCCACACGGGTCCTCGCCCTGGGGGATGGAGACGAGTGCTGACGCTGGACCAGCTCCCTGGAGACCAGCCAGCTGTGCAGCCCCCGTTCAGAACAGGGCCCAGAGAGGTCTCGGTAGTGGCCTGAGGCCACCAACAGGCAGAATGCAGCCTCCCAGGCATCCTGCTGGCTCGAGCAGCATTTGTCAAGTATTTGAATTTACTCCCAACAGGTGAAAACTGAGAGAGTTTCTGCTAAAATCCAGATTTTGAAAAATGCATTTGAAAACGCGTAGGATGTGGCCACACTGGGTCCGCGTTCACCTGCTGCTGGGTAGGGGCTGGCTCTCAGCCCCCTCCCCACCCAGCCTGCCCCCGCTGCTCTATCTATGTCACCTGCCATCCTGGCGCAGCCGAGTTAGCCAACCAGATGCCAAGGGACGTGGGTCCCAGAGCTCGAGCCTGGCAGCGGAAGCTTAGTGCACGCGTGGCGCCGTGTCACCCCCCACAAATCCTTCAAGCACCACCCCTCTGAGCAGCCTCAAGACGTGCAGATGAAAGTTTGGGTGCGAGGGAGGAGATGAGCGTGCTGGTGATGCCCTGCGCTCTAGACTGTTACTCTCTCCAGCCGAGAGGCGTTTATGAAGCTGAATAGATGCTCACATTCCCGCATCCCGGGAATCCTTCCAGGGGAATTTCTTTTTTAATGAAACTACTTCAAATATGCTAAGAAACACAGGCCCTGACATAAGAGCAATCCGTGCACTCCCTCACCAGCCCCATCAAAGCACAATGTTGTAAGAGGAGTCAGGGAGGACTTGCAGAGGCTGGAACCCTCCTCCACTGCTGGTGGGAACCAGCCGCTGTGGGAAACAGGCTGGTGGTTCCTTAAACAGTTAAACACAGAGTTCCCATGTGACCCAGCAATTCCACTCCTAGGAACATATGCAAGAGAATGAGAGCACGTCTGCACGCGGAAACTTAACAGTGCTTAAAAATTCCTTAAAAAATTCTTTAAAAATCAGCGCTTAAAAAATTCCTCCCGTAAAGCGAAGCATCGCACATAAGAAGCTGTTTGCTAAGTTTCCATTTTCAAACACTTGGTTTTGCCAGGATTTAATTTGCACAGGAATGTTCATAGCAGCATTCTTCATAACAGCCAAAAAGTGGAAACAACCCAAATGTCCATCAACTGATGAAAAGATAAACAAGACATGGTCTACCAACACAATGGAACATTATTCAGCCATAAAAAGGAATGAAGTATTAATCCATGCTACAAGGTGGATGAACCCTGAAAGCATTATGCTGAGTGAAAGACGCCAACACAAAAGGCCACATGTTGTAGGAGTCCATCTCCATGAAATGTCCAGAACAGGCAAATCCACAGAGACACAGAGTAGATTAGGAGATGCCTGGGGCTGAGGGAAACGGGGAATGACTGCTCACGGGTACAGGGTTTCCTTTTGGGGTTGACAGAAATGTTCTGATTGTGGTGATGGCTGCACGACACTGTGAATACACTACAGATCACTGAAGTGTACATTTTAAAAGGGTGAGTTTTATAGAATGTGAATTAAATCTTGATAAAGCTGTTATTCAAAAAATCAAACGAACAAAATCAGTGCTTAAAAAATTCCTCCCGTAAAGCAAAGCATCGCACGTAAGAAGCTGTTTGCTAAGTTTCCATTTTCAAACACTTGGTTTTGCCAGGATTTAATTTTTGCTACTCTGTTGAGTGGGAAACAGCTTGGATGGAAGATTCTGGCTCATCGGGGGGACACATGTTAAGAGAGAAACAGGGGATTCTGGGGCAGGGGTGTCAGGATGTGGGTGGGGCCTCGTCCCAGAGCTAAGACTCCCCTCGGGGGGACGACGGGCAGGGACTAGACCCCCCGTGCAGCAGGACATCTCCCTCCTCCCTCACCGTGCGGGTTCCTGAGGGGGCCGCTGGAGTCTCAATCTCTACAGGAGTGGGGCGGCGCCCCCCCCGGACCCCACTCACCCGATGCCGCTGATGGCCTTCATGTACAGGCTGAGCTGCAGCTTCACCGAGCAGTTCATGGGGATCCCCGTGACCTGCGGCGACAAGCACAGTGAGGCCCGGCCACACCCTCAGACACACTACCTGGTCCCACTCTCCCGGCCTCCGGGTAAACACCCACCCTCCTCGCCCCCCGGGGTCCCCTCCAGAGAGCAGGCCTCTCCAGACGGAAAAACCTCATCCTTTTCTGTCCGTCCTCTTGCGACAACGCTTCCCCAAGTGCAGAAAGACATTGTTAGTCATCGCCCCTCCCTCGCGCCTCCAAATTCAATAAAACAGATCTGCATGTTGAGACAGTCTCTCTGTTCTCGGTCCCTCCACACTTTTCCTGATGGGCTCAAAGGCAGGCTCGCTCGGGGAGCTGGCCTGGTCTTCAATCTCGCCAACCCACACTCCCCGAATCCGCCTCAACGGAGCTGGCCTCGGCCGGCACACACACGGGCAGCAACGGCATTTCACACAGAGACGAGCCATGTTTTCTCCTCGTATTTATCTTTATGATTGCCTTCTTTTTGGGGGGAATTTTGTAATTTCCGATTTGAGGCAGTGATAGAAGCTTCTTTCGTGCAGAAATCTGCTTGTTTGTTGTTTTAATGAGACTGTTTTTTAAAATAATAAATAACAGGAGAAGCGACACACATACAGGACCAAAATCAGGATGGTGGTTCTGAATGAAGTCAGGAACTTTCCGTGGAAAAGAACCAGGTTTGAGGTCAGGGGACCTCGAGGGCTGCTCCTTAGCCGAAACGCGTTTCCTCCTCCGTGAAACGGAGACAATTCTACCTGTCTCACAGTGTCCGCAGGGCAACTAAGGGACGCGGGCCAGCCACTCTCGGGGCCACCTCGCCTGGGTTACCATCCCGTGCCCCACTGGGAAGGGGTGTTATCGCCCAGTGGGGCCCACACTCACAGGCCCTTCAGGCCCGGGGGGCGCAGGGGAACAGGTCAAAGGCCGCGCCCCTGGGCGGGGAGAGTGTGAACTCGAGGACCCAGCGGAGGGGACTGAGATCGCCGTGTGCGGAGGAGAGCTCACGCAGCTGGTCCGGGCCGCCCTCCTTAGAGAGGCCCACGGACAGGCGGGAGCCTGGCCTGCAGGAGGGTCCCCCACCCCTTGACTGGTGAGGGGCTCTCTGCGCCGGGACCGTCTGTACAGACAACGCGGTTCACACTGACCACCTACTTCCCTCGGGGAGTCTGGGGTCTGGGGACGGGCCAGGCAGAGGTGCCCATGTGACCCCAATAGACAGACTGGGCGCTGGGTCTCTGCTGGGCGTCCCTGGTGGACGACACTTCCCAGGAGCTGGGGGATCGAGTGTGTCCCGTGTGGCTCCCCTGAGAGGGCTCTGGAAGCCTCAGCCTGGTCTCCACCCACGCGCCCTCCCCCTCGCTGCTTGTGCGTCGTGTCCTTTCGCTGTGATAAGTCACAGCCATGGGCACCACCGTGTGCGAGTCGTCCTAGCGAAGCACTGACCCCGGGGGGTGGCCGTGGGGACTCCAACGCAACCTGCGCCTCTTCTGCCCCCTAGAACAGACTCTACCTCTGGGGCTCCACTCGGGCCACCTCCTCCCCCAGGAAATTTGTCTCCTTCCGTCCTTGGCCTGTTCCTCCAGCTGCGGTCGGGCCACCTCTTAGGGGGCAGAGGCCCGCCTGTGCCCTGCACCTCGGAGAACAGAAACTCGGCCCCCGGAGCCCCTCTGTCACCACACCTGCCCCCCGTTTCAGGGGCAGAAAAGTGGCCACCACAGCAGCAGCTTCCAAAGGACATTCTGTCTCCAGGGCTAAGGCCTGACCGGCAGCAAACAGACCCATGGCCATCCTCCCCGAAGTGCCCCAATCGACAACCACGAAAGGAAGGGCCGCTTCTGTCCCCGTCTGCCTCGGGCTGACCCGGAACGAGAGACACAGGAGAAGCCAGCTGAGGGGCTGCTGCAGGACAGCCGTGCGCGTCTCCCCGGCCCCCAACCTCACCACCCGTTTCTCAGTGGGGGGCGGGGGGATCCACACGCTAACATGAGAGTCACCCCTGAGAACAGGGACGAGAACGTGTTCTCCCCGGAATTCCCCAGAAGCCGGCAGGGAGAAAGAGGCAGGGACACAAATGAACTAAAAGAGAGAAGGTGCACAGCCCCTTATTAACTTTGTAATAGAAACCTTTCAAAAACTGGTTAAAATTTTAAGACAACAGGGAAAGGCCTTAACATTTCTAACTTAATCAAGAATGAATTTAATATAGAACGTGTAATATATTATTATTAATTAGTTACTATCCAATTGGCAATATTAACTATATAGTAATACAGGGCGTCACGTAGTGGGCATCGGAAGGCCTGCGTGTGAATTCAGTTTTCTCCCTTACTCACTTCCCGATCATTTATCAACCCACGTTTACTGAGATACAGTCACGCGTCACCTAACGACGGCACAGGTTCTGAGAAATGCGTCATCAGATGATTTCATCATCGCATGAACATCATCGAGTGGACTCACACACACCTAGCTCTATGGCACTAATCTTATGGGACCACCGTCAGTGACACACCAGTCCCTGGTCGCAGACAGAACTTCACATGGGACAAATTCCCCAAAACCTGCCTTATCTGCATGATGTCCCAGGCTCTCATCAGTACCTAAAGATCTTTATGGTGTCTTGGCACAGCCAGGAGGCTGCCTCTGGCTAATTGCAGGCTGATAACTCCTAATTAATTTACTGTCTTATGGTCCATTTACAGACAATTCCCTTATAAAGAGATAATAAAGTTCTTGAACTATGGAGTCAGGGCAAAGTAGGGATCTTTGATGGCTTGATATTCTAGAAGATATCAATGCCAAAGAAAGCCAGGCTTCCCATCACCCCCTCCCTGGAAGAGCTCAGTGCCTGGGGGGAGAGGAGAGGGCCAAGTGTGCACCAACCAGAACACACCCCCCCAGCCCACCCCCCACCCACCTGCAGGTCGACAGGCAAGGGCTCACCGGGTGAATGTCCAGGAACAAGGAATGCTCCTCTTGGTTAGGCTGGAGGCCAAGCACCGCCTCTACCAGGACCGGGTCGGCGTTGTAGAAGTGAGGATGGGAGAGAAACAAGGGCGCACCTAGAAGGCAGAGAGGGGAGCGTCAGACAGGGATATTGAGTTGGCACATTGAGAGCCTGCCTCGTGCCAGGCCCCGAGCCAGGCAAGGGGACGCACAGACGATGAAACACAGCCACTGCTGCAGAGCACCCCCGTGACAATGACAAGATGCAAACAACAATAACTAGACAGAGACAGTCCCTTCATCCAGGCTGTAAATGTCTACCAAGTGCCCAAGAGGCACTGGGCGCTGGAACCCAGCAAGGGGCAAGCTCTGTGCCACAGGAACGGGAAAGGAGGCGCTGCTGATTCTGGCGGCAGAGATCAAACAAAGGAAAAGAAGAAGGCTAAAAGGTGCGAGGCAGAGAAATCCAGGGAACGGCATTCCAGGTGGAAGGGCCGGCAGAAGCGAATGCAGCGAGGTGGGAAAATGCACGGTGCATATGGTGCATGGAGGGGAGGCACGGGAGGTGAGGACAGAAGGGCGAGTCAAGGCCAGACTGAACTCTGGGGGGGCGGGGGCGGGCATCTTCATCGCCAAGCCAAGCAACCCAGACTGTCCTCTGCAGGCGACACAGCGATGATCAGAGAGGCTCAGGTGTGCACACCTGCGGCCAGGTCTCCCTGCGTCCACGGAGGGAGAAGACACACCTGCTCTGCTCCTTGTGTCCTGGCAGCCGGTCTGCGGGCGGACGCCAGCTCATGTGAACAGGGACTGACCTGGGCCCCTCTGAAGGAGAAATTCACACCTAGACAGGCGAGGCTGAACCCCTCCATCAACCGGCCAAGCAAGGCCAACGCCAGCGCATCCTCTCGTGCTCAGGACAACGGACAGCGGGCCTGACGGACAACGAGTTCACGAGGGCAGGAACGAGCCTCTCTCACAACCCACGAGGATCCACAACAGGCAAATCACAGAGACAGAACGAAGACGGTGGTGGCCAGGGCCTGGGGGAGGGGAGATGGGAGCGACTGCTAATGGGCACCGGGCCTCCTGGTGGGATGATGAGAATGTTCTGGAACTAGATAGTGGTGATAGCTGCACAACGTTTTGAATGCACTGAATGCCACTGAATTGTACACTTAAAAACCGTTAATTTTAGGGGCCGGCCTGGTGGCGTAGTGGTTAAGCTCACGCGTTCCACTTCAGTGGCCTGGGGTTCACGGGTTTGGATCCTGGGCGTGGACCTATGCACCGCTTCTCAAGCCATGCTGTGGCGGCGTCCCATATAAAGTAGAGCAAGATGGGCACGGATGTTAGCTCAGGGCCAATCTTCCTCACCAAAAAAAAAAACAATTATGTTATGTGAACTTCACCTTAACACAAAAAAGAGAAAGAAAAAACACACAAAACTCACAAGTCTCCTTCCCTAAAACTTCCAGCCCGTCCACAGCTAGCCTGGTGACCGGCATTCACGTTTATGTGCGTCTGGCAACCTCAAATGTCTGGACTCTTTCCGCTTGCTTAGCAAATCCAAGCATTGGTCTGAAACAAAAGCTGGGATTTTACTGAGGCCTGACTTCATTTTTCCCAGGCCTTTTCCATTCACGGCCTTAATGCTTCTCAACATTCATTCATCCATCCTGGTCCTTCCTCCATTGGCCGTATCTGGATACAACATGCTTCTCTGAACCAACTGCCCTGGCTTTACTTAAATAGCTCTATTTTAAAGGGGAGCTTTATATCTGAGTCATAACTGGCAAACACTTGCCACAATTAGAAAGTAAATATAAATAAACACAATGGAAACCGATGAATGTCGTACATTCTAACTAAATACCTGCACCAGGCTTCGACCCCCGTCCTGCTCTTCCTCTGTTACAGAGAGAGACACGTGAGTGTCGGAAGGGCGTGTAATCCCTCTCAGCACTGACAGAGACTTTCTCCTGGAGGTTCCGGAAGGACGGGAAGAGAATGGAAACCAGAAGCCCTCTCTCACTGCGTAAGTCAAGGTTATGTAAAGCTGCCTCCTTCGACCTTTGAAGGTTTCATCTTGAGACCCCCAGGGATAATGTCCCACAATCTGGAAAACCCTGTTTGCCATCCACCCATCTCCCCCGTGAAAGGAGACCAACAGGGTCTACACAAGGGCCCATATTTACAGGTGGCAGAACTCTGAGGCCCTCAGTAAGGGAGGCGGTCACCGAGGCAGGCCCTTGAAGGTGTAGAATCTCAGACAAGCCCCGTCAGGCCTCCAAGGCCGGGGGAGACTGAAGTGGGCTGGACCAATGTGCCATCACCCACCCCTGCTTTGGATGTTAAGCCCATCTGGATTTTTTTTTTGGTTTGTTTTTTTGGTGAGGAAGATTGGCCCTGAGCTAACATCTATGCCCATCTTCCTCTATTTTTTTTATATATGGGACACCACCACAGCGTGGCTTGATGAGCGGTGCATAGGTCTGTGCCCGGGATCCGAACCTGCGAACCCTGTGCCGCCAAAGCAGAGTGTGCATGAACCTAACCACTACATCACCGGGCTGGCCCCCCGTCTGGCTTTTTAATAGCATGCGCATGTGCATGTGTTTCTTCCTATTTTATTTCCAAACAGACTGAGAGAGACCCACCCAGGTAATAAGTGGTAATTAATTTATAGTTTTATGGCACATCTAATCAGAAGTAATTGCCCAAGATCACCACGTATTACAATTAAGGGGCTCTACTGAGCAAGTCTGAGGGCCTTACACAGCACAGAGGTCTGAGGAGAGAGAGGTCACTGGGTCCAAGCAATTTTCAAGGCCTAGAAAGAAATGTGTGGGTATTTCTCATCTTCAGATAAAATTTCACAGAAAGGTAGACACAGGCACACCAAAAGACATGTAGGAGAATGTTCCTGGCAACACTAGGGTAATGGTCAATGAACAGAAACCGGGATACCCATGAACGGTAGAAGGCGTAAGGAAACTGAAGTGTGTCCCCATGACGGAATACTATACAGCAAGGAAGAAGGTGCCCACAACACCCACAACAACAGGAATGGACCTCACCAATGTAACAGTGGGCGAAAGAAGCCAGAAAAAAAGAAAAAAGGAGTCTCTGCTTTATGATTCTGTTCACATAAAGACCAAAGACAAGGAAAGCTGGGGTGCTAGAAGTCAGGCCAATGACAGGGAGGAGCCCATGGGGCATCTGGGGCCATTCCTGTTCTGTTTATTGATCAGGGTGCTGGTTTCATGGGCGTGTTCACTTTGTGGAATTCCAAACTGCACAGGTTATTTGGGCACCTCTCTGTATATATGTTTATTTCAACATAAAAGAAAAACTTTATTTACATCAATATTTTTAAATTCCCTCACACTTTTGAAGTTCTTTGGCAGACATGCTAAGATGAGGCAGTGCAAACCCCATCCCCAGTCCTCTGTAGTGGATGGACATGTAGTTTCTGCCTGCCTGGTACCCCCTCTTTCTTCTGGAACCCACAACACGATGAAGCCCCTCTCCTACTCTCAGCCACTGGCAATGTGGAGCCAGGCGCTGCGCATGTGACACAGCCTGGCCAATCAGCACAGCCCACCCTTGGCCACAGCGATTTGTTCAGAGCTGGCCATGTGACCCAAGGCAGACCAATCAGAGCGAACCCTGAGACTTTTGCTAGAGTGAAGAGGACCCAGGTGCCCCCTTCTGCAGGATGCAGAGCGGGAGGAGGTGAGCCTGGAGCCTCGAGGGGAGAGCCTGCGTGGCAGCGAAGGAGGAAAACCGAGCTGGCACATGGCGAAAGGCAGCTTCAGACACCCGCTGGGCTCTGGAGCCACGCCTGATACAGGACGTGCTCTGGAATTTCCCGTTACACAAACCAAGAAGAGCCCTGTGGGGCCTATCGGGTTGCTGGAGCACCTGCCACTCGCCACAGCAACTGCAGCACACGGCCTACAGGTCTCTGCACCGTCACCCCCCTACAAGCAGAAATCCCCATAGACGCCAGCGAGGACAGGATTAAACAGAGGACAAGGCCGGGCAGGCCGGATGAGGCCATGGCAGAGCGGGCGTGTCCAGACCCCAGCTCCTAACCCATAGACCACGGAGCCCCCAGTCCTGCCTGAACTTGGGGAGACCTGCTGACAGACCTTCCTCTCACCCTGCGCAGACTCCCCCCCCGAACCCCCATCTCCAGCTAGAAATGTGGCTTCAGCCAAACAGGCCCCCAAAAGCCAAGACCCAGTCAGATGAGGAGTGGCTTCGTGTCCTGGTCACGTCCCAGCCTTCAGCCTCAATTTCCTAAGTGCAGGATACCCCCACACATCCATATGTTCAGACACTGTGTGAGTCCCCACTACATACCAGGCACATTCTAGAAGCTGAGGACAGAGCCCTGCCTATGGCGTTTACGGTCTAGAGGAAGAGACAGACAAACAAGTAAACAAAAACACACAGTCAGTGATTTCAGAGGACGATGAGCACCAAGAAGGCAATCAAAGGTGCAACAGAGAGCAGCTGGGAGCGGGGACCGGGACTTTAGAACAGGAAATCAGAGCAGACCTCCTGGAGCGGGTGGCATTTGAATAAGCGGAAAGGAGGTGAGGGAAAGACCCACCAAGATGCAGATGGTATCTGGGGAAAGAGCCCTCCAACAGGAGGAACAGCTGATGCAAAGGCCCTGAGGTAGGACTAAACTTGATATATTCTAGAAGCAGGGAAAAGGCAGCAGTGCTGAAGAATAGTTAGTGGAGGCAGTACAGGAAGAAATGATGCTGGAGAGGCCGGCAGAGGCCAGACCGCGGTGAGCACTGAGGCCCCAGTCAGGGGCTCGCTATACAGACATCGAAGCAGAGAGCTGGGTGGCAGTCTGCGCTTCTGAAAGGGCCCCTGGGCTGCTCTCTGGAACAGCACCCAACAGAACTTTCTACGATGACGAAAATGCTCCCCTTCTGCGCCGCCCGTCCCATACGGTCGTCACTAAGGACGGCGGGTGGTGCGCGTTTAAACGTGGCCAGTGTGCTGAAGGAGCTGCCTTTTCCATTTGACTTCAGTCAAACCAATTTCAGTTTAAACAGCCACACGAGGCCAGTGGTGACCACACGGGACAGTCTGGGGAACAGCTCGTACACAGGGCGGGAACAATGCCAGCTGGAGGGGCCTGGACGGCCGGTACGAGGTGACGGTGGCCTGGACCACGAGGCGGCCGGTCACGAGGAGGAAGGACTTAATCTGGGGCAGAGCCGACGGGGCTTCCCGAGGAGCCGGCTGAGGGTGAGGAGAAGGCAATCGCGCTGACAGCCAAGTGTTCAAATTGAGCAGCTGAGGGGGGCGCGTCTCGGGAGCTGGCACACAACTGAAAAGCTGGCGGTGCCAGAGGACGCCGTGCCAGCACCAGTGATCACACCCAGCCCTGGAACCGCCACCGCGGAACAAGATTCTACGGCACAGCACGGCGGGACCGCTGCCAGCTGCTCTCCTCCCAGGGTGGGGGAAGGGCCCCCCACAAGGCCTCACCCTCAGGCTACATATCGCGGGGGTGGGGGGGGCAGAGTAACGCCCTCCCCAAGGACGTCAGCGTCCTAATCCAGAACCTGCCACCACGTCAGGTTACACAGCAAAGGGCAATTAAGGCTGCTAATCACCTTAAAACAAGGAGCGTGGCCCAGATTACCCGGGTGGGCCGCATATCGTCTCCAGGGTCCTTAACGCTAGCAGAGGGACGCGGAAGAGAGTCTGAGCAAGAGCTGGGAGCACGGAGGGGGACGGATCAGAGACGCGATGACGCTGGCGCTGAGCATGGAGGAAGGGGGCCACAAGCCAAGGAATCCTAGTGGCCTCTGGAAGCCGGAAAAGGCAGAGAAACGGATTCTCCTCTCGAGCCTCCAGAGAGGCACGCAGCCTGCTGGCAGCTGGGGAGACCTGTGTGGGACTTCCGAACTACAGAACCAGTCAAGACGATGCACGTGTGTTGTTCTGAGCCACTAAGTGAGGAGGAATTCATTACGACAGTAACTCGCGCACAGCATATGTTTTTCTCAAATTATCTTCCTGCTGTCCTCACTATCGCGGCCTAATGGAATTATCAAGAGTACAGAGGCCAGAGGTTAAGCAGACGGGGGCAGATAAGCCCCTGGGCACGTCCGTCACACCCTCCCGTCCCCGTCCCGGTCCCGAGGGTGACACGTACTGAACCTGCACGTGCTGACATTCAGGATTCCGGACTCCCGGCACGGGCAGAAGCCCTCGTTGGGCGGGTAGACGGAGCCGTTGGCAAATAAGGTGTCGGGGGCCACAAAGCGATAGGTGGGGATGCCCTCGAACTCCCCCGACTCCTTGTAGATCAGCTTCATGGACCTGTGGGGACAGACGAGGTGGACAGTGACACCCGGGACCTGGTCCTGCTGAAAACAGCCCACGTGGAGCCTCTTCTCTCCCCTGCACTGCCCCCCACACGCCAGTCTACCCTCCACACGCAGACGGGGCTTTAGAACAAGATCAGATTTCTCACGTCCCCACTTAAGACTGCAATCCTTTCCAGTCTCACCTATAACGAGACCCAACGTCCTCACCACGGCCCACAAGCGTCTGTGGGGTCTAGCCCCACCTACTTTTTTATGCACCCACGGGCCTCCGTGCTGTTCCTCAACCGTGCTCCCTCCTGCCCCCGGGCCTTTGTATCTGCTGCCCCTCCCCCCGGCCTGGAATGTGCTGCCTCACCCTCACAACTCAGACTTCAGTTCCGCACTCAGGTCGTGGTTTGGCTGTCCCCTCCTCAGGCAGCAGACACGCCCCACACCCCATTCACCCTCTCTCCGTTCACCCCGCCGTGTGTCTCAAAGGCCCTCTAATTTGACGGTGGCCTGTGGATCAGAGCCGTGACGCCCTGCTGTCCACGGAGCCGCTCATCACACGCGGCTCGAGAGCCCTTGAAACGGGGCCAAGCTGGGATTTGCTGTCGGTGGAAGGTACGTTCCAGGTTCCCACGACTTGATACAGAAAATTGTAAAACGTCTCTTCAGTGATACTTTACGTCACATCCACGCTGAAATGACTATATTTTGGACGTACTGGGTCAAATGAAACCCACCCTTAAAATGATTCCCACCTGTTTCTCGTTACTGTAACGTGGCCACCAGAAAATCTAAAACTGTGGGTGGGACCTGCACTATATTTTTATTGGACAGAACCGGCCTAGACGGTTCTAGCACTATTTCAATGCTAAATTTCCTCCTTTTGATGACGGCAATTTGGTTACGTAAGAAAGTGTCCTTGTTTTTAGAAAATGCCCACTTGAGGTGGTCAGGTGTCCACTGGCGCCCAGAGAAGGGCTCTAGGGTCCTGTCCGTCCTCACCCCTCTGCCGGGGCCCCTGGACAGCCCCACGCAGACCCCGAGGCCACCACTCTGGAGACTGAAGGGGCCGTAGGAGCAGCATCCAGATGTCGCAGCATCCAAATGGACACCGGGGCAGCCAGACGGACACCACAGGGAAGTCGGGTGTGCCTTATCTGCCCGCCCCCTGCGACCCTGATCATTTCCTGCCCACGCCACGGCCACGGCCACCGCCACGCCCCGACAACTGCCAGCAGCCTCCCTGGGCCCTGCAAAGGCACGAGCAGTGGAGTTCGGCTCTTCGTGGTGCAACCTAAGAGAATTCAAGATGGCGCCATGGGCTATGGAGACACAGAGCCAAGATGCTCTCCCGGTGCACCCAAAAGCCACTTGAAGAGGCTGCCGGCATCCAGGAAGCCGATCCCGCGGCCCAGGAGGCCCAGCTGCCCCGTGTCCGAGCAGTTACCGGCAGGCGTCGGGGCTGTAGAATTCCAGCGAGGACTCGGGCGTCATGAAGGGCGCCCACATCTGCCCCGAAGTTCCGTTAATCATGTTGCACTGATCCGAGTGCCAGAAGTCGACCTGCAGGGAAGACGCAGACACGGCCACTCAGGACAGCAAGGCCTCTCTGGAAAGGCTCTCCGGCTCACCCCCGACGGAGCTGCGACTGCACAGGGCGTGTGCCCAGGGGTAGACGTCAATTCCCAGGACTATCCGTGGACAGGAGGAGGAGAGCAGGCTGTGTAGACAGAGGGCAGCTCCCCAACTACGGGTCTTTGAATGTGCAACTCCGCCGGCGACTCGGTGGCTTCACCTGTAAAATGGGCCTGTCACCCACATCTCCAAGGAGCGCAGGGAACAGAGGAGGTGGGAGGTGGGGCAGTGACAACCCCACCTCTCAGAGAGGAAGCCACCAGACGCTTCCTAAAAACAGACAAAGTCAGGAGGTGGCACAGTAAGGAAAATATTGAAAATCATAACAGCGGCCACCACGAGACCTCGAAACAGGAGTTGCCTCTGGGGAGTGAGACCCCGACAGAAAGAAAACAGACCCTCACTTCCTACCCTCCTGTACCAGCGGAACATTTTCAATTATGTGCACACGTATATTTTCATACTGAAGAACCAAGCCAAAGAGAATCCTAACAGCACCCACTACGAATGGTTTTTACCGGCTGCAAACGGTAACCCTGCTGTTCTGGGCACTGCCCAGGGTGTGATCTGTCCCCAGCACTCGGGCTCCGCAGGACCACCGTGGCGAGCATCTGGGAGGTGTGAGCAACACACTGCACATTTTCATGCATACTGAGAAAAGGCCGCTAAGGTGAACAAAGCCAGTTGCAAAACCACGCACACGGTATGATTTCATTCTGTCCAAAGGAAAAAAAGAGACACTCCCGTATTTCTGTGTGTACAAACAGGCATGAAAATGGATAAAAACAGACGGGAAGAACATGCCCAATGCTGATAACTGTGGGTGTCCTCTGTGGTTCGGGGTGGGGGTATACAGTGCATTTTATATCTGTCTCTGTTTTACTTTTTTAATGTGAATGTTTTCCTGTGTAATTTCTAGGGTAATTTTTTTTCACTCAATAATATCTTTTAATGCAATGAATCGTTATATCATCAGTGTAATATTTTTAAAACATTTTTGTAAATTAAGAACCAAAGGAAAGAACGAACTCAGTTCTTAGCATACAGTAGGAGCTAAATAAATAGGTTCTATTCCCCACCCAGCCATCTGGAACCAAGAGCTGTGGAGCCTTAACCACAGATAGAACCCCAACTCCGAGCGCTCTCGCTCCCGGGTGCCCCGCGGGTTTCGGGAGAAGGAAGGCGGCCTCATCCCGCCCAGCCCCCGGCGGGGGGCCGCGCCTCCTGCCTCACCTTGCTGAGTCCGTTCCACTTGTCCACCAGGTGGATCCTGCTGAAGTCCTTGACCCCCGTGAACACGGTGAAGAGCCCGGAGTCGGAGTTGTTGAGCTGCGACAACGGCACGAACAGCATCTTTAAGCCTCAGGCCGGGGGCAAAGGACCAGGGCTGGCCCTCGAGCCTGCCCGCTTAGTTACAAGTGTCCCCCCTCCGCCCGGTGGACAGGGGTCTTGTGGTCTTGTTCACGCTGCACCCCCAGCGCCTGGGGACCAGGAGGAGGACTCGGGGGCTTTCCAGGAGGGACACCGCCCTGATGACAGCGTCCCTCCTGGAAGTGTCCCACCTTCCCCTCCCGACTCAAGGAGAGTCTGGTCTCCTCCCAGGCGACGGGAAGGACCACCCGAGACATACACGTAAGCGTGGCCACGCGACCTCTGCAGTCAGTGCAAAAGCAGCAGAGGTGGCGGTCACCCTTCCGGGCGGAAGCTCTAACAGCCGATGTGTGCACAGTTCACCAGGCTTTCCACCACTGCCGCAGGGACCGTGGACATGTGGGGCCAGGGGAGCCGCCCTCGGCTGGGACCCTGAGTGACCACAAAGAGCAGAGGACCCCCTGGTCCCCCACACTGGACGTGGAGTACAAGCAGAAATAAACTCTGTTGTTTTAGCCACTGAGATTCTGGGGGTGTTTGTTACGCAGCACAGCACAGCCTGGCCTGACAGATACAGGACCCAAGGTTTATGGAGCATCTTCCGGATGGGAAGCCCCAGGCTCTGGCACTCTGAGCGTATCTCCTAGAAGCAGGTTTCTGCTTCAGAGCAAAGACATGCAAAGTGTACGAAGAAATGAATGACTTCTGGGTCAAACCCAGAAGCATCGCTGTAGCTCTCAAGAGGCCATAAACTGTACAGGGCGGCCCCCGTCAGGACTCAGCAAGGGCTGTTCGTTGGCCACACGGCTACATCGATTACTGACCCATCAGGCCAACAGGCTCCAGAGCAGGGCCCAGCTCAAAGCCGTGCTCTGGCCTCCTGAGAGCTGGGTGTCCTCGTCACATGACCCGTCCATCCCGAGCTCCACGGGCCCACACCCCAGCCATCACGGGGAGAGAATAACAGGAGCCACTACAAAGGGGCGTCGGGAGCGTGAAAAGAGCTAATGCATAAAAACTGCTGAGCACGGGGCCCAGGACACAGTCAGCTCGAAATGCTGGTCTTTATTTTTATTATTATTGTTATTATTATTAATAAATGCTCACCTGAAAGGATAGGTAATAATTATAATATGCAGTGTATCAGAAACTGCTAGTTACTACCCAAAACCCATTCTCCCCTTTCGCCTTCATAACAAAACCCAAACCTTACTCAGAGCATCAACACACCCAGCTAAACGGCTACATTTCCCAGCTTCCCTTGCAGCTAGGTGTGGCCACGTGACTAAGTTCTGGCCAATGGAAAGTAAGTGGAAATTGGTTTTCTCCCCCCTGAAGAGGGAGATAGCTGGGACATGCTGTTTTGTCCTCAACTTGTCTGCCTGCCCCTCCATCCCCCACCACTTTTTCCTTCCTGCTGTGCTGCCTGGAATGTGGATGTGATACCTGGTGCCCTAGCAGCCATCTTGGGCCATGCGGTAATCTGGAGTATGGAAACCATGCCCTAAGGATAGCAGAGCATAGTAGTAGGATTCTAGATCCCTAAAGAGTATGAAGCCACCACATCAACACTGAACAGTCATGGCTGGACTATTATTTTGGGGTTTTCACACTACACAAGGTCAAACATAGACTATAGGTAGGCTACTGAATTTGTAATAACTTTCATTTGTTTACAAGTTTACAGGATGCTTTTACAGAATCATGTCACTTACCCCAAACTTCCAACTGACCCCCACACCCAGAACCTGTCATCCTGGTCAAAAACATATCATGTGCCAGATGCAGAATCATGATCCCCACATCCCTAACACTCTACACCAGATCAGCAGAGCCCAAAGAGGAGGTTGAGGCTGAAGCAACCCAGAGGGCTTGTTAAAACCTGTGGTCAAGGGAGCCAAGGTCAGGGGTCAGAGGTCAGGGATCAGACTCTACATCAGATCATGGCCCAGGAGCCCAATCACTGACCCTACCAGGTTACCAGGGGTCAAGATGAAGAAAAAGCAGGCAGCTCAGCGCAATGCTACAGTCAACATCTGTGATCTGCCTCCCCAGCAGCCATTCCTCCTCCTTCTACCACAGCCTCCAATTGTCTAACTCAGCCCCAATCACATCATTTGAGCCTGGATCAAGCTGTACCTGAACCCATCCCCAGAGTTTTCAGTTTTATGAGCCAACAAATTCTGTATTTTGCTCATGCCAGTTTGAGTTACATTTTCTGCTATTTACAACCCACAGCCCCGGACCCCTAGCCAGCTGCAAAGGCAAGCTGGTATCCAGTTTCCAGGCTGTGTCAACGGGGGACGAGACAAGCCCTGAACTTCTCACTGGGCACACTTACCTCAGCAAATAGCCCGAACTTGCCCTTGAAGGGAAACAAGTTTGGCAGGTAGGTATTGATGAGGTCCATGAGGGGGTCGTCGTAGCCCCACATGATCTCGCCGACGGTGCGGTTCATGAAGGCGCGCTCGCCGAGGGTGGTGAAGGCCAAGGTCATCATCAGCTTCAGGCTCAGGGGCCTGTCCTCCATCATCATCGCCGCGCTCTGCGGGGCGGGGCGGCACGGGTCAGAGGCCGGACACGGCCGCTCCTTCCTCCCGCCCGCAGACTCCAAGCCGGGCCTCAAGGCAGAGGCCACGCCGGGAAAGGCGAGAGCCTAGGAGGGCCCTGCAGGGGCTTGTGGGGTGGCTGGAGCGTCCAGAACCAGCCCTGACCCTTCAGTGGCAGGACCACACATGCTCCTGGATTCAGGCTAAGTTAACTCCACCCCCAGCCCCAGAGCAGGGCTCATGGCTCAGGCCCAGCCAATCAGAAAGCTTCCTCCTTCTGCCTACAGTGATTGGTCTGGGAATGTGGACGTGACCTAGTCAGAGCCAAGGAGACAATCTGCTGGGGCTGCAGGGTGGAGAGGGGGGTCCCCCCGCTGGCCTTGACCAAGGCTATAGCCACCCTGAGGGCAGGTCTGCCAGAGCGTGGAACCAACAGAGACCCAGGCAACCCTGTTCGAACCCTGGATCGAGCCACACCTGAAACCAGAACAATCCTTATCCTTCCAAGAACATGAGCCCATAAATTCCCTTTTTGCTTAAGCCAGTCTGGAGCACCTTTCACTGTCACACTGTAACCAAGCGTCTTAATGAAGACTCTATCCACTTCCTTATCGTCTCCTTCCCAAACAGCGAGAGCCTCGAACATCTGTTCTACCCAAAATCTGGGTGAATATATTTTCTAAGTTCTGCCTTCCTCTGGAGATACTGTCTCGGCACCTGGTTTATTTTGTAAAGGCGCCTCATCCAAAAACCAATCTCGACCCGTAGAAAAGTGAGCACAGCCAGCACTTCCTAAAACACGGGCTATAGGGGTCTGGATCCAGGGAACGCACCGGGGTCTCCTTAGCGTTATAATAATTTTTTAAAGGTAATCCAAACATGGTTTGAAAAACTCACAAAGGACGTGAAATAAAATAAACGTCCCTCTCCAGTCCCCAACCTTCCTCTTCCCCTCCTCCTCCCCCGAGGCGCCCACTGCCGCGGGCTCTCGGGGGTTCCTCCAGAGAGGATCTACAGCGGGGGTCAGCGAACCATGATGGGGGCCAGCACAGCCCGCCACCCGCGTGTGTACAGTCTGGAGCCAAGAATGTTCTCTACATTTTCAAACGGGTGGAATAAAAACAAAAAAAGGATATTCCAAAAAACATGAAAATTATATGCAAGTCACACCTCAGCGTCCATGAAATAAAGTTTCGTTGGAACAGAGCCACGTCCTCTCATACACGTCATTGTCTGTGGCCGCTTCTGCGCTGCACCAGCAGAGCCGAGGAGCTGCACAGACACCGTGCAGCCCCCAAAGCCTGAAATACTCACTATCTGGCCCTCTCCAGGAAAAGTGTGCCCTCCCTGGTCTAGGCACACAAAAGCACAGGTGTGTGAGTGGGTGTGTGCCTGCAAGCATTTCTCCTTTATAAACAGTAAGTAGTAGCCCCATCAACGTACGTGTCCTGCATCTTACTTCTCCTCCACTTAGATATACCTTAGGGATGGCTCCGTGCCACTCCCTGCAGCCCTGCCTCCTTTCACTGACTATACTATTCTGTGTCTGCAGCCCTGTCTCCTTTTGCTGGCTGCATACTATTCTGCTCCCTGCAGCCCTGCCTCCTTTCACTGACTATACTATTCTGTGTCTGCAGCCCTGCCTCCTTTTGCTGGCTGCATACTATTCCATGGCCTGGCTGTGGTAGATCACACAACGTAAGTCCACATGGTAAACATTTCAGTTGCTTCTAGACTTTCGCTTTGACAACATTGCTGAAATGAATATCCCTGAGTACAAACATCTTTGCCCATGTGTGTTATTCTATCGAGAGGACAAATTCCTACAAGTGAAATCTCTGAGGTCAAAGGCATGTGCAAATTGCACTGAAGGTCACTGTCTTCCAAAGCTCATACCAGCTCCGTTCCTAACGACAGTTGTGAGGGTGTTTCCAGAAACGCCCATAAGCCCTGGGCTTTATCACGCAGTCTTGGCCAACCTGATTGGTGGGGGAAAGCGACTTCACCGCCAAAATGTGTGTGTCTCACTCTGAGGGAGGAGGCCACAAGGCTTCGGGCTACATTTTTTGTGGGTGTGTGTGTGTGAGGAAGATTAGCCCTGGGCTAACATCCGTGCCCACCTTCTTCTACTTTATATGGGACGCCGCCACAGCATGGCTTACCAAGCGGTGTGTCGGTGCGCGCCCGGGATCTGAACCTGCGAACCCCGGGCCACTGGAGTGGACTGCACACTGTTAACCGCTGCGCCACCGGGTCAGCCCTCTAGGCTACACTGATTTGAGCTTCTTCCACCCCGTCCATCCAGCAGACTCACTAGGGGAGTTCACCCTGATCCAGAGCAAATGTCCGATGACCCTCGACTGGGTAGACGAAGGATCGAGTGGAGGGCTGAGTGCAACAGAGGCTGGATGCCTGATCCAAACTCTGCAGGTTCAAAGCCCTAATCTGCTCCTTACTAGCTGGGTGACCCTGGATAAGTCACTTAACCTCTCTGTTCTTCGGTTTTCCTCCTCTAGACATAGAGAAAATAACAGAACCTACCCCATAGGCTCGTTGACAAGTAAACAAGGTAAACGTGTAAAGCCCCCAGGACACTCAGTCCTAACGCTTGCTCGGTGGCAGCAGGAGGCAGTTGACACGCGGGCTGGAGGCTGCCCTCTAGGGGCGGTCTGGCCAAGGCTGGCCCTCGGCTGGCGTCTGGAAACTTGGATTTCAGAGGGTCCCCTCCATTCCCTGATGAGCGGGACTCTGTGCACCTGGACCATCTGTACAGACAGCACGGTTCACGGTGACCACCTGCCTCTTCCGGGGGTCTGGGGTGTGGGGACGGGCCAGGCAGAGGGGGCCGACGTGACCCCAATAGACAGCCCAGGCGCTGGGTCTGTCCTGGGCGCCCTGGCGGACGACACTTCACACGTGCTGTCACAACCTGTGGCTGCGGGATTCAGCGTGTCCTGTGTGACCCCCCCGGGAGAGAGTTCTGGAAGCCTGAGCCTGGTCCCCACCCCTGCGCCGTCCCCTCGCTGACCGTGCCCTGTACCTTCCGCTGTGATAAGTCACAGCCATGAGCACCAAGTGCCTAGTCCCGGGAGCCCTCCTGGCCAGTCACCGACCCTGGGGTGGTCCTGGGACCCGACACGCATGACAGTCAGTAACTGCAGCTGTGGCCGCGACGCTCGCCCGCACAGACCGGAGGCCCTGCCGCCCTCCCCCAGCGCCGAGACGGCGACGCGGCCTGGGGTGCCACTCAGCCCCGCGAGCACCTCCTCGTGGAGGTTTCAGACCTGCAGACTGAAAAGACGGGGCCAGGACCCCCAAAGCAGACACAGGGGGACGCGCCCGGGCAGCTCACGGGGCTGAGGGCCCGGCCCGCGAGCCACAGCCGCCGTCCAGGGACCCCCGGCGGGGCGGCGAGAGAGACGGCGCCCTCGGAGCGGGGGCCTCACCATGACCAGGATGTTGGGGATGACGATGTAGTCGCTCTCCAGGCCGCGGGACTTGTCGGGCTGGAACTGGTACCTGCGGTACTCGAGGAAGGACACCGTGTCGTTGTCGTTGAAGCTGATGTTGCTCTTGTGCCGGAACTCCCTGCGGGCGGGGGCGGGGTCAGCGGGCCCAGCCGCCTGCCACCTCCCCCCACAGCGCCACGCGCGGCCACCCGCAGCCCCCCCCCCCCCCCGAGTCCGCCCAGCGCCCAGGCCTCCGCAAGGCTCATCAGCCACCCCGGGGGGCCCCAGACCCCAACACCCACCCCGCCAAGCCGCCCCCTTCAGGTCTGCTCACCCGTCACCTTGGCGGAGAGGCCCACCCTGCTCCCCTCAAAGCCAAAGCACCAACGCCCTCCACACCCCGGGGGGGGGGCCCCTGGGTGCTAACGTGACTCTACGTGTTCATCTCCCTCAGACTCCCCCAAGTCGACTGCAAGCACCCAGCGCTCTCTCTCTGTTTGTCCACGTCTGGGTCCCCTGTGCCTACGACAGCTGTAGACACCCAGTCGGTGCTCCGTGAACATTTGCTGAGTGAATGAGCGAATGAAAGAGTGAGGGAATGACTGAATAAATGAGTGAATGAGTGAGTGAGTGAATGAGTGAATAAATGAGTGAGTGAGTGAATGGATGAATAAGTGAGTGAATGGATGAATAAGTGAGTGAATGGATGAATAAGTGAGTGAATGAGTGAGGGCATGACTGAATGAATGAGTGAATGAGTGAGTAATGAGTGAGTGAATGAATGAATAAATGAGTGAGTGAATGAGTGAGAGAATGAATAAATGAGTGAATGAGTGAATAAATGAGTGAGTGAATGAGTGAATAAATGAGTGAGTGAATGAGTGAATAAATGAGTGAGTGAATGAGTGAATAAATGAGTGAGTGAATGAGTGAATAAATGAGTGAATGAGTGAATAAATGAGTGAGTGAATGAGTGAATAAATGAGTGAGTGAATGAGTGAATAAATGAGTGAGTGAATGAGTGAATCCGTGCAGCTGACTCTGACTCAGCTCGGGCACATCTGCCGAGTCCCATCCAAGGCCGCCCAGAACCCAGCTGTGCACCTCACACAGCTGGAACATTCTCTGCCCCCACCCCCGGGGAAAGCCAGGGCGGGGCCGGTGTCCCCTCAGAGGGGCCGGGCGCCAGCGGCCGTGGTTAAAGGTCCGCAGGCTCAGGCAGGGCAGCGGCAGGGCCCGGGGTGCCCACACCGTGTGACGGGGCACGTCACTTCGCCTCCCCGGGCCCTGACCCCTCGGCCTCTAAATGGGAGTGATAAGGGGGGCGGGGAGCTGCTGTAAAGCCTCCATGAGACACAGAGGGATCAAAAGGCGCCTCCACCCAGCATGCGCGCCCCACGTCCCGGGGCGCCGACTTAATGACTTGGAGCCTATCCTTATCTCGTGCAAGTGTCCTCATAACCCCGTGAAGCAGCTATTGCGCCGACACTGTCCCCAGCCCGCAGACGGGCAAATCGGGGCTCAGAGGGGGGAAGCCACAGCCAGCACAAGGCGAGGCCAGCAGACAAAGGCACGACCTGAGCCCTCGGGCAGCAACTTGCACCAACGGCAGCTCCCTCCCGGGGCTCCCAGGCCAAAGACCACCTCTTGCGTGGCCCGCCAGGCCCGTCTCACACGAGCTCCCCACTCTTCGACCTCCGGCTCCTTCCCACCTGCGCTCCCCCAAGCCCTTCCATCACCACTGTGTTCTGTCAACCCCTCGCCTGCTCTGCCCTCCAGAGCCCTGCCCTTTGCCCCAGGCCCTGCACAATGGGGCCGCCCACCTCTGACCTCATTCCTGGCCTCTCCTCGCAGCTCATGCCACCCAACCACACGGGCCTCCCTGCTGCTCCTCACACGCATCACGCTCTGTCCACCTCAGGGCCTTTGCATCTGCCGTTCCCTCTGCCAGGGACACCTTTCTCCACGGCTCACTCCCTTGCATGCAAGGCCAGGAGGCCTTGCCGGAGCACCTACCAAAGACACACGCACGCGCAGATGCACACACACGCAGAGCATCCCCTTACCCTGCTGGACTTTTCTTTATGGCACTTAACACTCACTCCCTGCCAGCATATGAGACATCTGTTTCCTTATGAATTACCTGTATCCCCCTCCTCCACAATGTCGGCTCTGTGAGGCAGGCCCCTTTGTCGGTCTCGTCCCCTGCTGCCTCCCCGATGCCCAGAACAGTGCTGGTACACAGTAGGTGCTCAATGCATGTGCTGAATGAATGTCCAGGGCAGAGCTGTCAGAGCCCGCAGGGGCTCAGGTTTGGGGAGCAGGCCCTGCCTGCCTAGAGACCAGCCCTGGGTGCGTGTGTGTGTGTCTGTGTGTGTGTCTCCCTCACACGCACACACCGTCCCCCGGATTCACGTCACCACTGCTCACCGCTCCATAAAGAACTTCTCCAGCGACATCACTTACCCCTCTGCGCCTGGCCTGCTTCTGGAACAATCTCTGGGGCTCAGCACGGCGGCCCCACCCCGATCCGCTCTGAGACGTTGACCCTGCCAGGGCCGCCCACCCAGGAGTCACGGTCCAGCCCTCCATCCTCACCTGTACACGTAGGGCCCGCGCTCCTGCACCTGCGGCTTCTCGCCCTGGAGGATCTCGTCGGGGTTGAGGACGTTGAAGAAGTAGACAGACAGGTAGAAGGGGACGGGGATCTCCTTCCACATGTTGTAGGACATGCTACTGGGGTCGATGCGCACATTCTGCAGGGGACGAGACAAACACACCTGTGAGGAGGGCGACCAGGGCCCCCATGCCCACCTGTCCCACCTCATGGCTCCAGAACAGCTGCCCAGAGCCAGCCTGCGTGGCTGGACCCCACAGGCACATCAGGAAGGGGGCTCCTGGGGCGGCGGTTTACATAACGAAGGTTAACAGGTCATCTATTCACATCGTTGTTTTTCAATGTGTTTTAATAACAGTAGCCTGATGGGGGGACCAGGAGGTGGCTGCCACTCAGCCACAGCACGGGGCACCCTGCAGGAAGGTGGGCTCCGTGTGGCCAAACGATCATTCACTCACTCAGCAAACAGTTACTGAGGACCAACTACACGCCAGGCCCTCTGCTAAGAGCTGGGGATGGGAGAGTGAACACGTCAGACCCAAACGCACAACTCTGTGGGGCTCTTATCCCAGCAGGAGAAACGCAGGCATTCCACGACTAGTGCAAAATGCCTGCTGTGTGGCAGAGCACGGTGGGAACAGAGCAGGGATGGGGACGAGGGTTGCAGTTTTACACAGCGTTGTCAGGTAGCTGAGAGGTTAGCAAAAAACAAACCAAGCCAGAAACCACAGGCAGTGAGTAGTGAGGGATCACACGGATTTGGTGGGGGGCAAGTCCACGTGGAAGCAACAGCCAGTGCAAAGGCCCTGAGGCAGGGAGGTGCCGAGAGCTGTGAGGGAGAGACCAGAAGGAGATGAGGATGAGCAGTTTTCCAAGAAAAGCCAGAAATACACAAATTTATATGAGATCTGATGTACGAAGCTTGGCAAAAACCTGATTTTCTTAAAGGGCCGAAGGAAACAGGCCCGAAGCCCACCGGGCAGCTGTCTGTCAGATACGGTGGCCTCTAATCCCAGCTTCGCTCCTCAGCTCTGCAGTTCCCTGCCCAGGAGCCACAGGAGGTCCCCCCAGTGCCACCCAATCCCCCACCTGGCCTGGCCACACCAGCGGCCCCCTCAAGGCTCACGTCCCCTCAGAGCCGGCCCGGCTGAGTGGCCAGCCCATTAGATAGGCGCTGATGACGCAGAGCTAGGCGGCCGGGCACTTGTGTCACCATCCACCTTCCCCTGACCGTGGCCTTCCGGGACACGGACAGCCACCCCGCTGTCCAGACAGCCATGACCAGCAGGCAGAGGCCCGGAGGAGGCAGAGGGCGGCAGCCAGCCCCACGCCCCCGGCCGGAGACCCCGGGAAGGGGCGGACGCGGAGGCAGCCAACCCCAGGGCCACTCGGGCGAGTCGGTCAACTCTGAACCCCAGTCCTCCCGTCTGTAGAAGGGGCCAGCGACTCTGTGGCCTCAGCCGTGTCTCCTTTGGCCTACACGCATTTACAAGAGGAAAAGTAGGACTCACTGCCGAGAATGAAAACCGGGAGATTTAACATAAAATCTGAGACCTGGCTTCAGATGTAACAATGTTTATCCATGAGCACATCCTCCTGCCAGCTGCGGGGCCACGAGGACCATTTGCACAACCTCAGCATCCAACACGTGCAAATAAAGCGACGAATAAACAGGATACGAGCACAGCAACAAAAGCGAGCACCTCCCAGGTGTGGCTGCGTGCCAGGCTGTTCTAGATCTTTCCTGAATTATCACCTCCTGACCAGCACCACGGCCCTTGGCCCTTCGAGGCAGCCGCTCTTAGCCTTAGTTTTTTGTTTCCTCTGCCGCTTGTAACAAAGACACGAGTGAGCGAGCAGCCTCCAGGGGCTGCCCCCCGCCCGCCGCCTGACCTGTGTCGAGAGGCTCCCCTTCAGTGGGGCTGGGGGAGGGGGGCAGGGGACAGATTGCCGCTGACCCCTCCACGTGATGAAAGGGGCCACAAGACCCGGTGGGGGCCGGCCCGAGTGCTCCGCTCCCCAGGCCCGGGCAGGGAGGGAAGTCAGTGTCCAGCCTCAGCCCCACTCTGCACGGCAGGGGCAGCGCGGCCACGGCCCTGGGGCCGGCCGGGGAAGCGGGCGAGGAACGGAAGCCGTGTCCCCAAGTACAGCCGCGGGGGAGGGCCCGGCCCCCGCTCCATCCTGACACGTCCCACGCATCCGGGCAATTCGGGGAGCACCGGGGTGGGGGGCGTGGTGATCCGACGCGGTCACCCCCAACCGAAGGCAGCCACTGCTACTCCTCTGCGGGGTCCTCTCTGGGGTCCCCTCTGGGGTCCCCGGGGCTCAGTTGCTCCAGATCCTCCCATGTTTCATGCGCTGCCAGAAATCCAGATCTTTCTACGGAATCTCTCGATTGTTTCTATATCAACTTGTTTTTCAAAATCAGACACACCCAGGAGCCAAATGGCACATCCCAGGCCACAGCCGGCCCGCGGGCCGCCCCTCTGCCAGGCCTGCTGGAGCACTTCACCACCATCAGCTCCGGAGGGGGTGACCTCCTGTGTTACAGATGGGGAAACTGAGGCCCACCAAGGTTGGGTGGCTCTCCCCAGGCCCCGCAGCAGGTCCGACACCAGAGGTGATCCCCCGGACCCCTTCGGCACAGGCTCTGCGAGTGGAACTCACACCTCAGCCTGGAGGCTGCTGTGGGAGGGGGGGTCATCCAGGATGGAAATCCTCAGATTTTAACCAAGAGAGGCCCACGGGAAGCAGCGACAGAGGGGGCCGTCCCGCCACGCCCCCTCCGCCATCCCCTCACCCACAGGAAAGATACTCATGGGGCTCTAACCAGGGGTCCCCACGATCCTGGCTTCCGCTGGCACACGCCGCCAGGAGAAAATGCACCCATCGATCCCAGTTTCCTTCTTTGTGTGTGTGTAATAAACACACACGTCAGATCTACCCTCTTAGCAAACGTTTAGGTACACAGCACAGAGTTGTTAACTACGGGCACTATGGGGCACAGGAGATCTCCAGGACTTATTCATCTTGCACAGCAAAACAAATAATAGTAACAGCAATCATAAAGAGGATGGAAGGAAACGCTTGGAGGCAATGGATATGTCTGTGCATAGACGGTGGTGATGGTTCCAGGGGTGTGCACTTATCTCCAAACTCATCAAGTTGCAGACATCAAATATGTACAGCTTTTTTATGTCAATCATACCTCAATAAAGTGATCAAAAAAACCGGTTTCCGGTTCCTGCGTCCCTCCCCCAGCCCTGTTTCCTGGCAAAGGCAGCTGGGCCCAGAGAAGCCTCCAGAATCCCAGGAGCCCCTTGTGCTTTCCTCGTCCACTGGCCTGCTCACCCTGGTGTGGGGATGAATCAGGGCCAAACCGATGCGTCACCAGATAAAGCCACATGTCTGTCTCTCTCTGACAGAAGGGGCTTCGGGGCCCTGGGGTGACACCCCTGCATCGGGGACTTGCTCACAGGGCATCTCCAGTGACCCAGCTCTGCCCTCTGCCTGGTATGGTGTCAAGTCACTGGGCCCCTCTGCACCTTGGTTTCCTCATCCGTGAAACAGGCGTGATGACAGCGCCCACCTCACAGGGCTGGTGAGGTTTAGACGAGTTTGCAGAGGGAAAGGGCTTAGAACAGAGCCTGGCAGGGCCAGGGCACCCAGAAGGTCAGCCGTGTAGTCACCTGGCATGAAGGGACCGAGCTCAGGTGGGGACGGACTTTGCACTGCGTATAATCAGCGGGACAGCACCCTTTCGGTCACGCCAGACCAGAGCCATCTGGACCAGGCAGCTGATTAGACAGCGGCCCTGGCCAAGCTCGGCCTTTTGCTGATTCCATCCCCACCGCCTCCCATGGGGTCAAGGATCACAGCCGGAACACAGAGAGTGAGAGAGAGGACCAAGGCAATCCCTCGTTGGACCTCACTCCCTCTTACTCAACCAGACCCTCCGAGCCCGTTCCTGGACGGTCAGGAAGGCTGCCCAGAAGAGGCGACGTGTGGCTGGGTATTGAACAAATGAGTTGGGCTTCCCGGGAAAGGAAGACGGGAGGGCGCTCCCGGCAGAGGACACGCCTGTGCAAAGGCTAGGAAGCCTCTAGGAGCGTGACTGACCTAAACGTCCATCGATAACAAATACGCTCTTCAAACAACCCCCATGTCCACCGACTGACGAATGAGCCACGTGTATCAGACACTGGAAAACTGCTCAGTAACAGGAAGGAGCCGACTCCTGATGACGCCAGAGCACGGCAACCCTCAACAGCACTTGTTAAGTGTAAGAAGCCAGATACAAAAGCCTCCACACGCTGTGATTTCGTCTACGCGACCCTGGGGAAAACGGAAGCTACAGGGACAGAAACCAGCCAGGGGTGGAGGGGCTGGGGGCGGAGGGGGCACTGACTGCAGAGAAGCATCAGGAAACGCCTTGGGGGATTAAAATGTCCCATAACTTGATTTTGTTTGCCAAACAGCTGAGGTGTAAACATCTGTTAAAACTCATCAGCGGGACACTTACGAAGGATGAATGTTATGAATGAACCTTGAAAACATTACGCTAACATTTTTGACAGTTTAATTGAGATCTGATTCATATACCACACAATTCACCCATTTAAGTGTACAGTTCAATGGTTTCTAGTACATTCACAGAGTTGTGCAGCCGTCACCACTATCTAGTTCCAGAACATTCTCATCACCCAAAACAAAACCTCGTATCCCTCCGTTACTCCCCTCCCCCAGCCCCCGGCAACCACTGATCTCCTTCCTGTCTCTACGGATTTGCCTCTTTTGGATAAGCAGAATGATACAGTACGAGTCTCCAAATGTGTCCATAATACTCATTTCTTAAAAACAAGCAGATACAAAAGGCCACACATTAGCGTAATGTTTTCTTTTTTTTTTTTAATTTTTATTTATTTTTTTTTCCCCCAAAGCCCCAGTAGATAGTTGTGTGTCATAGCTGCACATCCTTCTAGTTGCTGTATGTGGGATGCGGCCTCAGCATGGCCGGACAAGCGGTGCGTCGGCGCGCGCCCGGGATCCGAACCCGGGCCGCCAGCAGTGGAGCGCGTGCACTTAACCACTAAGCCACAGGGCCGGTCCTAGCGTCATGTTTTCAAGGTTCACACATAACATTCGCCCTTTTCAAGTGTAGTTTGTTGAGTTTCATCAAATGTATACACCTCGCCTGTATGACAACCAAAGTCAAGAGATGGAACATTCTCATCACATCTGTTAAACAAGGACGCCTACGCGCTCATTACAGCACCTCGCACCACAGCCACGGTGTCCCGCGATGGAGGACTGGACGGACACGATGCGGTCTGTACACTCCACGGAGTGTGATTCAGCCTTAAATCAAGGGAATTCTGGCACCTGCTACGACATGGATGAACCCAAGGACATTACGCTGCGTGAAATAAGCCAGACACAAAAGGACAAGTACTGTAGGAGTCCACTCATATGAGGTCCCTAAAGGAGTCACCTTCACAGAGATGGAGAGTGGAGTGGTGGGGCCAGGGGCAGCGAGGGGGATGGGGAGTTGGTGTTTAATGGGGACAGAGTCTCAGTTTGGGAAGATGAGAAGAGCTCTGGAGATGGATGGTGGTGATGGCTGCACAACAGTGTGAATGTACTTAATGTCCCTGAACCGTACACTTACAAATGGTTCAAGTGGTAAATGTTATGTTATGTGTATTTGACCACAATTTTAAAAACTGGGGGGAAAAAACTAGGTATGTGAACTATATCTCAATAAAACAGTTTGAAACAGCGATGCGTGTTATTGTGTTAGTCATTGTACGTAAATAAACCCATGGTCCAGAACATTCCCAGCGCCCTCAGAGTGTTATTTGGGCTCCTTTACAGCATGCTCCATTTTCTGTCTGGCTTCTTTGGCTCAACTGGAGGTTTCTGAAACGTGTCCCTTTCTTGCTGACGACCGTGCTCCACTGTATAAACGCGCCCGCTTAGTTCATCCATCCACCTGTCGATGGACACGGATGCTTCTATTCTGAATAAAGCTAAGAACTCATGAAATTGCACACTTAAAATGAGTGCACTGTATTGTCAATAAAGGGACTAAAAAAACCAATAAAACACCCAGGACATGCTCTATTTACGGAACAACCTCTAGAATATTTTGGGTTAAAAAAAAGCAAAGAATAGGTATTATTACCACCTTTAAAATATGATGTAATCACATTGAGCGAAAGGAGGCAAACACAAAAGAACACAGACCGTAGGGTTCATTTACGTGAAGTTCTAGAACAGGTGAGACATGCAGAGACAGAGGGCAGAGTCGGGATCCCCCTGGGTGGGGGGAGGGGCACAAGGAGGTTTCTTGGGGGGCTGCGGTTGCTCGGGGCTGTGTTCACTCTGCGAAAATTCACAGTGCTCTCCCCTTACGAGAAGTGCGCCTTTCTATGTGTACGCTACACTTCAGCAAAACATTTTTGGAACTAAAATGGAAAGTTTTAAAAACCAAAGATGAACTGCAAATGGGCCGAGGACTTGAACAGACATTTCCCCACAGGACCTGTACAGATGGCCAACGAGATCACGAAGACACGCTCCGTGTCGGTAGCGCAGCTCAGAATCACAGCGAGATACCGCGCCACACCTGAGGACGGCTACAACCAAAAATGGAAAATGAGAGGGGCCGGCCCCCTGGCCTAGCAGTTAAGCTCGGCACGCTCCGCTGCAGCGGTCTGGGTTCGGTTCCCAGGTGCGGACCTACACCACTCGTCGGCGGCCATGCTGTGGTGGTGGCTCACATACGAAATAGAGGAAGATGGGCACAGATGTTAGCTCAGGGCCCATCTTTCTCAGCAAAAAAAAAAAAAAAAAAAGGAAAATAAGTGCTGGCAACGATGGGGAGACGCTGGAACCCTCATACGCTGCTGGTGGGAATGGAAAATGGTGCAGCCGCTGTGGGAAACAGTCTGGCGATTCTGAAACATATAATCACCGTTTGACCCAGCAATTCCACTCCCAGGATCTGCCTAAAGGAACTGAAAACAGGGGTTCCAACAAAAACGTGTCCCAGAATGTACACAGCACACTATTCACGACAGCCAACCCACGTGTCCATCAAAGGCGATGGATAAATAAGACGTGGGGGATCCACACAGCGGAACGTGACTCGGCCATAAAAGGAACGAAGCACCGACACCTCCTACAACGTGGACGGACCTTGACAACACGATGCTGAGTGAGAGACGCCGACACAGAAGGCCACACGTTGTAGGACTCACTCAAGTGAAGTGTCCAGAACAGGCAAATCCACAGACAGAGAGCAGACTGGTGGCAGCAGGGGAGATGGGGAGTGACTGCTTAGCAGGTCCTGGGTTTCCTTCTGGGGTGATGAAGATGATCTGGAACTAGACAGTGGTGGTGGCTGCACAACATAGTGAATGGACTAAAGGCCACTGAACTGCACACTTTGAAATGGTTTAAATGGTGAGTTGTATGTTAGGCAAATCTTACCACAATTTTTAAAAAAAGATTAACTGCAAATTAAAGCGAGATATTTCCCAAAGGATGGACACAAGTTAAGTCACCAGAGAAAGCCAAGTGTGGGCAAAGGCGCGGGGAAACAGAGACGCCCGTTTGCGGCTGGGATAAGCGTGCACACACGTGCGCACACGCACGCGCACACACACACACACACACCCCGCCCCGAGAGCGGTGGGCGCTCCCTAATGGGTGGAGAACGGGAGCTCGGCCCACGACTCCGCGGCCCCCTGCTCGGCACAGGGCGCAGCGCACTGGCTTTCGATGCTGCCGACTCCAGCAGGACCACCACCTGCACACCTGGAGCGCAGGGAACAGAAGCTTCAGGAAAGAATACTCATCTTGGCAGCACGCTGTTACCTACGCTCCAACTAGCCTATTTCCTGCTCTGATGCCCTATCCTACTCCACTCTGCTTTCAAACGCTGGTCTCCCCTCACCCCCATCATTTCACAACCACTATCGGATCACACCTCCCAGTCTGAAAACTCTGCCCTAGGGATATTCCACGTGCATGCAAGAGGGCTGCAAAAGAACTGCTGAATCTCGAAGAAGAACAGGCAGTCCAGCAGGTCCTCAGCCAAAGATACACGGGGCTTCGCACACACCACAGCAGGCAGGTGTGAACGGACCAGACCTACATGGATACGTCTGAAAACAGAATCTTGAGTGGAAAAAGGTAAGCTGCAGAAAGATGCAGTCCACGCTGGCCTCTTCACCTGAACTTTTCAAACACACAAAATAATGTCTAACATTTTACTTCTTGAAAATAAAATTAACACAAAAGCTGCCATCTCCACATTGGACTGCAAGTCCCTCCACCTGGTCTGGCCCGTGGCCTCTCCAGGCCCCACGTCCTGTCATTTTCCCTGACACTCACTCAGCCCAGCCATGCTGGCCTTTGCGTATGCAGGCACACTCCTGCCCCAGGGCCTTTGCACAGGCTGTTCTTTCTGCCTTCAGTGTTCTTCCCAAGGTAGCCACATGGTCAAATCTCTCACCCCTTCTAACCTTTGCTCCTGTGCCCCCTTCTCAGGAAGACCCACCCTATCCACTCCCAAATTCCCGAGCTCCCTTAACCTGCTCTGTTTTTTCCATAGTCCTTGTCGCCTTCCAGCATATATTACAATCAATTTATTATGTCTATTGTTCTTCACCTGTCTCCCCTGCTGGATCACAAACCCACAAGGACAGGATCCTTATCTGCTTTGTTTGTTGATGTATTCTCAAGGCTTGGTGCCCACCAGGCGCTCAGCAAACACTTCCTGCGTGAATGAGCACCGTGAGCTCTGGAACAAACATAATCGACATGGAAACGTCCAAAGAGTGATCATCTGCTTTCTCCTTGGTGTATGTTTTAAATGGCTCACCCTTAAGAGTGAGTTTTCTTTAACCACACAGAAAGGGCCGGCCCCGTGGCTTAGCGGTTAAGTGCGCGCGCTCCGCTGCTGGCGGCCCGGGTTCAGATCCCGGGCACGCACCAACGCACCGCTTCTCCGGCCATGCTGAGGCCGCGTCCCACATACAGCAACTAGAAGGATGTGCAACTATGACATCCAACTATCTACTGGGGCTTTGGGGGGAAAAAATAAATAAATAAAATTATAACCACACAGAGAGCCTGGCCCGTCTGGCCCAGCTTGGGGTGGGGCAGAAGCTCAGCGGACGTGTGATGGCAAAAATGAACATTCCATATACATTCATCTTTAGCTATTAGCCTATGTTTCAATTAAGTAAAAATTAAAATTTACAATTTTAATAAAATTGTCTGGCTTAGTGAGCTGCACCCTCACAGGCCAGGCTGCAGCCTCAGGACCGAGGTAAATGGACGCCAAGGCTCAGGCCACCCTCCCCTCCGACGGTGGTCTCAACAGGCTCCTCTGCCAGCCCCGATCTCCTTTCCAGGCAGGGAGGCAAGGAGCCCCAGACACTGCCCAGGGAAGGGCAGAGCGGCATCCCGTGGCCCGGAGAATCGGGGCCAGCCCCGTGCCTCACAGTGAGAACTGGGGGGGACCCCAAGGCCAGCCCCATGCCTCACAGAGAGACCCGGGGGGGACCCCAGGCCAGCCCCGTGCCTCACAGAGGGGTCGGCAGGAGGCAGGGGAGAGGCCCAGGCCTCACGTGGCTGTCCTTCCCGGGAACCCAGGCCGGCCAGCCAGGCCTCCAGCCGTGCCTGAGATAAGCCCGGAGCAGAGGAGCAGGCAGAGGCTGAGAGGGGGGCCCCACGACTCCCCCGGCCTTTACCCCCGCCCCTCAGCCACCAGCAGCCAGAGCAGAGGACCTCAGCTCACTGAGGCCAGAAGAGCATCTCTCGCCAGGTCCCCAGGTCTCCAGGGCCAGGGAGTCCACGACCCCTGCTAACACCATGCTCCAGCTGCCCTGGCCTCGCTGTTCCTGAGGCCACCAGGCAAGTTTCAGTCACAGGGCCTCTGCACTGCTCGTTCCTCCACGGCCACCCTGCCCCCCACGCCTCACTGCTCAAGTCTAAGGTCACCTTCTCTGTGCCACCTGCCCCGAACATCCTTCATTCCTTCAACGATACTTACTGAGTTCCCACTTCACGTCAGCTCTGTTCTAGGTCTGGGGACGAGAACAGTGAACAAGACGGACAAAAAGAGCATCCTCTCTAACGTGGCCCTTCCCCCACCACATTCTATCCATCACCCTGTTTATCTTCCTGCCACTATCAACATCAGAAATTCCCATGTCTTTGTTGACAAGTCCCCCTCCCTGCTGCCTGGACTGCAGTCATGATGGATGGAGCTAGAGCAGCCACTTTGGATCACGAGGCAGCCTTGAAAATGGAAGCCACACACAAAGGATGGTGGAGCAGAAAGATAGGAGACTATATCCCTGTGACTTCATGGAGCCACCCCACCAGTGCTGGGCAGCCTGGTCATCAGAGAAATGTCCATTAAACCCAAAATGAGCTCCTACACCATATACCAGAATGGTTGACATGAAAAAGACTGACAATAACAAACGTTGGCAAGGAGGCAGAGCAACCAGAACGCTCGCGCGCACACACTGCTGGGGGGGAGTGTAATTTGGTGCAATCACGATGGAAACATTTTGGCGTTATCTGCTAAAGCTGAACATACTTCTACCCTCCAATCCCACTCCTCGTGTTTATCCCAGAGAAATGAAAACATACATCACACAAAGATGGCCCACGACTGCTCACAGCAGCTTCACCTGTCATAGCCCCAAACTGGAAACAACACAAAGGTCCACGAGCAAGCAAGCGGATGACACATGGTGGCACGTTCCTACAGTGGGACACCACCAGCCAAGAAAGGGAACGGACGACGGACACCCACAACGACAGGGATGGACCTGACGAGCACAGTGCTGAGCAAAAGCAGCTGGACAGGCAGGGGAGCCTGCTGGGGAGTCATTTATGGGACGGTCCAGGGAATGGGCAGAGCTAATCTCCGGTGACAGAGGTGGGACCACAGGGGGGCACCGATTTGTGGGGGCAGGAGAGCCTTCCGCACACGATCCAGGCGATCAGGGCCGGCGTGCACGGCCAAGCAGAAAGTCATCGACCTCTACACCTAAGGTCAGGCACTTTCCTGTGTGGGTGTGAAATTTCAGCTTTTAAAAAGAAAAAAAATTAAAGCACCCACCTCCATAGTAAAATTTTTTTGCTTTAATTTTTTTTTCTGATTTCTAAAGCTCTCCACCTCCCCCCTGGGAGACCAGTGAGGACACGGCTGGGGGCCCCCTACAAGCAGAGGGACCTCGACCCTATGGCCCTGACTCCCCGCCCCATGACTTCCGGCCCTTCTCCTCCTACTAGCAGGGGCCTGACACAACTTCTGTGCCTCGGTTTCCTCATCCATAAAGAGGGATCAGAAACAGGGCCGACCTCAACAGTGATGGCATGTTGACACAACGTGACGAGAGCGGCCCTTGGCCTCTGCGTTCTTCCTCCGAAGCCCAGAACCCTAATCATGAGAAAGCCGTCAGACCACCCCAATCGAGGGGCATCCTACAGAATCCCTCATCGGGGCTCCTCAGAACATCAGGTCCCCGAACCAAGGCAAGTCTGAGAAACCGTCACAGCCAGAGGAGCCTCAGGAGGTGTGACGAGTACATGTGACGTGGTGTCCTGGGCAGCGGCCCGGGACAGACAAAGCACGTCAAGTCAAAACTAAGCAAATCCAGGGGGCCGGCCCGGTGGTACAGTCCGGTGGCACAGTCCGCACACTCTACTATGGCAACCTGGGGTTCGCAGGTTTGGATCCTGGCACGGACCTACACACCGCTCATCAAGCCACCCTGTGGCAGCGTCCCACATACAAAATAGAGGAAGATGGGCATGGATGTTAGCTCAGGGCCAATCTTCCTCACACAAAAAAAAAAAAAACAAGGAAGTCTGAACAATGTGTGGAATTTGGTTAATACTAACAGATTAACATTGTTTCATTCACTGGAACCAACAGCCCACACTAATTAAATGTGTTAACAACAGGGGAAGCCGCGTGTGGGGTAGAGGAAAACTCTCTGTAATAGCTTCCCAATTTGTCTGTAAATCTAAAACTGTTCTAAAATAGAAAGTTATTTAAAACAAAGAGGACCTATCCCGTAGGGCGACTGAGACGATGAAATCCGTGTCTAGTCACACTAGAGCCTGAGGCAAAAGGAAAATGTGCGCCCTCATATTTTTTCCAGAACATTAAAGTCATTGAAAACATACTGACATTTTTAAAAGTGTGTATATTACAATGTACAATATTAAGTTGAAATATTTTACTTAAACCAAAACCAGAATCTATTCTAACTTTACTTCCCTGGCTTTAATGGAAGAAAACTCATTGTGTTTGTTTCCTATCGACACTGTAACGAATTATCAAAAACTTAGTGGCTTAAAATATCACAAATTTAGTATCTTACAGTTTGGGGGGGTCAGAAGTCCAAAATGGAGCTAAAATCGAGGTGTGGGCAGGTCTGGTTCCTTCCGGAGGCCCTCGGGGAGAATCCATTTCCCGCCTTTTCCAGCTTCCAGAAGCCGCCTGCATTTCTTGGCTCCTGGCCCCTCGTCACTCCAACCCCTGCTCTCATCATCACATCCTCTCTGACCCCTCGGCTTCCTCTTATAAGGACCCTTGAGATGTCAGGGTCCCAGATAACCCAGGACAATGTCCCCATCTCAAGATCCTTAATTTAACCACATCTGCAAAATCTCTCTTGTCGTGTGAGGTAACACATCCACAGGTCCCGGGGTTCGGACATGGATGTCTTTGGGGGGCCCCCTGTCCCGCCTCCCACACCCACTCAGAGATTTGGGGCTTCCTGCCACATAGCCCCCTCCACGGCCAGAACGCCCCAGCGGCGGGGCAGGGTGACCTCTGCCCCCGTGCGCCCCCTCCTCTCCTGAGCGCGCCGCTCTGCAGCCAGCAGGCAGGGCCCCGGCCGGACGAGGCGGCCCAGGTCCCCCCCGGGAGGCCCACGGTCCTCCCACAGTGAAGCCCCACGCCCAGGACGCTCGGCCCACCCTCACCTCTTTTGAACCCCCCCCTGTATTTGCAGCCTGAGCCGCCTTGAAAGAAACACGGGGGGCGGGGGCAGGACACACTCCGGGGGTTTCTTTCAAGTGGCACTGCGGGGGCCTTTGTTCTCGAAACTGGGATCGCAGAGCAGGCCCCTTCCGGCTGCGCAACTGCCACCGCCTCCCCCGACTTCTGAGAACAAAGCACAGCCTGGCTTGACGGTCACACGGGGGCCGGCACACGAACAGAGGCAGCCCCAGAAAGACCTCGGCCAGCTGCATCCTCAGCCGGGAACGCCAGGGGGCTGAGGGGTCCCGGAGGGCCAGCCTCCCCCATCCTGGGGCGACAGCAGAATCAGGGGGAGTCGCGCCACAGCAGGCCTCAGAAAGCCAACAGGGCCCCACGGGGCAGATGGGAGGGCAACGGCCCTAGGTCAGGGCGCCCTGCGGGTCCTAGGGGGCCTGGGCAACTTCCTGGCTGGGCAGGGACCAAACCACTGAGCCACACTTCCTCAGCCCCCAAAAGGGGCCCGACCACAAGGGACAGAGGGCCCAGGCAGAGGCCCGGGGGGGAGGTTAGCAGGCTCCTCGTTTCAAAGCCTCACCACACACCCGGGAATCCGCTCCGGTGGGGTAACAGTCTGGCGCAGTGTCGGGGGGCAGGGGGTCCGGTGCTTTGTGTCACTGCTGTTTGCCAGGTACCTGCCGGAGCAGTGGCCCTCCAGGTGTGGTCCCCGGGCCAGCAGCATCTGCGTCACCTGGACCTTGACGGAAATGCAGGTTCTCAGGCCCCGTGTCAGCACTGCCGACTCAGAAACGGGGCTGGGGCCCGGCCACGTGCGTCTGAACAAGCCTCCAGGGGACTCTGCTGTACCACAGTCAGAATCACTGTGTCACAGACACAGATGAACCACGTCAGACGTGTGCTTCAGGATAACAAGGGAAGGGGAAACGGACGGGGGTACGGATGAGCCTGGGGGGCACACGACCACGTCTGTTAGAGCAGGGGAGGGGCACACGGCAGGCATACTGCTCTCTCTACCTTTACGAGTGTTTGAAAATTTTCATAACAAGTATTTTTAAATCACTTAAAATTTCTTAAACCCCTCCACACACGCACAGAAACACAGATGGGTCTTCTGTCTTCCTGAAGCCAACTCCACAAACTGTCAGCCCACGAGCCAGATTTGCCAGCGGATCACGTGGTATTTCAATATATTTGAATTTGTTGACAATATCCTAAAACCAGCAGATAAAATTCCAGATTTCTGGCTTCTTTTGAAAAACTGGGAGATGTGGGGGCCTGCACCCCCACATGCCTGAGCCACAGCTGCTCCTTAGAGAGGGTTTGCTCTCCAGGTTGCCACAGGCCCCACCACTCCCTGTCGCCTCACACCAGGCTGCTTCACTCATGTGTGTTGCCTGCATGGCCCTTACAGATATCTGGGTTTGCGATCCCTGTCCTACAGTAACACAGGATGAGAGCAAAGCATGCATGCATACATGCATTCATTCATTCATTCATTCATACCAACCCCACCTGAGCATCTAATATGCTCCAAGCTGGTGCTTAGTGCTATGGGGGACAGTCAATTAAACAGGAGCTGAGCAGGAAGTGGGGACGAGGACGTGTTACCCACAAATGACTCAGACACACAACAGAAAGAGCTCAGGGCATCACACGTATTTACTGACGTGTGTTGGCGAGCACGGACACTCACGCACCATCGGCAGGAGAGCCAATTGGTACAAGCATTTGGGGATGTTCTTGGGCAGAGCCCTACACCCAGCAGTCAGTCCCTGGTGTCAGCCAGGAGAAATGAAAACATACATGCACTCCGAGCCCTGCGCTCGGAACAAACGTTCCTGGCAGCTTCACTCCCGACAGTCCCGACCCGGAAACAACCCGAATACGCCCAGTCCACGTGCCGTGGCACTCACACGGCGTGAGAAGGCGCAGCCACGTGCAGTGCGGGCGGATCTCAAACCTATCGTCGAGCCCGACCCTAGGAGGACGTGCTGTGCGATTCCGCTCCGCTGGGAGAGGTCGGGGGAGCAGGCACCCTCGAGGGGGGACGGCCCCTGGAGGGGAACGCAAGGAGGTTCCGGGGTGCTGATCCGGGTGCTGCTAACTTGGGTATGTTCGGTTGTGAAGTTCCGGGTGCCCAACACGTAGGAGGCTGATGTTGACGAGGACGGCCAGCAGTGGCCGGGTGCCAGGCCCGGTGGCAGACAGTGCTGCTGCCCACCGAAAGGCCAGCTCTATCCCCTCCCTCCGCTAAGAGAACCCCGACTTGCTTCTAGTATTGGGTAGAAAGCCCTACATCTCAGGGAAGATGGGCCCAGACTCAAGTCCAGGCCCCTGACTCTGTTCTAACCAATGAAAAGGAAAGGGAAGTCTGTTGGGGACTTCTGGGGAAAAATTCCTCTTCCAATAAGAGGAGGACCTGAACAGAGCTCTCCCATTGCACCTTCCTTCTGGCTTTGAATGATGTGTGTGACAGCATGACGTCTGGTGCTGGGGCAGCCATCATGAGACCATGAGGGCAAGGCTAAGAGAGTCACATAGACACTGACCCAGTGCGCTGAAGTCATTGAACTGCTGCACAAATCTGGAAACAACTGTCATCTCCAGTCTCTTAGGAAACACGACAATAAACACCTTTATTATACCAGCCACTCGGAAGCAGGTTTTCTGTTGCTTGCAGCCCAAAACATCCCATCTGAAGCAATGTTTTCTTTCATTTAAACCTGACAATTGTCTGTGAGTTAGGTACCATTATTCACTGTGTTTTATAGATGAGGAAACTGAGTCACAGTGAGATTAAACCACTTATTGCCCATGGGCACAAACCCAGCAGAGGGTCAGGAACTCCGGTCTTCCCCAAGGTCTGGGCTCTCACCACTGCATTCTCCTGCCCCAGTAAAGGCGGCCACAGGCGTGGACATGGTCTCCCCCAGGGCTGAGTCTAGCCCTACTTTCCCCACAGAAGCCAGGCAGAGGCTAACTCCTCCTTCCAACACCTGAGCTTCACTCCAGGAACAAGGCTGGTTGCTCTCAGGCAAGAAAGGGTCCGGCACACGCCAGCCCATGGGCCACACCCGGCCTGACGCCTGCCTCTCCTCCCCGCAGAAGCTAAGGATGGTTTTACATTTTAAAATGTTTGGAAAACGCCAAAAGAACACCGTTTCACGACACGTGAGAGTTAGTGAGAGCCACGGCTCAGGTCCACAATCGGGCTGCCAGGCACAGCCTGGCCTCGCATGGCCACATGCCCGTGGCGGCTCGTGCACTCGGCAGGCGTGAGCGGCTCCAACGGGACCTGCGCGGCCTGCAGAGCCAAACCATCTACCACCGGGCCCTTTACACACCCCAGCCTCCCCTGGCCCCCGATCCACCACGCGGAGACGCGGGGCCTGCTCCTCCCCGGGGGCAGAGCGGGCAGGGGGTAGCGACCCGGCCGCGGCTCTGAGGACGGCCCCCGGCCCGGGTCAGGATCACCCCTGGAGCCCGCCAGGCGCGGAGACGCGCGGCGCAGGGGGAGCCGCCTCCTCCAGCCTGGTCTGCAAGAAGCTCGGCGTGGTGTCATCTCATCACGGCCAGCGCGCTGGGCCACCGCACCCGCCATCCACAAACCCGCCACCGCCACTGCGAGGCCGGCACCCGCTCCTCCGCAAATTAAACCCCACCGCGATTTTGTTTAATTGTGGTGTAATATACATAACCTAAAATTCACCATCTTTACCGTTTGTGAGCGTACAGTTCAGTGGCATTAAGTACATTCACTTTGTTGTGCAACCCTCACCACCATCCATCTCCAGAACGTTTTCATCTTGCAAAACAGAAACTCTCTCCCCATTAAGCACTAACTCCCCACCCCCCTCCCCAGCCCCTGGCCCCCACCATTCTACTTTCTGTCTCTATGAATGTAAGTCCCCCGAGAGGGACCTTAAATGAGTGGACTCATACGGTGTTTGTCCATTTGTGACTGGCTTATTTCACTCAGCATAACGGCCTCAAGGTTCATCCACGTTGCAGCCTGTGTCAGAATTGTCTTCCTGTTTCAGGATGAATCATATTCCAGTATCTGGAGAGACCGCATTTGGTTTCTCCATTCATCCGCGGATGGACATTTGGGTTGCTTCCACACCCAGAGCCGGGTGCGGCTTTTGTGAACAGCGCTGCCAGGCACGTTGCTGTACAAATCTCTCTTCAAGGCCCTGCCTGCAGCTCTTTTGGACATGTACCCAGAAGGGGCATTGCTGGGTCACATGGTGATTCTATGTTTAATTCTTTGAGGAACTGCCAGACTGTCTCCCACAGCAGCTGCACCATTTTATGTCCCCACCAACAGTGACAAGATCCCAGTTTCTCCACGCCCTCACCGGCATTTGTTACTTTTCCGACAGCGGCCATCCTGGTGGGCCTGAGGGGCCATCTCACTGTGGTTTTCATTTGCGTTTCCCTGATGACTAGAGACGTTGAGTGTCGTTTCACATGCCTGTTGGTCGTCCGTATGTCTCCTTTGGAGGCACCTCTATTAAGTCCTTGGCCCATTTTTTAATCGGGTTATTTCGTTTTTGTGTTGAGTTGTTCTACCAAGAATTTAAGGACAGACTGAGGCCACACTCTGCACCCACTCGTGACGGCCCTCCCTAATCTTCCCACCTTGGAAAACAGATCCCCCATCCACCAAGTCCCTCACACAGAAGTCTGTGTGACCCTTATTCCCCGCCTTCCCTCACACGCCAAGGCCAGTCCCTCGGCACGTCTTGTTGACTATCCCTGCAAAAGAAACCTCCAATCTCTTCCCTCCTTCCAATGTCACTGCCTCCACCCTGGCCCGAGCCACCGTCCTCTCTGCCTCCTCGCTGGTCTCCTCGCCTCCCCCCGACCCCCCAACACTCCTCTCTCCCCCCAGCAGAGGGAGGGCTCTGTAAGACATGGATCAGATCATGCTTCTCCCCGCTTAGAACCCTCCAATGGCGTCCCAAGGCATTGAAAACCAAATCTAAACTCCTCACTGCATCCGATAAGGCCCCCAGCTCGCCTCTCTCCTCTCACGCCCCTCCCTGTCACTTCTGCCACCCCACGGCCTGTTTCCTCTCCTCCAAGGCAATCACCCACTTCCCATCTCCAGGCCTTTGCACCTGCTGTGCCCTCTGCCTGGCATGCCATTCGTATGCCTAACTAACTCCCCCTCAGAGAGGCCCTCCCGACCAACCACCCAAAGAGACCCTCCCCACCAGTCACTGATGTCAACCCGCCTGCCTTGTTCCCGTCAGAGCGCCTACTGCGAGTAAGCAAGTCCTCAGAGACCCTGGAGTGCGTCTGTATCTGCTGGTCCACGGGCTGTCCCTCCCGCTGGAACGTCACGGCCCACAGGAGGACCTGGTCTGGTTTGCCCACGACGGGCGCTCCCCACCTGGCACAGCGCCCCACACAGAGCAGGCGCTCAGGAACCCGTGCTGAAGGAACGAGCGACCTTCCCCATCACCCGAGGGTCCCTCCTTCGCATGGCACCCGGCCCCCTCCCCGTGCACCCCTCGGCTGTGTCGTCAACAGGGCTGACCCGAGCTGATGCTCCACTGGGGTTTGTCCCCTTCACCCGTGGGGACTGTAAGTATCCCGATCCCTTGGGAGCGTCTACGGAGAAAGCGGGGGGAGAACGCAAGGTGTCACTCCCGGCCCGGAGCCGGGGGCTCTCTGCTGGTGCGCACTCCGGTCCACGTGACACGGACCCCTGAGCTTCCCGGCCCCGCCCGCTGCGGGTCGAGCAGACCACAGCCGTGAGAGCTCCAGAGAGAAACTCCGGAGAATGCAAGGCTGCCTGTTATCACATCCAAAACCAGCGACAGGGTTCAAGGACCCCCTCCCCACACCCCCAGGGTTGAAGGCTATCTCAGATCCCCGCTGGATCCGTCCCAGCCCCCGCCTTTCTCCCTCCCCCAAGGACACAGGTGGCCGCGGCTCCTGACGGCTTCTTATCTGAGCTCGCAGCCACAGGTCACGGCCAGTCAGTCCTTGCCACTCGCAGGAGAGGACAGCGGGGGCTGGGCCGCCCCTCCAAGGACAGCCTCCCCGCCCCGGCCCCAGCCGCCTCCGCCCCCACCTCCCGGGCCCCCCTGGGTTTGCGGCCGTGCTGTTCCAGGTCCCCCCCAGCCTTCCTCGCCTCCCCCGCCATCACCATCCCCACGGCTCGAACCTCGGGGCTCGCTGAATCCTCACCACAGCTCTAGGAAGTGGACGTAACATCATCCTGCCTTCCAGATGGGGAAACTGAGGCTCGGGGAGGTTAGGTCACTGCCCAAGTATGGCTCGAATTTGGGCCATTTTCTTAATCCCCACCCTACACTACCACCTAGATTAAGTCAATAATTATAGTAATAAATGATATTTTTATTCTCGTTATTCCCTCATTCGGCCAGGTAGAAAGAACAGACGCTATCCCAGATGAAGAAACCGAGGCAGGAAGTTTACGGTGGGCCTTAAGCCACATCAGAACCCCAAGGGGCTCCCGACGGCCCACATCTCCTCCGAGAGCCTTTCCACCACCCGGACCCCAGACGGCCTCCATGGACTAACTGAACTTATTCCGAAAACAGACTGGGCATCGACAGCACCCACGCCAGCCTGGCACAGCCCCCTCGCGGCCCACAGCCGCAGCCAGCGCCCACTCACCTCCCGTCTACCAACTGTTTTCCCCTCACAGCCACAGCTACGAGGCCAGGGCTGTTATTATCCCCATTTTACAGATGAGGAAACTGAGGCCTGGAGAAGCCAACCCACTTGCCCACGGCTGCGCAGCTGGAGAGCATCGCCCCGGTGGGAACGAGGCCTGCTGAAGAACAGACCTCACCTAACGGGCAGCTCTCGGCCGATGGGGGCTTCCAAACTGTCACGAGTGCCCAGGAACCTAGATGGGATGTAAATCTGCCCATCTTTAAATGCTGGCTACCGATTTAATTTTTTTTTTAATAGCAGCGAGGGCCACACAAAACACCTCTCCAGCCAGGTCTGGGTCTGTGAGTGGCTGGGCTGCAACCTCAGGACAAGAGTGGGCAGCACAGGCCTGGTCCAAACTCCGAATCTACCAACAGCTGTGTGACCTCAGGCAGGTGGCTCAGCCTCACTGAGCCTCCGTGCCTCCACCTGGAAAACAAGCACAACCGGATCCAACGAGCTAACGCCTGGACCACGCAGCTTGGCACCTGGCACACAGTTAGCGCACAGTCAACACGGGCTATTGTTGTTAACATCGTCCTTCCTGCAGGGGTTGAAGGGTGGCCCCTCAAAAGATATGTCCACCTGGAGCCTGTGAATGCGAACTTCTTTGGAAAAAGGGTCTTTGCAGATGTAATTAAGGATCTTAAAACAGGATCATCCTGGATTATGCGTGGGGGGGGGCCCTAAATCCAATGACAGTGTCCTTATAAGAGAGAGAAGACTCAGAGGAGAGGCCAGGTGGAGACGAGGCAGAGACGGGAGGGATGCGGCCACAGCCCAGGGACGCCGGGAGCCCCCGCAGCCGGAAGAGACAAGGCAGGGCACCCCCCCCCCACCCGAGCCTGCGGAGGGAGCTCGGCCCTGCCCACACCTGGATGCCCGACCTCTGTCCCCAGGGCCGCGGGAGAAGACATTTCTGTTGTTGAAACCACGGAGCCTGCGATCCTTTGTTATGGCCACCCCAGGGAAGGAGCACGCGTCCCGAGAAAGCTCCAGAAGACGCACAGGTATTTCCAGCAGGAAAGTTCTTCTACAACGGATCCCAACCTGCGGGCTTCCTGCGTCAGGGCCGGGGAACGAGGCCTCCCTCCCTCACACGCTGTTCTTCGCTGCTCAGCTCTGTCCTCCGCCGTGTTCTGCCTGCAACGCCCTCGGGAGCCCCTCCAGCCGCCCATGGGGGTGAGTTTTGTGCCAGAACAAAGACTCCAAGACGCCCCCCGAGGAGCCAAACCCAAAGCGGAGAAAGACCCTCGGAGCAATGGGCTGTGAGCCTGGAGGGGGCGTCCCGGGGCCTGAGGACACAGACGTTGTTTTTCAGGAAGCAACCGTTAACCCAAGTCACCTTCAGAGCCAGGACCCGCCGTGGGGCAAGGGAGCAGTGGCTTTGCACGTTGGCTTTTTTTGTATGCTTTCCATTTTCTTTTAATCCTACCCATATTTTACTTTCCTTGTCTTATTTTTGACGGCAGCAGGGGCTGTCCGGGCACGAGCTGGCCCCGGGGAGCACATCCAGGCCAGCCGTCACGAGTGCCGAGACCACCAGCGGCCGCGCCGCCTGACCTCCAGCTAGTGAGAGCTGACACAGGCGGCCCACCTGCAGGAGAGGCAACACCGTCAGCAGGAAACCAAGGTCCCAGAGAACCCAAGAACGAGCGCCCGCACTTGAACCTGCTGTTCTGCGGGTCTGAGGGCCGGGCACACACGTTACAGTGGGTTGAACAGTGTCCCCAGAATTCATGTCCAGATGGAACCTCGGAATGTGACCTTACTTGGCAATAGTGTCTTCACAGATGTCACCAAGTGAAGGATCTCGAGACGAGGTCATCCTGGATTAGCGCGGGCCCTAAATCCAATGACAGGTGCCCTTACAAGAAGAGGAGGGGACACAGAAGGACACAGAGGGGACGGCCATGTGAGGACAATGGCCCCAGGAAGTCAATGTGCACACACAGTGACACACCAAGGCAGCCACAGGCTCACCGTCGCAGGAGGGGCTGCTTAGGCTGGTTTCGAGCAGCAGGCACGTTCTCCCCCGTCGTTGACAAGCACTGGCCTCTGGCTCCGAGCCCTCGCAGCTGAAGAGAGGAACCTCACGGCCTCCGTCCACTCCCTGAAGACGACCTCGGCCATCAGGGGCCAAAGGCTTCTGACGAAACCAAGCCCGAGGCCCGTTTGCGGTGTGATCCCCCCCGAGCCCTCAAACTCTCTGAGCCGTGGACTCCCCCCTCCACTAACTCACAAAAGGAAGAAGGCTCGGACTCACAACTCAGAGATGCAAATTCACACAACCCCCCAGACGGCGCCCCTCGTAAGCACAGACGCTCTGGAAGCCAGCTGGGATCGGGCAGCGGAGCAGACGCGGGAGGGAGGAGCCACAGGCCTCGGGGCCGGGACACGGAGGGAAACTGGCCCCCCGGTTCTCACGACCCAGCAAGCCCACTGCCAGCCCAGGGCATTCTCGAGAATTGTAAGGTGGAGGGTTCCGGGATGTTTGCTGTGTGTGAAGACAGGAGTGGATGGACCCGGGTGCCCGTCACAGGGAGAATAAATAAAACGTGAGGAATGTTAACTCGGAAGCCATGAGCCAGGTCCGCAGACAGCAACGTGGACGGATTCCAGAGATTGGGAGGAGAGACACACAGGGCGCAGAGCAGGAGTCACGTGCCGTGCGCGGGGGTCAGCCCTCTCCCAGGCTGGGGCAGCCGAAGCACAGGGGCCTGCCCGGCCATGCCCAGGTCGACGCACTTACCGCCCACCAGCCCACTGGATCCTCACCTCAACCTGTGGAAGTGTGGTGTATCCCATCTCACAGGAGCCCACAGAGCCCAGAGATCTGAAGAACCAGCCCTAGGTCACACAGTGGGCAGGAGGCAGAGCCAGGACTTGACCCCACGCCCGCCTGGGTCCAGAACTGTGCCCTAGCCCAGGGTTCTGTGTGCAGACCACAGCACTCCATGTGGCACAAGGGGACACACACGTCCTACTGAAAACCGTGCCCACCCAGGGGAGGGGGGCTGGGGCAAGGAGGGGTGGGGCACGAGAGAGATGAGGGGAAGAAGAGGAAGTCAAAGGAGAGAATGGAAAGCAGATGCTCAAAGAGGCCCATGCACACGGACGCGCACGGCAGCTCTAGCCACAGCAGCCAAGAGACGCAAACAGCCCGAGTGTCCCTCAACAGATGGTGAACACACAAAGGTGTAGATCCGCACACAAGAATATTATACAGCCATGAAAAGGAATGAAGGACTAACACCTGCTACAACCTGGAGGAACCTCGAAAACAAGATGCTGAGTGAGAGAAGACAGACACAATAGGTCACATCTCGAATGATTCCATTTATATGAAACTTCCAGAATAGGCAAATCCACAGAGAGAGAGAGCCTCTTTACTGGTTGCCAAGGACTGGGGGAGCTGGAAGGGAGGACAGGGAGAGACTGCTAAGGGGTAGGGAGTTTCCTTTTGGAATGATGGAAATGTTCTAGAAGTAGACAGAGGTGACTGTGGCACAACAATGCGAATGGACTAAACGCCACTGAACTGATCACTTTAAAAAGGTTAATTTTATGTTATATGAATTTCACCTCCATAAATTATTAAATAAAAAACAAATGATGGCGTCAAAACTGGTGTAACCGCTTTGGAAAGCAGTCTGGCACTTGCGGGCGAAGCTGCAGACGCAGACGCCGGGACCAGCAGCCCCACTTACGGACCAGCGGACTCAGGTGTGTGCACGCTGGGGGCAGGGCTGAGAGTGTCCACAACCCAGAGATCCTCGCAGCCACCACGAGCAGGACGGATAAACTTCGATAGCCTTGTGGAACATTACACAGCCGTGAAGATGAGGTGCGGCTTATTGCAACAACATGGACGGATCTCACAAACATACAGGGAAGCAAGAACAGCAAGACAAAAAATATAGAATATATGTCTTTGTCCGTCCGGGCTGGGCTGCTGTAACAAAATACCACAGGCTGGGGGGACTGTAAACAGCAGGCACCTATTTCTCACGGTTGAGAAGCTGGAAGTCTGAGATCAGGGTGTCAGCACAGTGGGTGACGGCCCTCTCCCCGGGTGCAGACTTCTCACATGGCGGAAGGGGGAGGGAGCTCTCTGGGGTCTCTTATATAGGGCGCCAATCCCATCATAAGGGTCCTGCCCTCCTGACGAATCACCTCCCAAAGGCCCCGCCTCCTAGCCCATCACTTGGACACCAGGCCTTCAACATACGGATTTTGAGGGGAGACAGACAGTCAGATCATTGCAATATGATTCACTCAAGTAAAGTTCAAAATCAGACCAAATTAAACCCAGTGTTTAGGGACCTAGATGGGGTGACACTACAGAAAGCAGAGCTGGAACGAGCACTGTTTCCTCTGCAGGGGGTTCCGGAGGGCGGACGAGGTTCTGCTTTCTCATCTGGGGGCGATCGCATTTCATCTCGGGTTCATTTTAGTTATTTATTTAACTGCACGAGTCTCAGGCACTTTCCTAGAAGTGTGCACTATTTCACCATAAAAAGAAATCAAAGACTCGGAGTTGAAAGCGCGACGCGGGAGGCTGCGGAGGGGGGAATCTGGGGAGCCTGGGAACAGGCAGGGGAAGGAAGTCCCGAGAACTCAGAGAGGCTTTGGAAGCTGCCAAGGGATTGTGACTGCAGTCGGCTCTCAGCCCAGTAAGGCCAGCGTGACCTCCACCTGCCAGCCAAGAGGCCAGATGGGGCCAGGTGACGGGCACAAGAATTCCTGCAGGGCTCAGCGGGTGGGCGGGGCGAGGCAAAACAGGAGAGGCTCCCATCTGCGCTCAGGCTTCCATCTCCACCGCACAGGCCCTGGCACCCGGGGCCCCGGCACCTTTCGAGCCCAGGGGATGAGACGGGCACCCGACCCAGCCTGCAGATCATCACGCGCCCCGTGGCGCTGGGACTAATCCCCAGACGGGAGGGGAGGATGCAGGGGGCCGAGGGCCACTGGAAGGATCTGCACACCTGGGCGTGAGGGCAAGGAATCAGAGCTAGGAAATCAGGAAGCCGGGGGCCCGGCCCGCTGTGGGGTGGGGCTGCCAAGCTGGGGCGAGTCCAGACGCCCACTGCTCGGCCAGGAGCGCTCCACTCCCATCTCACTCACACAAGGAGACCTGTGTGCAGAGATCTGTCGGAAGAAAACGGGCGCTCACGAGGAAACAAATCCACATCGAGGGGCATTCTGCCAAAACCTGGCCCGGTCCCCTCGTAAATGCCAACGTCGCGAAAGACCCAGTAAAAAGAACAGAGCTGGGCGCTTGTCTCCATGAAAGGCGGAGAAAGAGACGAGGCAACCAGACACCGGACGAGATCCTGGACTTAAAAACAAAACCCAAAAACTGCTTAAAGGATGCCAGGGGGACAGTAAGGGAATCTGAAGGGACACGGAGTGGTGGACCAGAGAAGTGAGTCATTACGAGCTTTCCTGAGTGTGACCACGGCCTGTGGTTACGGAGAAGAACCTCCTTGTCCCTAAGACACGCACTGCAGGGTCCCGGAGTGAGATGCACCATTCTTGCGATTTCTCCAAAACAAAATTTTTCAAACTAAAACCTCAGGGGGGGAAAGAGCACATCCTCTGCTCTCCGGATTGTTTCACGACTTTGAAGGCTCCCTCGTGGAAACGGCTGGGACCGTGGAATATTTGGTCATCTAGACAACCAGCTGGAGGTGCCCAGGTGACCAGGAAGATTGAGAGAAGAGACAAGGGAGCGAGAGAAGCAAGGTGCAGGAAGTGGGCTCCGTGTGGTCCCCTCTGGGTGACACGATGACAGACGAATCCTCCTATGCCTATGTGTCTATAAGGTCAAGATGATGACAACAGCAGACACTAATGGGACACCTGCCAAGCTGTTATTCCCAGGGCTTTGTATGTGCCAACTGCTCTACCTCCACTAGAGCCCTATACAGGAGCTACCTCTATTAACTCCATTTTGCAGAGGAGGAAACAAAAACAGAGAGGTTAAGTCACTTACCCGAAGGCACACAGCTGGGAAGTGGCAGAGCCAGGATTTGAACCCAGACTGTCTGGCTCCAAAGTCCACACTCTTGGGTCCACCTAAGCTCCTGGATGCCGAAACCCTGGCCAAGGGCTGGAGAGAAGCCTGGGGATTTGAGAACTCATGCCTGACCTTGAGGGTGACATGCCAGAGACACCTCCTTCAATACCACCTTCCAGCTCCCCATGTGCCACTCTGCTCCCCCCGACCCAGGTGGACGGTGCTCATGAGGGCACCGGGGCCCTCTCCCAGCACACAGAAGATGCCCCCAGAGGCCCCGGGCGGACTGTCGTAGTGGGCCCTCCCCCACACACCTCCGCACTGTCCTAGGTAAAGGGTGTGCCCCACCTCCCGGGGCAAAAGGGCCAGCAGGCTGGCGACCACTCGCCCGGGGAATGTTGCTGACAGGTGTGCTGGGTTCTGCAGCAGAATACACTCGCCACCTGCGACGCTTCCAGATCAACCCCTGCGCATCTGAAGGGGCAGATTCTGACGCAGGCCCCAGTCTCAGGCCCATCCCCCCCATCCCCCCCCCCCCCCCGTCCCCCCATACCCCCGTCCCCCCATCCGTCCCGTCCCGTCCCTTCCCCCCACACCCCCAGCACACACCGGGAGCCTCCCAACCCGGGCAGACAAAGCCTGAACTTTTGCACACCCGGCCCCAACATCTCGCCCAGTTTATAACAAACACCTCCGCCCAATCCTGCCACCGGGACGTGGGCGGGGAGGGGTGCAGACGCGGGACCCCAGGGACCTTCTGCCTGAAGGACTCTAATTAACATCTTCCTCCGGCCACTGCTCGGCCTCCTCCAGGCCCCGCTGCGCCGACCCTCCCGCTGCAGCCAGCATCGCACTCCCCCCGCTCGCCGAGACACCCGCCGCCAGCGCTCCCGCTCATCCGCCCCGCGGCCTACACGAATCCCTGCTTCCTCTGGGTCTTGGTTTCCCCAAATGAAAAACAAATGATGGAACTGAGTAAAACCCAAGTTCCAGATCTAACGATCGGAGAGTTTATAAACTTTCCCTGATAGCACAATTAGCTGATAAGCTACCACCTCCTCGAAAGGTCCTGAATAGAGCCAAACAAAGTAATCTCTAATGCTGTAACATCAAGAGTCAGTGAGAGGCAGGCCGGCCCGTGGCTTAGTGGTTAAGTGCGCGCGCTCCGCTACCCGTGTCCCGGGTTCAGATCCCGGGCGCGCACCGACGCACCGCTTCTCCGGCCATGCTGAGGCCGCGTCCCACATACAGCAACTAGAAGGATGTGCAACTACGACATACAACTATCTACTGGGGCTTTGGGGAAAAAACAAATAAATAAATAAAAGAAATTAAAAAAAAAAGAGTCAGTGAGAGGCAATGAGACGAAGTGGGGAAGCTATTTCGGGGCAAAGGGCCCACTGACCGTCTTTGCTGCCTGTCACCCTTTCCTCCTCCTCTAACAGCTCCTCCCTTTTCCTTGAGGGCACCACCCCATCCCACCTCCGGCCCAGTGGTTTGGGGGAAAAAGGACCCCCCGGCCCAGCTCCAGGGATGAGCATGTGATCCAAGCCTGACCAATCAGAGTAGTCCATTTCCTGAGCCACAGTGATTGGCTCCGTGATGAGCACGTGACACAGGCCCAGCCAATCAGAGCCGAGGGGGCGTTCACACCAGGCTTTTCGCAGCCAATGGGAAAATTCTCTGATTACCCTCCAAGGCCCCCCACGAGGCTCCCTTGGGCTGCGGCCGGGGAGTCCGCAGCGGCCAGTTTCTCCGCCACGTGGTGCGGGTGGCCGTTTGTTCTCCGAGCCCCAGGTTAACAAAGCGGCTGGCGAGTGACACGGCAGCACGCACACAAAACGTGCATCTTCACCTCCGGGCTGCAGCCCGCCAGACGCTCCGCTCCGGGACCCGCGGAGGAAGAGCGGGGCGCAAGAGCCCCCGCGCTCCCCCTGCGCCCTCGGGCCACGCTGAGCCAGCCCGCCTGTGGCCACTGAGCGCAGGCGGAGGGGCTTGCGGGCCCGAGATGCCAGGCCGAGTAAACCCACCAGCAGAGCGGACCCGGGGCCCCCACGCCAGCCCCCGCGTTTCTGCGGGTGAGGACAAGAGAGGGAAGCATAAAGGTCCCGCTGGAATGCTGAACTTGGGCTGGAACGCGCTCGCAGGGAAACAGCACCCCACCCCAATCCAGGCCGCCCGCGGGGGCCACCATCCAGCGTGAGGACCCCTGCTCCCCCGGGGGCAGGGAGGTGGCCCAGAACAGCCTCCAGGCCTCCCTGGGCCCCTCAGCCAGGACAGGTGCTGTTTCTTTACCCACCGCCCACAGACGGCCCTGATGACATCTTTGTAAACCTGTGTCCCTTCCTCCTGGACGGAGAAGGGGTCCGTCAGAGACACCAACACTCAGCCCGGGGAGGCCCCCGGTCACTGGAGTCAGAGAAGTCACCGGCATCCAAACGGGGCTGGTTCAGATGCAGACCCTGAATCCACGAACCCATCCTGGAGACCAGGCTGCCGGGGGCTCCTTGTGCCAGGCGCACAGACAGAGTGGAAGAGCCAGTACCAGCACCTGAGAGTCTGGCTCCAAAGTCCACGGCTTTGAGGATCTCCACCGGGATTCTCTCCCTGCCTCAGCCAAGGCCCCACCCCAGCCAGGTCTCTGCCCCGACCAGGGTCCCCAACCATGGAATACAGTCATCAACAAGTCAGACAAGGTCCCTGCCTCATGGAACCTCAAGCCAGTGAACAATATAATTTCAGGGAATGGTGAGGGCTTGGAAGAGAATAACATGGAGTAGTTATAACACAGATGGGGTGACGGTGGGGGTGGCATTCATTGGGGGGGTTGGTGGTCAGGCGTCTTCTTCAAGAGGTCACATTTGAGCTGAAACATAAAAGGAGAACCAAGCATAAGAGCCAGGGGGAAAGCATTACAAAAGAAGGAACAGCACGTGCAAAGGCCCTGAGGCAGGAAAGAACACGGTGTGTTGGAGGAAAAGAAAGGCCATGAGGCTGGAGCAGGGTGAGAGTGCTGAGGGTTGAGGCAGATAGGGGCCCATGAAGAAGGGACTTACAGGCCCTGGGGGCAAACGGGTTTTATACCACATGCAAGAAGGATTTATTCAGGGCTGTCAAACAAAATCCAGTTTGCATTTTTTAAAGAACATTCTGGCTGCAGCAGGGAACATGGACAGCAGAGTGGCTTGAACAGACAGGAGCAGACAGCCCTGTGAGGAAGCCCCTGCACCCTCAGCCTGGAGTGGGGTCCGCGCAGGGGAGGGAAGCAGGCCCCACATCCCTGCACAGGACCACAACCTGCCACTAGTCACAAACCTCCCTGGGAAACCAGCCTTGTCTTCTAAACATCCATTCAATAAATATTTGAGAACCTGCGATTATGTGCTAGGCACGGCTCCACGTGCTTGACACCCAGCAATGAACAAAAACCGAGGTCTCTGCCGTCGTGGGCCCCACATTCTCAAGGGGAGAAACAGACAATAAACAGTAAACATGGTGCACAGGTAAATTACCTCGTATCTCAGCGGGTGACAGGCTACAGAAAAGCGGCAGGGTCAGGGGGGTTCGGAGCACGGGGGAAGGAGGAGGGAGCCTGAAATATGACAAAGGGACATCTGAGAGCAAGTGAGGTCCACAGGAGGTGGGGGAGCGAGTCACACACATGTCAGGAGGAAGAGTTGTGGGCAGAGGGAGGAGCTGAGGCAGAAGGTGCCAGATGTCTGAGGAGTGGGCAGAAAGCCAGTGTGCAAGTGGAGGTGAAGGGAGGGCAGAGAGGGTCAGTGGCGACGGCGCAGGCCTCGAGGGCCAACGTGAGGACTCGGCCTTGACTCCGAGGGCGTGGGGCGGGCCCACTGCAAGGTATGAAGAGAGGAAGAGGGAGATCTGACCGCAGTGTTAATAGGATCTCCTTGGCTGCTATGCTGAGAAAGCCTGGCCAGGGAGCAAAGGTGGACGCCGGAACCCAGGGGAGAGTGATGGCACCCTGGACCAGGGAGGTGCCTGAGGTGTGGAGACAAGTGGCTGGATTCTGGATATACTTTGAAGGTGAAGCCATAAAACTTCCCGATGGTTCAATGGACGAAGTGACAGAGAGGAGAGTCAAGGCTGACGCCAAGGCTCCTGGCCTGGGCAGCTGGAGGACGGAGGAGCCTCGGTGGGAATACGGCCGGAGGAATGCGCTTGAGGGGGAGCGATGAGGAGTTGGCCCTGGTGCTCCAGGCTGGAATTCAGGGGAAACATCTGGGCCCAGGAGACCAAGGTGGGAGTGGCCAGGACAAAGACGGCGTTTAATGAGTGAGACTGAATGGCTCACCCAGGGAATGCGGGAGCGAGGAAGATTCCAAGCCCTGGGACACGCCAGTGGCGAGAGGTCAGGGAAAGAAGGAGGCAAGTGAGACTGAGAGCGGCCAGCCAGCGAGGCAAGAGGGAAACCAAGAGAATGGACATTTAAAGTGTCTCAAAACTCCTTTTAGTAGATTCCAGAAAAGGTGGAAGGAACTTCACCCAGAATGTTAGGAAGCGAACAGGGGTCAGGCCGCTCCTGTTCCTTCCCCCTTCCCAGCACGAGGCCACCGGTGACCAGGAAGAAACGGGGGTGGAGGGCAGGAGAAGGAAGCAAGGAAGTGAAGGTGGCGTGCCTTGGGCCACAAGGTCCCGGGGCTCTGGGTTCTGGGAGGTTCTGAGCAGACTGGGTGGCTTCAAATCAGGATCACATCACCCCGGACAACCGGTAAATCACCAGTTCCTGGGTCCTGTAAGGCCCTAAAGCCAAAAATGCACTTTTCTGTGTTGTTTTTGTTTCTCTTTGCATTTCAGCTCTGGCGGGCAGCCACAGGCCAGTGGGGGCCAAGGTCGGGGGCCAAGGTCGGCCTGAACAAGGGGGAGGGGGGGTACAGGAAAGGACTTCTCCTTTTGTTTTGTTTTTTTATTTTTGGCCAAGCTCTATAGTTGAATTCTCGGCACAATAAATGTGTTTATGGGGCGGAAGCTGCTGGATCTTCATGGCACAGAAGGCTGGGGGCAGAACACTCCTTAACCGAATCCTCTAGTTCTAAGATGATGAACCAGAAAAGTCTGTCGGCATCAGCCTCGTGGCTGAAACCGTTCAAAATATCCCAGCGCCCAGAGCCTTGGGGGATGGCTTATGACCCCTGGGGCCTCTCTTCTGCTGACCAAGCACATGGGATCACCCTTCTGGGCACTAATGACCGAATGACCATCACCAGGACCCACAGACATCAACGGAGCAGACATGCCCGTGCCAGGTCTCCACCAGGACCCAGACATGCCCAAGGGAGACTCGTCAATGAAGAGCCCTCAACACCGACCCACCTCCGTCTGCTCTGCTGGGAGCTGACGGCCAAACGAGATGGTTCCGGGTAGCTGAGCTTAACCAAGTTCTAGTTAATCACGTCGAGCGGCTCAGCAGAGGCACAGCAAGTATGCGTCATTCCGGGAAGGGACTGGGACCAGTTCATGGGGTGTGAAGAGCCAGGTGCACTGAACACTACCCTGGGGCCAGCCGCAGGAAGGCCAGACCAGGGTGGGACACACGGCCACAGGTGTGCACACACCCCAACACACACGACACATCAACATGTGTGCACGTGTCCACGCATGTGAACGTGCAAGCACGTGTCAACATGTGTGTGCTGAGTCACACCTGTGTGTGTGCATGCCAACACATGTGGGCGCACACTGACACGTGTATGTGTGCCCCGGTGTGTACACACACACCACAACACACATGGACTCGTGTGTCATGTCTCCACGTGTGGGCACATGTTGCACGTGTGCACGTGTCCACACGTATCCACATATACACCAACACGGAGACGTGTGTTCTGCACCAGCACGTGCTGACACATGTCAACGTGTGTGTGCATGCTTTGGCATGTGGTCACATATACACATACACGTGCACGTGCCCACACAGGCTCACGTGTCACCAGTCATGCCTGCACAGTTGGCACACGTGTCCACACATCAACACTCGTGTGCACACACATACACATACTTGTAAAGCAAAGAGAAGCAAATCCACTGCAAGCAAAGAGGGAAACAAAAATAGACCAGACTCAGGGAAACTAAAAATAGCCTGTTTCCAGCTACGGCAGTGGAGGGCGGTGAAGTCGCCCTCTCGTGCACGGGAGGAACAGGAAGCTCCACGGCAGGAAAGACGACGACAAACAAAACAGACTGGCCGCACTGCCATGCCCACTGCCCGCCGAGAAGGGAGCGCCCCCACCCGCCGCCACGGGCAATGCCACGGCTTTGCCCACCGGGCCAGATGCGGGGCCTGCGGAGCACCCAGCTGTGCGGGCGCAGGAGCGGTCAGTCCCTGACACCGAGACGCCCTCCGAGATTTGACCCGGGGGCTTCTGGAGCCCCGGACGGGGCGGGGGGGGTGGTGAGGGGATGGACGGCTGGCAGAGGCACAGAGCTGGCCGAGCAAACCCTACAGGACGAGCAGGAGCGGCCCGAGGGTCGCTGGGACCACGGGCGAGGGAGAGGCCGCCCTCCGCAGCCTCCCTCGGCACCTGCGATTCCAGAACACACCAGGGCCTCTCAGACTGCCTGGAAGGGAGATGTCGGGAGGCTCTCTGTACCAGCAGCTCTGAGGGAGGCGATCAGGCAGAGAAAGGCCGGGAGTGGACCCCGCAGCCCACTGGCCGTGCAGGAGAAGGACAAGGGAAGGGCGACCCAAGCAGAGAATACAGGAGGGCCCTGCCTCCAAACGCCCAGTTGAGCTGCTCGGAAATTCGGAAAGCAGGGAGGACGGGGGAGAGCGGGGAGGACGGGGGAGAGCGGGGAGGACGGGGGAGAGCGGGGAGGACGGGGGAAAACGGGGAGGACGGGGGAGAGCGGGGAGCGCAGGGGGAAAGCAGGGAGGACGGGGGAGAGCAGGGAGGACGGGGGAGAGCGGGGAGCGCGGGGGAGAGCGGGGAGGACGGGGGGAGAGCGGGGAGGACGGGGGAGAGCGGGGAGAGCGGGGAGGACGGGGGAGAGCGGGGAGCGCGGGGGAGAGCGGGGAGGACGGGGGAGAGCGGGGGAGCGCGGGGGAGAGCGGGGAGGACGGGGGAGAGCGGGGGAGAGCGGGGAGGACGGGGGAGAGCGGGGAGGACGGGGGAGAGCGGGGAGCGCGGGGGAGAGCGGGGAGCGCGGGGGAGAGCGGGGAGGACGGGGGAGAGCGGGGAGGACGGGGGAGAGCGGGGAGGACGGGGGAGAGCGGGGAGAGCGGGGGAGGACGGGGGAGAGCGGGGAGAGCGGGGGAGAGCAGGGAGGACGGGGGAGAGCGGGGAGGACGGGGGAGAGCGGGGAGCGCGGGGGAGAGCGGGGAGGACGGGGGAGAGCGGGGAGGACGGGGGAGAGCGGGGAGAGCGGGGAGGACGGGGGAGAGCGGGGAGGACGGGGGAGAGCGGGGAGCGCGGGGGAGAGCAGGGAGGACGGGGGGAGAGCGGGGAGGACGGGGGAGAGCGGGGAGCGCGGGGGGAGAGCAGGGAGGACGGGGGAGAGCGGGGAGGACGGGGGAGAGCGGGGGAGCGCGGGGGAGAGCGGGGAGGACGGGGGAGAGCGGGGAGAGCGGGGAGGACGGGGGAGAGCGGGGAGGACGGGGGAGAGCGGGGAGCGCGGGGGAGAGCAGGGAGGACGGGGCAGAGCGGGAGCGCGGGGGGAGAGCGGGGAGGACGGGGGAGAGCGGGGAGCGCGGGGGAGAGCGGGGAGCGCGGGGGAGAGCGGGGAGCGCGGGGGAGAGCGGGGAGGACGGGGGAGAGCGGGGAGAGCGGGGAGGACGGGGGAGAGCGGGGAGGACGGGGGAGAGCGGGGAGGACGGGGGAGAGCGGGGAGCGCGGGGGAGAGCGGGGAGGACGGGGGAGAGCGGGGAGGACGGGGGAGAGCGGGGAGCGCGGGGGAGAGCGGGGAGCGCGGGGGAGAGCGGGGAGGACGGGGGAGAGCGGGGAGAGCGGGGAGGACGGGGGAGAGCGGGGAGGACGGGGGAGAGCGGGGAGGACGGGGGAGAGCGGGGAGCGCGGGGGAGAGCGGGGAGCGCGGGGGAGAGCGGGGAGCGCGGGGGAGAGCGGGGAGGACGGGGGAGAGCGGGGAGAGCGGGGAGGACGGGGGAGAGCGGGGAGGACGGGGGAGAGCGGGGAGCGCGGGGGGAGAGCAGGGAGGACGGGGCAGAGCGGGAGCGCGGGGGAGAGAGGGGAGCACGGGGCCTATGGGGCTGCAGGCTCAGTGAAACCCTGGTTCTGCCTGTGTGACCTGGGGCAAGTGACTTGACGACTCTGCTTCCATTTCCTTCAATAAAAGAGGCAACGGTAGCCATTTAGACACTAAACGAAATGAGTTAATACATGTAAAACCCTCAGAACGGCGTCTGGCATTAACTGTATCCATCATCAACCCCACCTTGTAACAGGTGGGCCAAGGAGACTTGCAAAAGGCACAGAGCAATTCAGGGGCAGGGCACGACCTTCCGAAGGCTCTCGTTCCTGGTGGCTCTCGCTGAGGGACGAGGGGATCAACCAGAGTCAGAGGCTGGGTGTGGGGGTGCAGAGAGGCTAAGGAAACAACCTCAGAGCGCCTCCCAGCTCTGCATTCCGCCGTCCTACCATGAGCCCAGGCACTGCTCTGGCCCCCGGGGACACTGCAGTGACAGCACAGCCCCTGCCCCAGCAGACCTCCACACTCGTGAGGGAGAAAGAGAACACACACATAAACCTATAACATCCTGGGGGCAGCTTTTAGGGGTGTGAGGGGCAAGCTGTGCAGATATCTGGGGGATGAGCCTTCTGAGCACGGGGGAAAGCAAGCCAGATACTCTGAGGTGGGAACAGCCTTGGTGGGCTCAAGGACATCAAAGAGATGAATGTGGCAGGTGAGCAGGGGGGCCGAGGGGAGGGGAATGAGAGAGGGAAGAGGGCCAGATCGTGGGGGGACTTCAGGCCACTGAAAGGACCTTGGTATTCACTCAGAGTGAGACAGGGAAACTCGAAGAGGTGTGAGTAGAGAGGGCACATGATCTGGCAAGTGTTTTCAAAGGATCTCTCTGGCTGTCTATGGAGACCAGGCATGAGACTACTGCACCAGTCCAAGCAGAGGATGGAGGAGGCTGTAGTGGAGACGCTGAGAAGGGGTGGGAATCCAGATATGTTCTGAAGGTAAAGCCAACAGGATTTGCTGAGACACCAGATACAGGGGTATCAGAAAAAAGTGTGCAGTCAAGGATGACCCAAGGTTTTCACCTCTACACCTTGGGGGAACACATGGAGGTGTCACTGATTGAGATGGGGACACAGGTAGGGGAAGCCTTCAGCAGCTGGCAAAACTAGTGGATAATGCACTCAAGGCTGATCTAACGAGAAAACCCACTTAAAGACAGCAGAGGGGACTTGGCGTCCTCCTGGATGTGGAAAGGGCCACGAGGCCCATCTTCCCACATGGTGGCCCTGCAGACGAGCCCCTTCTCCTGTGACCCAGCTGCAGTGAGGGGATCTTCTCCCCCTGGGGCTTCCCTGGGGACCAGAGACACACTGCAACTTGGAAACGTACCCCAGGGACCTGGACCGTGCCTTCGTTATCCATTCAAACACAGACGGCCATGTGTGCCAGGCTCAGGTCCAGGCAGTGGATAAACCAGTCCCCGTCCTCTCGGACATCTCTCTCTCACACACACACACCCCAGGAAGGTCACTTGGGGCAAATTACTCTCAAGCTCTGTTTCCCTAACTGTCGATGACGACAGTGAGACCTGTCACAGAATTCTCAGGACTAAACGAGATGACATTTATAAAGATGCTCCAACCCTGCCTGGCACACGGTAATTCACGGTTACGCTCCTGAGCGAACACCTCTGGTCCAATCCTACCCATGGGGGAAGGGAGAGGAAATGAGTCTCACCTCTTCCCCAAGGCCTCTCCCAGCGACCTCAGTCCGCAGGGCTCCCTCGCTGAGTGCTCCCGTGTTTGGGTGTCTAATTCATTGGGCCATTCTTTGGGGAAAGCTATGGATTCACTATTAATTTTTAATTAAATACATAATACGTGAATACATTCTCTTTGTAAAAAAAAAAGTAAGAGCCTGACAGACAAAGCCTATTTCCCTTGGCCACACCCCCAGTGCCCTCCCTCCCCCACCCCCAAGGGTAACGGCTTTTGTCAGTCTGGTGCACACCCTTTCACACTTTTTTCTGTGCTCTTACATGCACGAATGGTAACCTATTGAAAATACAAAATACCGTTTGGTGGAGTTATTTTAAAAACATAAATAGCACCAGAGCTTTTTCCAATTAGTAATGTGTTTCTGTGACCTATTCATGCTAAAACATATATATCCAGTTCCTTCTTTCTAATTTTTGCCTACAAATCCATTGGCTGAAGGGCTCCCACTTCGTTTCCCATGTCCCCACTGAAGGGCAGCCCCAGATTCGGTGATCAGGATTCCTGCCCACCACTCACAAGCTGTGTAAACACCGGCACATGGCTGACCCCGGCTGTGCCTCAGTCTCCTTCTCCGCAGGAAGGAAAAATACCCCCGCCTGGGCCTCTTTCCCAAGGCAGCGGTAGGATTCAAGCGAGAAACTTGAATGCAGAGCATGCAGAGCATGTCCACACGCATGCATATGATTGCCTTTGCCACTTAATAACCTCTCCGGGAGGCACACGAGATCTGACCCCGTCACAGAGCTGAAGGAAGCAGCCCTGGCTCCGAGGTGAAGTCAGCGGCCCGAGGTCCCCTCTGGCACACAGCACAGCCAGGTCTGCGACCCGGGCTCCGGAAACTGGCACGGGTTTCAAAATGCCTTACATCCCCACTCAACTTCATCAGCAACCTGAAAATTAAATCAAACCCATCAGCTGAATGCCCCAAATTACAACAATAAATCGGTAACCTCCAACGATGGCAGAGCAGGGGGAAGTGGGGACTTCCCTACTCTGGCGGCAGAAGGACAAATGCTAGACCTTCTCAGGAGGGCAATGTGGCCACAACTACAAAAATCCAAACTGGGCACACCTGCCGCTCCAGAGGCTTCTCTTCCGGAAATCCACCCTCTGGAAGTGTTCATACACGTACACAGAGAGGTATGTACGGCTGCGTCTGACAGAGAAAATTACCAGTCGATAGAGAAACAGGTAAAGAAGTAAGTGCATGAAGCAGTGAAAAAAATGTGATAGATTTATATGTTCTGATGTGAAAAACTCTTCAAGCGATATCAGTGAACTGAAAAGCAAACTGCAGGTTGTTTATACATAGTACAATTCAATTTATGTAAACGCTATATATTAACGTGTATAAATACGTGCTTGAGGTGTACGTGTTGGTAAAGGTCTAGAAAGATACACACCGAGAGTGGTGGTGCTGTCTGAGGACGGGAACAAAACGGGGGGAACTTTCTGGTTTTTCTTTGAATTTTTTTTACAAGCAAGAATTCACGTCTTTTATATATGGACCTTTTTAATTAACCAAAAAGTATTTAAAAAAATAGAAACCGAAGCACACGGCCTCCCACTCAAGCTGCGCATGGACCCATGCAGCCAAAGAAAACACGAGCTGGCCGTCGCTCCCTCTCCTGGAGTCCCACCCACTCGGTCCCCTGAACACAGGCGGCCTTCTTCCCCGGGAAGGCGCGTGGCCCGGCCCAGCAGGGGCTGTCCAAGAAGCGGCCGTCCCGGGCCGGGCTTGCCTTCACGCCACTCGGCCCCAAACCAATCGCCTTTGGGATATTCTCGTAGGATGCTGGGTGGTTCTCACTCAGCTTTAAGCCCGGAAATCTTAGCTCCAGGACAACTGAGGACGAGGGCGTTTTTCTCTGTGGAAGCCCAGAGGAGGGGGGGACACTAGGGGGTGCATGCACGCACACACGCGCGCGCACACACACACATACACAGAACTGACATCCTTAACCTGATCAAAAAGCCTGAGAAACAAAACACCCTGGAATAAATCCAAGAACGACTGGGCTGACAAGATTCTTCATCGGCTATAAATCCCACCCACTCCTACACCCCCAAAGCAAGAGGCCCTTTGCACAGGGTCAGGGTGGCTCACCGAGCTGACACCCCCGGAGTGACAGTCTCTCCAGGGTGCACACGGTACCGAGACCACAGTCATCAGGCGCTGACGGAAAGCTTCCCCCGAGATAAGCTCTAGCAGCTGCTTGGAAAAACGCAACAGAGATACACCCCTTGGCTGCCCTGGGAGAGAAAGGAGCCGTTCTGCCAAAGGTTCCCCAGACAAGTTTTTCCTGCCATCCCCAGAGGCAAAAAACAGAAACCACGAAGAGGAACCCAGTGTTCAGTGTCACCATCAGCCAGGATCTCCTTGCAATCAGATTACAGGACTTAACAGGACAACATTTGAGAACCAAAACAAAAGAGGCACGGCACAGCCACGAGGACTCAGACAACTGCTCACCAGGGACCCTGAAGTGGCAGCCGGGTCTAAGCAGATGGAGCCTTCATTCCTCCACTCATTCATTCATTCATTTCCCAAGCACCCTGTGCTGGACATGGGGCACCAACATGAAATATGGGCAAGCAGCATTCTTAACTCAGCGTAAAGAAGTGAGCTAGGGAAAGAGAAGTCAACTAGCAAGTGACAACATCCACGTCTTTATCCCAGCTCCGTATCTGGCTGGATCTTGGGCAAAGGTGAGCCTCAGTTTCCCCTCCCGGCACTGCAGGTGGTGATTCAGTGGCTTTAAAGTTCTGACACGCTCTTAGCTGGAGTTTGATACTCTGCAATCTCCATCCTTCTGTAACTCCAGGCTCATTGAAACAAGCCGCCCACATACCCAGGGCAGAGTCTGCTGGTCTGAAGGCTAGCTGACCGCCTTATTCTGTCTCCCAGGTTTAAAGGGCAGTGGTGTGTAAGGTGAGCATCAGAGGAAGGCCCTCGGGCTGGGGGCTCTCAGCGGACCCTGCTTTTGCAGCCCTGGGCTCCTGCCTGCCTCTGCCTCAATCTGGGGAGAAAAGCAGCTTATGTGTCCAGCCGGCCTTGGGAAGGCGGTGTGGGGAGGACGCAGCAGGCGTTCTGCCTCTGGAAGGGGTTTCTCTGGGGAGATTCCGGACAGCGGAGTGTGCTCTCCTGAGCACCTGCTACGGCCTGGGCGCCCGTGTGAGTCTCACAGACGCACAGAATGGAAGGTTCCTGTCCTGGGCTCACAAAAACAGGTAAAGTGCAGCCCTAATTTTAGCAGACACTGCAGCAGGCTGCTGTAGAAAAGAGGCAACAGGGCTCCCCAGGGCAGCACCACAAAGTGGCCACACTCCGGGCCCGTCCTGGGCCCCAATTCCCCTAGGGTGAGGTCAGGCTCCCGGCTGGTCTCTCTTTCAGGCCTCCTCAACCCCGGCCTGCGCCTCCAGCAAAACCTCTAGGTACCCCCTTCGCGCCCAACCTCAGCCTGGTCGGCGAGGTCCTGCGGAGGTGGGCAGCTGCCCCTCCCGAAGCGCTCTGGTCTCCCCAGCGCTCAGGGGCCCGGCCCAGGGCGCGATCCCGGCTCCGAGTCGCCGGCCCACCAGCTGCGCGCCGGCCCTCCTCGGCGCCCAGAGCCCTCCAGCCCCGGCCGCGCGCGCCCCCGGCCGGCGCCGTCACCCACCTTGAGCACCTGCTGCTTCATGATCGAGGGCACCATCACCAGCATGACGGCGCCCAGCACGGCGCACAGCAGCCCGGTGCAGCCCAGCGCCGCGGCCGCCCGGCGCGCTCTGGTGCGGCTGGCCATGTCTGCGCGCCCTGGCGCCCGCCCGGCGCTCGCGAGGCTCCGCGCCCGGGGGGAACGGGGACCGGGACGGCGGCGACAGAGACGGCGACTCCGGAGACGCGGGCCGCAGCGGCACGGCGAGCCCCGGAACGCAGTGCACGGAGAAGCGGCCCCGCAGGCGGCCAGGGCTCTTATGCGCCATCGCCCGCGCGGCGGGCCCGCCCCCGGGACGCCCTGGGCACCGGGATTCGGGCGCTCGCCAGCGGACGGGGGCGGGGCCTGAGGGGGGCGCGGCCTGAGCGGGCGGGGCGGGGCCTGGGCCGGTATGGGGGCGGGGCCTGAGCGGGATGGGCGGGGCCTGGGTCCGTATGGGGCGGGGCCTGAGCGGGCGGGGCGGGGCCTGGGTCGGTATGGGGGCGGGCTCGGGGGCGGGGCGCTGGTCGGACGGTCGGAGGGGCGGGGCCAGGCCGCCGGGACACGCCCCCGGAGCTGTCTCGGGCCCGCGCGCGCTTCCGCTTCGGCGGGAGGGAGCCTCGCGGCCCGCGCGCCTGCACGTCCCAGCGCGCCGGCTGGGCCTGGCCCCCTTCTCCTTCCCCGGCTCCCCCTCCTCACCCGCACCGGCTTTCCCTGCTCACCCCTCCTCCTTTCCCGCTTCTGCGCCCCTGCCCCTCCGCCCCCCTTCCTGTGTCACCACCATCTTCGTTCACGTTCAGTGGGAGCTCCCCAACTCTCAGGAGCGCCGGAGCCCGCGCCCCCGCCGCCGCGACCTCGTTCCCCCCACCCCCCCAACCACACACACACACTCTCCATTCCAGCCTCGTTCTCCCCGAAGCCCGCCTATTGTACACCCTGGGCTTGGAGTTCTGTTCCCCCGGTGTCTGCCTGGCTCCTTCCTGCAGGCCTGCTCCGCCACCCTGCCTGAAACACGAGAGCGCCAGCCCTCCCTGTGCGCCCCTCGCCTTATCACGCGCACCACCTGGCATGGCACACATTCATTTGTTGGCTGCGTTCTGACCGTCGCCCCAGCCAGAAAGAGGAAGCTGCGCCTCTGGCCCCCTGCCCTGTGCGCGGCAGCGAGAACACTGTCTCAGGGCGAGTGCTTGCTCACAGGAAACAGTAGAATGAACCCATGAGGAGCCTTCTAGATGCTGGGCCCTGCGTGAGGGCCTCGCGCACAGTCGCCTCATTTTGCAGACAAGGAAACAGACACACAGAGGTTAAGTCGCCAGAACTAAGTTTCTGCTTTCTAATGAAGAGGGAGACAGATGGCGAGCAAGTGAGCCAATGAAGGATGGATAGCTGCAGACCACAAGTGCTTCAAGGAAATAAGAGAGGTGGACATGTACTCCCCTGCAGCCCTCCACAGCCCCCACCTGGCCTGGTTCCTGGAGCCTGCAGCGCCCCCACACACGGAATTCTGGACCCCCAGTGTAGGCCAGTTCCCTCATTCTCTGGGTGGGGTTAGGGAGCATGCAAAGGGTCTCTCCCAGGGTTACACAGGATGGGAGGGCAGTGTCCCCAACGCCTGGGTATGGAGGCCAGCCCCTGAGGGCTGCACCTTCGGAAACTGTCGCTCAACCCTGGAAGGCAGCAGCCCTCTCCCAGGCTGGTCCTTAAGCAGCACGGCCTGGCTGGAGTCAGCATTTACTGAACACCACCTGTGTACTGGCCAGAAAGCCTGAACTGGCACTGTCTTCCCCTCGGGAGACCCAGCCTTGTCCAGGGCCCCAGAGCAGGGGCCCAACCCCTGACCTAGATGGGGGTGGCTAGGGCACAGCTGTGGTGTCAGATGGGAACAGTGTCCAAGAAATTCATACTCTGGGGTTTCCCACCCCAGAGTCCTCTGTGCCTCAGTTTCCTCCTCTGTCAAGGGGATAAGAGGGGCCGGCCCGGTGGTGCAAGTGGTTAAGTGCGCGTGCTCTGCTTCCGCAGCCCGGGGTTCACAGGTTCAGATCCCGGCCGCGCACCGACGCATCGCTTGGCAAGCCATACTGTGGCAGCGTCACATATAGAGTGGAGGAAGATGGGCACGGATGTTAGCTCAGGGCCAGTCTTCCTCAGCAAAAAAAGAGGAGGATTGGCATCAGATGTTAGCTTAGGGCTGATCTCCTCACAAAAATAAATAAATAAAAGATTTTTTAAAAACAATGGGGATAAGACCCTCTCTCCAAGGGCCATTGTGAGGAATAAATGAGCCGGGAAAGTGTGACAGTGCTTAGGGCAGTGCCCAGCATGTGTGAGCACAAGCTGGTTGGTGGTGGTAGTGTTGTCCCAAGGCTGTACATGAGCTGGCTCCTGCCCACCTTTCTGCCCCCATCCCCCAATCTCTCCCTCTGTTTGCTCTACTCTCAGCCTCTCTCTATTCCTTGAAGAGCCCCAGCTTTTCCATGCCACTGGGCCTTTGCACGTGCTGTTCCCTCTGCCTCGAATTTTCTTCCCCAGATCCTTCCAGGCCTGATTCCTTCTCCTCCCCTAGGAATCAGCTCCAAACCTACTCGTCAGAGAAGCTTTCACTGTTTAATCTGTCCAAAATAGGAGTCCCCACCCACCAGTCGCTCTCCCTGACACCACCCTATTTTTCCTGAAATTGTGTTATTCATTGATGTGTTTACTTCTTCGTCTCCTCCCAAGAGAGAGAAACTACTCTGTTTTTGCTAATGGATGTATCCCCAGCCCTGGAACAATACCTAGTACCTAGTACATGAACTAGCTAATTCATTCATGCATTAATCATCAAGTAACTCTTTGATTAATTAATTAATACATTTGACTGAATTCCTCGAAGTTTTCAGCAGCCATCGCTGTGGGGACTGTTTTATTTATAATCCCTTTTGTAGTTCTTGGGAATTAACCAATTAACCAGAATCTGGGGTCTGCCCCGGCCCTGACGCCCCCCATCCTTGAAGCCTGGCCTCCCCGGCAAGGACCAACTCGCCTTGGTCATCTCATCCAATCTAACTAGTGCTTATTACCAAGTCTTCAAGGTCTGAATGTACGTGGTGCTTACCCGAGAGAGCCCCAAGGCCACGGCGGGAGGGACCTCGCGTCGCACAGTGCCGTCACTTGACAAGAGAGACGGGCGGAGATGAAAGGATGTTTGACACATGTGGCCAGCTGTGACCTCGCTGAGAGGAGTCACTTCCGATGGGGGGGGGCGACCTGAGAAGTGGGAGAAGAGACTTCGTCATGATTTGGAGAGAGGTCTGGCCAGGATGAGGAATGACAAGGAGGCAGAGGAAGAGAAAGATGAAAGACGGTGAGATAGGACCCACGTGGAGGTCGGAGGGATCCTGTAAAAACCCGGGCACGTGACGTTCCTCCCCGGCTCTAACCCGCCACGGTCACAGACAGCCCCCGAGTGTGGGCAGGGGCATGGGGAAACCGCCGCCCTGGCTGGCTGCTGTGGGGCTGTGACGCGGTGCAGCCGCTCTGGAAACAGCCGGTCCACTCCTGGGTACACGCTCCTAGAGAAGTGAAAACTGTGCACACACACACTTGCACACCCGTGTTCATTGCAGCACTAGTCACAACAGCCAAAGGTGGAGACAGCCCAGATGTCCCCCCGCTGACGAGCAGGTAAATAACGTAAGGAATACCACACAGTGGAGGAGTATTCGCCATGAAAAGGAATGACGTACTGTCGCCTGCTACAGCATGGAGGAACCTCGAAAATTACCCTGAGTGAAAGAACCCGGTCACAAAGGACCACGTGTTGTAGGATTCCATTGATGTGAAGTGTCCAGAACAGGCGAATCCACGGAGGCAGAGAGCAGATGCGTGTTTGCGGAGGAGGCAGAATGGGGAGTGACTGCTGAGGGGTGCCAGGCTTCTTTTAGGGGTGATGAAAATGTCCTAAAATTGATTATTGTGGTGGTTGCACAACTCTGTGGATATACTAAAATCCCTCGAATTGTGCACTTTAAATGAGTGAATTGTATGCTGTATGAATTATATGTCAATAAAGCTGGTGTAAGAATAAACAAAATTTTCCTACGGCTCCCACCTCACCCAGAGTAAAAGCCAAAGTCCTCACCACAGCCCATGAGGTCACCACCATCTCCCTGACCTCGAGCTCCCCTCTCCCTCCTGGCTCCACCTCCTTGGTGTTCCTCAAGCCTTGCTTCTGCCTCAGGGCCTTTGCACTTACTGGTCCCTCTATTGGACCTCTCTTCTCTCAACTCCCATGCGGCTCACCCTCCCTTCCTTCAGGTCCTTCTCAAATGTCATCTTCTCAGCAAGGACTTCCTTCCTATCCCTTTTTTAAATTACAGCCACACCCACAATATCGCTATCTCCCTTCCCCGATTATTTTTCTCCAGAGCGCTTATCACCGTCCAACACACCACATCATACATGTATTTGTTTATTTTATTGGCTCTCTCCCCCTCCAGAATGAAGGAAGCTCCACAAAAGCAGGAGTCTGTCTCTGTGGTCCATTGCTGTGTCCCCAACTCCTAGGACAGTGCCCGGCACACAGTAGGTGCTTAACCCATATGTGTGGTTGAACAATAGCTACCAGAGCCCAGTGGCTAAGAACCTGCCTCTCCAGCCAGGCGACATAGCTGGGTGGCCTTGGGCAAGCTGCTTAACCTCTCTGTGCCCCGGCGTCCTTATCTATGCAGAGAGATGACCCCAACATGCCCCCCTCCTGGGGTGGTCATGAGCACTAAATTAGTTAATCCTGGTTACACACTTAGCAACGTGCCACCGTTAGACGGGACCACCACTCCGTGCAGGCAGCCACACACTGTCTGCCCCACGCCAGCCCGGGGAGAATTATTATGACCCCCAGGGGCAAGGCCCGTGGTGTATTGCATGGAAGCTAAATGACTTGACTAAAAAGACCCATCGCTGGTTAGCGGCAGAGCAGGGACTTCACCAGTCACTCGGCTCCAGAGCCTGGACGTGAATCACGACTCTCTGCTGAGGAAAAGGGGCAAGAGGGGAGAGGGGAAAGGGGAAGTGAGCGGAGTGGAGGGCAGCGACGGTGAGAGAAAGCGCGGGAACAGAGGGAAAGCCGAGGAGGAAGAGGAAACAATCCAGTCTGGCCACATCGGCCACCCGGACCACGGCTCGGGTGAGGCCGGAAGCAGAGCTCACGGTCCCTCGTTTTGTTCCTTCTGCCAATGTGGGCTGAGTACCTACTGTGTGCCGCGTCCCCTGTTAGGTGCTGGGGACTCCGCCGTGAACGGGACGAAGCTCCCTGGCCCTGTGGATCTTACGTACAGCAGAGGATCGGGACGAATCAGCGCTGGACGCAGTCACTGGTAAATTTCACAGCAGCTCAGAGCTGTGCTGTCCAATACGGTAGCCACTGGCCACGAGTGCTGCTGGGCCCTCTAAACGGTGCTCGTCCCAGCTGAGAGGTTCTGTGTCATACACACGCCGGGTTTCAGAGGCTTAGCGTGAAAGAAAGAACGTGCAGTATCTCAATATTTTTATATTGATTACACGTTGAAATGACAACATTCAGATATGTTGGGTTAAATGAAATATACTATTGAAATTAATTACGTCTGTTTCTTTTTACTTTTTAAAATGCGGCTATTAAAAAAAAAATCTTATTTGCGTGTGTGTCTCCCATTGCATTTCCGTTGGACGGCGCCGTGTTAGAGGACGATGCCTGCTTTAGGGGGAAAATAAGAGAACAGGGTAAGTGCCACCCGTGGGGACAGGGCTGTGATTTAAATGGGGCGGTTGGGGAAGGCCTCTCTGAGAAGATGACTTTTGAGCAAAGACCTAAAGGAAGTGCAGGAATGAGCCATGCAGATATCTGGGGAGAGTTCCAGGCAGAGGGAACAGCCGACGCAGAGTTCCTGAGGCAGGAGTGTGCCTGGATAGATTTTAATTAAGATGCTAGTTTCTTATGTTGATGCAAATGACTTCTTAGGAGCTGTTTTTCTTCTGTAGGTGACAATGCCCCCGACGGTACTGTGAATATTAATGGAGGTCTCCGGACCCCCAAACGTGCCCTAGGAGACTCAGCCAAGCCCCCACAAACCCCAGCTTCCTGCAAAATCACCCACCGCCTTGTGCATCTCCAGCCATCTTCCTCCTCTAGAGCTGGCAGCTGATCGTCACCTTTGCCCCCGGCTCTCAGGACTTGAGATGTCGCCTCTCTGCGAGAGCAAAGCCTCCAACACAGAACCGCTTTCCAGGACAAAGGTGCGAGCGTGCGGGAGGCACCCAGCCAGCAGCCGGGAGCAATGAACTCTGCTCCCTTTCTGCGGAGTCATGAGAACAGCTTCCATTCGCTCCCACAGCCCACAGCCGCCGGAGACATGAGGACGGTTCCTGTCCTAGGACCCAGAAGGCTCCTCTGGGGTCACCTGGCCCTGCCCTACCTGCCCAGAGAAGGGGTGTACACATTCATTCATTCATTCATTCGTGTAGCAACTATCTGCCGAGCACCCACTCTGTGCCAGGCCTACTGTGTGCTAGGGGCTGGGGACAGAATGATGAACAAGACAGGCAGGTTCCCTCTGTTCTGGCCTTGCTTTTTAGTGGGGGAGAGAGATTTAAATACAAAACAAACCAAAAAACACATAAGCAAATAAATAAGGATTTTAGGTGATGCTAAGTGCTAATGGGAGAAACAAACGAGGTAATGCCACAGAGAAACAAGGGGGTGGAGGGTGAGCCCTGAAGGGTGAGAGCCAGGTGGGGCATTTCTGGCAAAATACTCAGTGAGTTCAAAGGCCCTGTGGCAGGGAGGTGTCTGGTTTGTTCAAGGAACAGATAAGCAGAGATGGGCCATGAGGGCCCCTTAGATAGCAGGACCACCCCAGTTTATACCTCTTGTCCCAACATTATTACTGATAGCACCCTGTCTACTCTCAAAGTTTGTACAATAAATTATACTGCCCCCTTTTCCTTAAGCCATGTTAAAGAATTCTAATTTAACCATGGAGGTCTTGCAGCAGAAGAGCAACTTGATCTGATTGAGGTTTTAAAATATCTTCCGGAGCCAGCCCTGATGGCCTAGTGGTTAAAGTTTGGCAAGCTCTGCTTCGGCGGCCCGGGTTCTGTTCCCGGGCACAGAACCACACCACTGGTCTGTCAGTAGCCATGCTGTGCTGGCGGCTCACATACAAGAACTAGAAGGACCTACAACTAGAGTATGCAGCCATGTACTGGGGCTTTGGGGAGAGGAGAAAAAAAAGGAAAATTGGCGACAGATGTTAGCTCAGAGCTAATCTTTCCCAGCAAAAAATAAATTAAAACAAAATATTTTCCAATGACTGCTAATTTTGAAGGGGTGATAATGGTCTTGTGGTGATACGAGACGATGTCCAGACTTTTTAGAGGTGCATTCTGCAAGATGTAGGGGAGAAAGCCCCCCATGACTGAGATTGGCTTCAAAATGATTCACTAAGAAAGAAAGAGAAAAGAGGAATGAAGCATAATTGTTGAATCTGAAAAGCAGATGTATGAGGGTCACGGTACGATTTTCTCTACTTTTGTGTCTGTTTCTGCTGTAGGCTGAATGTCTGTGTCCCCCAAAATTCAGATGTGAAATCCTAACCCCCAGTGTGATGGTGTAGGAGGTGGGGCCTCTGGGAGGTGATTAGGTCGTGAGGTGGAGCCTCATGACAGGATTAGTGCCCTTATGAAGAGACCCCAGAGAGCCCCCCCGCCCCTCCACCACGCGAGGACGCAGGAACCACCTGTGGACCAGGACGGGCGCTCTCACCAGACACGGAATCTGCTGGTGTCTTGATCTCGGACTTCCAGCCTCCAGAGCTGTGAGAAATAAATGTCTGTTGTTTGTAAGCCCCGAGTATCTGTGGTATTCTGTTATAGCAGCCCGAACGGACTAAGACAATCTCCTTTCCTTTTTAGAATAAAAATGCATCTCCCCAGCGGCTGCTTGGGCGTCAAGAGTAAAGCGAGGCTTAGCTATGACGAGATGCAGTTGTCCTGAGCAGCCTGGGTTGTGGTGACCTGAGCTGGGGGGCCAGGGAGAGCTGGACTAATTTGAGGTACATTTGGGACACAGAAGCCACAGCCCCAGAAGATAGATGGGGAGTAGGGGGTAAAGGGGGGAAGACATCCAGGGAAGGTCATGTCAGGAAGGACTCACTCATTCAACAAGTATTTATGGAGCACCTACCCTGTGCCAGGCACAGTGCTGGGCCTGGGGATCCAATGAGGGCAAAGCAGCCGTGGTCTCAGCCGCCTTGGAGCTCACGGTCTTGAAGGAGAGGCGGACAATAATCACAGAGGTCTATAATTACAGATTGCACGAGAAAGGAAAAATAGAGAGTTCTGGAAGCACTTGAGAGTGGGAGGTCCTATACCAGGATAGCGTCCTCTCCCTCCAGAATCATCTGCTTCTTCACCTTAACATCTTCCCTGAGAAGATGACCCTCAGGGACCAGGTCAGCAGGTCCCTTCTCCTCTGGTCTCTAGCTGGCCCTGTTCAACGGGAGGCGGGAGATCTGAGGAAGGAAAGTGAGGGAACATGAGATAGCCCCCAGCTTCCCCTGAGCTGTGCTCTTAGCGCGGGAGGCTAAAGACGCCTGCTAATTTTCCTTTGCTGCTCCTCTTATTAAGAATCCATTTCGGGCTGGCCCCGTGGCTTATTGGTTAAGTGCTCGCGCTCCGCTGCTCCTGGCCCGGGTTCGGATCCTGGGCGCGCACCGACGCACCGCTTCTCCGGCCATGCTGAGGCCGCGTCCCACATACAGCAACTAGAAGGATGTGCAACTATGACATACAACTATCTACTGGGGCTTTGAGGGAAGGAAAAGGAGGAGGATTGGCAATAGATGTTAGCTCAGAGCCAGTCTTCCTCGGCAAAAAGAGGAGGATTAGCACCGATGTTAGCTCAGGGCTGATCTTCCTCACAAAAAAAAAAAGAATCGATTCCCCCTTCCCCAGAATCTGGACTGACACTGTGACCTTTCAACCACTAGAAGGTGGCAGAAGTGACAACATGTAGCCTCCAAGAGTGGGTCTTAAGAGCTCAGTAGCTTCTGTCTCTGCCTCCTGGAACACTCCTTCTTGAACTCGGCTGCCACGTTGGGAGGAAGCCCCATGGCTGTGTGGAGAAGCCACGAGAAGGAGAACCAAGTCCTCAGCCAACAGCCCAGCTGAGCTCCCGGCTGGCACCAGCACCTGAGGGAGGCCACTCGGGACCTGCCAGGCATCCAGCACCCCAGAACTGCCTACTCATCCCACAATATCGAGAGAAATACCCAAAGTGTAGTTTTAAGTCACTACACTTTGGAGCCATTCGTCACGCAGCTCAGACAACTGAAACACTCAGCCGGCCGGGGCCCTTCCCTGGCATGGCAGTCCCCCCTCCTCCCAGGTTCCCATCGTCCTTCCCTCCCCTCCAGCCTCACCCTCCCCTCACCCCCGTCCCCTTTTGTTTTCCCTGCACCTTTGTAAAGAGCCCCTCTGTTAAACCCCCCACAAAGTCTCCTATTTTGAGTGAGCTGGCCGCTTCCTGTGCAGACTCTGGTGCAGGAAGTGATTCCTCGGTGAAAAAGGAATTAATCAAAGAGGAAGGGAGACCTTGTGGCAGTGTCCCGTGCAGGGGGAACAGGGGGGCAAAAGCCCGGAGGTCAGAATGGGTAGTCATCAAAACAGCAGGTCTGGCCCCAGACGACCAGGTTCAAGTCTCCGCTCTCCCGTGGGCGTGATACTTCTCTGGACCCCGATTCCCCATGTGTGAAATGGACCTAGTAATATCTGTCTCGGAGGGTCGTGGTGTGCATGAAGTGAGTTCCTACCTGTGGAGCCCTTAGAACAGCGCTTGTTAAAGAAAACAAACAAACTGGTGACAGGGAGAGATGAGAATGTGAGATGCGAGGCTGAAAAGTAAGCAAGGGCGGGGCCTGGAGGGCTCATGAGCCCCCAAACTCCTCAAGCAGATGGGGACTCTCAGGATCTGCAGACGAGTCGGGAGACCAACTCTAACCACCCCCTTCTACCCCCTAGAGCCCTTATCCTGGGCACATCTGTCCCATTTCTTCCATCCTGGACTGTAACCACAGTAATAATAATTTTAAAAAAATAGCTACTATTTTTGGAGCACTTACTATGTGCCAGGCACCATCCTGAGGGCGTAGAGGTGTCAGCTCACCGAATCCTCACGTCACTGGGAGGCGTGTGCTGCCATCCCTGTTCCCATTGCACAGATGGGAAAACTGCTGCCCAGAGAGAGCAGCCACTTCCTCCATGCTGTAAGAAGAGACACCCCACCCACTGCGGGGCCCTCACCAGTGGGGGTATGAGGTACGGGACGGCTGTGTAAGGCCGAGCCCCAACATCACTAGCTGTTAGGGAAGTAGAAGTCAAAACCACAACGAGGTACCACTTCACACCCATCAGGATGGCTGCTGGTAGAAAAACAGAAAATAACAAGTATTGGTGAGGATGTGGAGAAAATAGAATCCTTGTGCACTGCTGATGGGAACATAAAATAGTGCAGCCGCAATGGAAAACAGTGGGCAGAATGCCTCAGAAAATTAAACACAGAATTACCATATGATCCAGCGATCCCACCTCTGGGTACATACCCAAAAGAGTTGAAAGCAGGGACTCAAACAGATATTTGTACACACCTGGTCACAGCGGCATTACTCACGACAGCCAAAAGGTGGAAACAGCCCAAGTGTCCCTCCACGGATGAACGGATAAGCAAAATGTGGGCCATCCAGACAGTGGAATATGATTCCGCCTTAGAAACGAAGGAAATTCTGATACAGGCTACAACACGGATGGCGCTTAAGGACATAATTTTAAGTGAAATAAGCCAGTCACAAAAGGACAAATACTGTATGAATCCATTTGTATGAGGTGCCCAGAAGAGTCACATTCACAGAGAAGGGAAGTAGAATGGTGGGGCCAGGAGCTGGGGGAGGGGTGGGGAGTTACTCTTTGGTGGGACAGAGTCTCAGTTTGGGAAGATGATAAAGATCTGGGGATGGATGGTGGTGATGGTTGTACAACAGTGTGAATGCACTTAATGCCATCGCACCGTACACTTAAAAATGGTTTTAAAAAAAGAAAGACATCCGTACAACAAGAAAAGCCGGGAGCAGACAGAGGATAGAAGAGGAGTCCCCCACAAAGTGCAGGTATTGTGGCCAGAGCTTCGAGAAACCTCTCAGGAGACTTGAGGGAAACTGAACTATGAGGAAGCAGACTTGCGAGCTGGTCTTTGAACAAGAACTGGGGAGGCAGGAGATAAGTGGGGGGGAGGGCCTAGGGAGAAAAGCAGGTCCGGGTCCCAGCGGGCCCTCTGGAGAGTTCTCTGCAGCCTTGGGAAAAGGGAAGTGAGGGGCTGATAAAGGCCTCGATGGAGGCTGTGGGCCTCCAAAATGTCACCAAGCCCACCCCAGGGCCTTCTTCCCTCCCCTCCCCGTCCTTGACCAGAAGGGAAAGTCCTGCCAAGTGTGAGGGAGGAGCCCGCTGGCTTCCCAGAGCAACACAGACCCCGATAGAGGATCTGTCCCCAAGAGAGGCCCCTCCTGACGGGAGGCAGGGAGGGGAGACACGCCAGCCAGCCACGGGGGCTTGCTGGTTTCCAGGCCACAGGAAAGGGCAAGGGGCAACCCGCCTGGATTCTGGACAAGTTGCTCATCTCTTCTGAGCCCCAGGTGCCCCTCATGGTCCCAGGCGCCCCTCTGAGCCCCAGGTCTCCCTTCTGGGCTCCAGGCATCCCCTCCGAGCCCAGGCGCCCCCTCTGTCAAACAGGAATCAGAGGTGTACCAAGGGCCAGACAGTGGATGCAGTGCCCCCCAAGGCATTGTCTGCAGACAATTTAAAACCCACTCAAAGTCAGTCTGCTTTTTATTATCCCCAGGCACCAAAATATGTCAGTGACAAAACAGTCCCCCGGAAAAAATCCTCTGCGAGTCTAAGTTCTAAACCAAGAGTTGGCAAACTACAGCCCCACAGGCCAAATCTGGCCCCCAGCCTGTTTTTGTAAATAAAGTTTTATTGGAACACGGCCGCGCCCATTCATTAGCTATCCCCTGTGGCTGCCTGGCTGCTGTCTCGGCAGGGTGGAGTAGTTGTGACACAGACCCCATGGGCCAGAAAGCCTAAAATATTTATTATCGGGCCGTTCACAGAAACAGCTTGCCAATCCCTGTACTGGACAATTGCTGTGGTTACTGTTGAGTGTCAACAATATGTACGCAAGCTTCGAATGAGCCCATTTGTATTCCTTACCCTTTGCTAACGCTGTATTCTACGCGGAGCTTAGTTCAGGGAGCTCCAGAGCCCCCCACACAAACTCAGGCACACACAGGAAATAGTTTAATAAATATCTCTAAAACAGAAACGTACTCCTCTTTGTGTTCATTTTAAAACTAAAGGAGGAGTCCAGAAAATAATGATTCTTACCGAAAATAATTATTGTTTAAAGGGGAGTGTCAAAAAATGATCCACTCAGGGGTCCCATATTAGGTACACTGCTGACAGGGTTTTCATGAGGCTGAAATTAATCATTAGACTTGTGCGATGATAGAGACCGTTAGCGCCTTCCCAAAATTTATTCTCTCCACCCCCTTCCTTTCTGACGGCAGAGTGTCGACCTTCCTCCAAGCAGCCGTAGATGCTCGGAAAAGGGGACGCTCTGCCCCCAGCAGGCAGGAGCCAGTCTTGGTAACACTAGTCCCTACACTGTGATTGGCTTAGAGGTGGACATGTGACCAAATTCTGGCCAATACGACATGGGGGTGGTGTGCTGGGGGACTTCTGGGAAGTGTCTGACTGATAAAAGGGGAGGCCAGGAGGAGATGCTCCCTGCACTTCTGCTGGGTGTTATGCCACTGGATGAGATGCCTGCATGGATGGCAGCCATCGTGCAGGGCAGAAAGTGCTGGAGCAGTGAGATGGAAAGACCCCGGGTCCCCAGTGATGTCCATCCTTGGCTGCTGAAGCTGAGAACCCTGAAGCCACTCGTCTCAGGACGTCCCCCCATGTGGAAATAATAAATATCTTCATTGTTCAACCTCGCAGGTTGGTGCTTTCTAGCACTTTCAGCCAAAAGCATCTCAATGGATACAGAGATGAAGCCCTCTGGCAAGTAGCCAGCAGCGACAATCAAAGCTTCACTGACTTATTCATTCAGTGAATGTTTACTGAGCGCTTCTGTGTGTCAGGACAGCTCTGGGCACCCGGCATCATGAGAGAGGTCCCTTCTGTGTAGAGGTGCATTCCAGTGGGTGGAGACAGACACAAATGCAAGTCCAGGAATAAGCAAACAGAACAATTTCGGATAATGTTAAATGCCGAGAAAGAGGGAAAATAGAGTGGTGTGATCAAGAGTGAGCGAGGGGGCGGCTTCTCTGGGAAGGTGACATTTGAGCAGAGAACTGATTGAAGAACAGTCAACCATGTGAAGACCCAGGGAAAGGATTCCAGGCAGAAGGCACAGCAAGTGCAAAGGCCCTGAGGTGGGAGGTGGGAGTGAACTGGGAGCTGAAATGTGGAATGGGAGGGTGGCATGACTATGTCAGCAACTTTCAGGGAAGTATCTAAAAGTATACAAAGGCCCACAGTCCAATTTCTCTCTCTCTCTCTCTCTCTCTCTCTCTCTCTGTCTCTTCCTTGGGGCTTTTGTTTCCAGGCCCAAAGTGTGTGAGCTCTGCTTTGTTGAAATCTGGGCTGAGTTTCCAGGCTTCTCTTCCTAACTCAAGAGAACCACTTAACCTCTCACTGTGTGGGGGCGTGACGCACACTGGCTTTTTAAAGGGAAGCCAAGTTTTTGTGTTTCGGCCCAAGGAAACAGATCCCTTTGTGGCAAGTCCCATCTGTTTTGCTATTTCTCCTGCCAGAGCAACATCCTCTGTCCTGCCCGGACAACTTGGGCTCCTGTCACGCCCCCTCCTCTCCCACACCCAGCCCCTCTGCCTGGGCCCGGAGGCCTGGGCACACGGTCCACAGCATCAGAGCCAGAGGACGGCCACCGTGCAGCCAGGCAGGAGCGTGCTCACGGCCAGCGTTGGTACAAAGAACCCTTTGGGATGGAAGAGGTCTTTGCCCTTTTAAAAATTCCCTCAACTGCAGAAAAGTCAAGTTGCCGGTTTCTTCCCCGAGGTGGAGAGTGTTCCTGGGCACCAGGCTGACGCTGACGCCAGGGGTGGCTGGAACCCAGGAAGAAGCAAGTTCCAGAAATATTCTTTGTCAAGCAATGGATGGCAACACCATTCGGGACGCAGCCGCCAGCAGCCGAAACTCCCGTTTGGGCGGGGATGGGGCCCTCGCTCACAGGGTCGTTTGTTAAACTCTGTTTACTGGGCTTTTCCTATGGGCAAGGGGGCACGGGGTGCGTTAGCCACGGCCTCGTACAGGCCCCGGGCCAGCAGGGACGGAGATATTCCTTCCCACCAGTGAGGCTGTACTGACACCTGAGAAGACTGCTCTCAGGGAAGAGAACCGGCTTCAGCAAGGGTGTGTTACAGAGATCACAGAGTGGACCTTTTCAAAGCAAACTGGATCATGTTACTTCCTGCTTCAACCCTGCGCTGGCTTCCCGTTGCACAGACAGAAAGCCCAGACCCCTCCCCGGGGTCCCCAAGGCCCTGCAGCCCTGGCCCTGGGCCACCTCCCCTCCCTCCCCCGCTCACTCCCTGAGATGCAGCCCCCTGAGCCTCTGTGGATCTTCCAAGGTGTTCAGCTGTGCCCACCGCAGGACCTTGGCACGTGCTGTGTTCACAGCTTTGAACACTCTTCATAGGTCTCCACGGCAGCTCCCTCGCCATCTGGCTTCAATGTCACCTCCTCAGAGAGGCCTCTCCTGGCCAGCCCATCTAAAGTAACGCTCCTTATCACGTGGTCCTGTTTTATTTTCATGGCATCCTGACGCTGTCCAGCCTGACTGTGTGTCTGTCTCCTCCGCTGGTATGAAAGCATCATGAGGGCAAAGACCTTGCCTGTTCTCAGAGCAGGGCCCAATGCATGCAAGGGGGATGATGGTTTGTGGTGTGAATGAATGAAGGAACGAATGAGGGACCTGACCCCGTCGGGGGCAGCCGAGGAAGGCTTTGTGAAGTGACATCTGATGGACAAGGAGGAATTGGGCTGTTGACCTGAGACCTGGCAGACCGTTAGAATCAGGGGGGCTGTAACGCATGGCAGCACTTGGGCCCGATCCTCGGAGAGTCTGGGGTCAGGGGGCCGGCATGGCGTTGGTGCCGTTTTCAACTCCCGGTGAGATCATCACCTGCGACAGAGCTGAGAGCCGTTCATCTTCTTAGCCAGCCGCCTGGGAAAGTGATAGAAATGCAAATTCTCATCCTCATCCCAGCCCTGCCAAGCACACACTCCGGTGAGGCCCAGTGATCTGTTTCCACAAGCCCTCCAGGGGATTCTGGTGCCAGCTCAGGTGGGGGATGGGAGGATGGAGGAGAAGAATCTTCCAGAACAAGTGCTCTGAGCCAGGCCTGGGGTGGGAGGGAGGACTCCCACGCTGACGGGCCGCTAGCCCCTGCTCAGTGAGAGACGCCCCAGGCCGGCCGGCCCCGCCGCTCCTTTGAGATGGCTGACGTCTGGAGCCCCTTCAGAGGTCCCCTGGCCCCTGGACCTTGAACTTGATTTGGGCTCTAAAGTGTCACCTGAACTGGGGTCGATGCGGCGGCCTGCGGGCTCCATGGGGAGACAGCGCCTTCTCTTCGCGCTCCTCTCCCCCCAGCCCTGTTTACTGCTCCCGAGACATTCGAATCCGGCTCCTGAAACGCGACTCTGAGGCGCTCATTCCCAGGGGAACAGGACACCGGCGTCACTCCCAGCCCTGTTATTTAGGTAATAGCAGGCTCTTGAGGGAGTGTTCTCTCCATTCTGCTTCCGCACCCTCCTCCCCCATCTCAGCGCTAAGATTTCTCTTGTGTGGATCTTTCTCGAATCCTTCATGTCGCTGCATCTGCCGTGGGTAGAATGGTGTCCCCTCTAAAGACACGTCCAAGTCCTGAGCCCCGAGACCCGCGAGTCTGAGCGTGCTTGGAATTAGAGTCTCTGCAGGTGTGATCGGTGAAGACGAGGTCATCCGAGATTGGGGTGGACACTGGTCCGATAGGCCTGGTGTCCTAGAAGAGGAGAGGACAAAGGGACACAGAGGGAAGGGGCCCTGTGGAGCCAGAGGCCGAGACGGGAGAGCTGCAGCTCGGAGCCGGGCGCTGGAGGCCCAGGAGCTGGGGGAGGCAGGAAGGACCCTCCGCTAGAGCCTGCGGAGGAGGCCTGGCCCTCCCGACGCCTTGATGTCCACCTTCTGGCCTCCCGAGCTGTGAGAAATGCATCTCTGTAGTTCTAAGCCCCCCAGTTTGTGGTGTTTGGTTACGGCCGCCCCAGGAAACGAATGCACCATTTCCACCACCTTGGATTGGACCCTGGGTTCTCACACGTGAGGGCTCGTCAGTATCGCCTGGGGGGTTTGTGAAATCACAGTGCTGCGTCCCCCTGTCCCCCCGCCCAGTGCCCAATCCAGTAGGTCTGGGTGGGCTCCTAATTTTACGTTTCTAGCAAGTTCCCCGGCACGCTGATGCTGCTGGTCTGGGGACCACACTTCGGGAACCACAGAGGCGCTGTCACCTTGCCTGGATGGCAGGCCCCTACCGGGCCTACACCGTCTCCTCCACCCTCCACCTGCGGGCAGACGGAGCTTTCCCCTGGGAAACCGGCCTCCCCAGCTTAAAACCTCCCGCAGCCTCTGGTCTCGGCACAGACACCCCCACCTCGCCCCCGGACGCAGGAAGGAAAGGAGGAAGAGACCCTCTGGAGAAGCGCTTTTGTTTAATTTATCGAATGATTCTGAAAGATATTGTAGGAGTTTCCTGGGGCGGCTGGAACGAAGTACCACAAACCGGGCGACTGGAAACAGCAGAAATGTCCCTCTGACAGCTCTGGAGGCTGACGGTCTGACACGTGGGGTGGGCAGGGCCGCGCTCCCTGCAGGCTCTCGGGGGTCCCTCCTGCCTCCTCCAGCTCCTGCGGGGGCCAGCCGTCCTTGGCGGTTCACGGCTTGTAGACACGTCTCCAGTCCCAGGGCCGTCTTCCCCGTGTCATCACAGGCCCTGAGCAAGGCGCCCAGCGGCGCTGCACCCAGACCCCTGACCGCAGGCGCTGCAGAAGGTGGCCTGTCTCTTGTAAGGACACCGGTCCCGTTGGATCAGGGGCCCAGCCTGCCCCAGCGTGACCCCATCTTCACTAACCTGCCACGACCCTGTTTCCAGATGGGGTCACGCGCCGAGGTGCTGGAGGTGGGGGCCCACACAGCCTTCTGGAGGACACGGTTCAACCGAGGAGATATCCCTCATAAGCACAGCTCATGTTTATTGAGCCCTGACCCTGCCGGGCACTGCTCTAAAGGCTTTACATCTTAGCTCACTGACTCCCGACATGACCCTCTGAAGTCAGAACTGGTATCATCTTGACTTTTCAGATGAGGAAACTGAGGCACAGAGCAGGGAAGTGACTCGCCCAAGGTCACACAGCCAGGCAGTGACTGAGCCTGGATTTGAACCGGTGCCTTCAGATCTCAGAGCCTGAGCTCTACAATATTCAAGAGAAACAGAGGCATATTTGACGAAAAGTCAGTCCCCTCCCTCACCTGTCTCCAGCCATGGGTTCCACTCTTACGAATTCTGGAAAGGCTTTGGTATCTAATGTCTTAAAAACGCATCCAGGGGCCGGGCTGGTGGTTTAGTGGTTAATTTCGCGCACTCCACTTCGGCAGCCCGGGGTTCACAGGGTCGGGTCCCGGGCATGGACTTATGTACTGCTTGTCAAGCCATGCTATGGCGGCGTCCCATATAAAGTAGAGGAAGATGGGCACGGATGTTAGCCCAGGGCCAGTCTTCCTCAGCAAAAAGAGGAGGATTGGCAACAGATGTTAGCTCAGGGCTGATCTTCCTCAGCAAAAAAAAAAAAACACAACCAAGGAGTCAGCACGAGAAGGTCATCAGAAGGCATTAGACCTGCCTTTACTGCTGGGCCGTGGGGTTATTTTGAATTACTTCTTTGGGAGAGAGCACCATAAAAATATAGAGATGCAATCAAATTATGTATATTTTTCTAAAAGCAATCTGGACACAGATTTAGGAGGATAGTGGGCTCAGGTGAGGAAAAATAAGATGGATGGGGGATCATATATGGTCTGATATAAGTCATTGTCAAAGATTCAGTTTTTGTTTAGTATAATGGGTTATTTAAAAATAACCAATTAAGGGGCCGACCCCGTGGCTTAGCGGTTAAGTGCTCGCACTCCGCTACTGGCAGCCCGGGTTCGGATCCTGGGCACGCACTGACGCACCGCTTCTCCGGCCATGCTGAGGCCGCGTCCCACATACAGCAACTAGAAGGATGTGCAGATATGACATACAACTATCTACTGGGGCTTTGGGGGGGAAAAAGGAGGAGGATTGGCAATAGATGTTAGCTCAGAGCCGGTCTTCCTCAGCAAAAAAGAGGAGGATTAGCATGGATGTTAGCTCAGAGCTGATCTTCCTCACGAAAATAATAAATAAATAAAAATTAAAAATAAATAAATAAATGAATGAATAAATTAAAATAACCAATTAACTCTTTAAAAAGAAAATTTTATTGACCTATAAGTCACATACCATAAAATTCAGGCTTTTAAGGTATACAATTGACTGGTTTTTAGTACTTTCATAATGTTGTACAACCATTACCACCGTCTAATTCCAGAATGTTCTCATCATCCCAAAAAGAAACCCCATCCCCTTTAGCAGTCACTCCCCACCCCCAGCCCCTGGCAACTAACAAGTTACTTTCTGTCTCTATGGATTTGCTTATTCTGGACATCTCAAATAGATGGACTCTAATTAAATCTTAAAGAAATAAATAGAAGCAGGCTGTGCATGGACCAAATGATGAGATTACAGTGTGAACCAAGGATTTTGGTTAATTCAATTCTGTGCCTCTGAGGGCCAACAGAAAAAACCAGAACCTGGATCCTTGTGGTGATGTTCAGATGCTCGATTAACCAGCGCTGGAGCAGCCTTATTTCTAGTTTCTTGTTATGCAGGATAACAAAGGTTTCCATCGTTAGAGTCACTTTTGTTTTTTTTTTTTTTTGTGAGGAAGACTGGCCCTGGGCTAACATCCATGCCAATCTTCCTCTCCTTTATGTGGGACGCGGCCTCAGCAGGGCTTGACAAGCAGTGCATCAGTGCACACCAGGGATCCGAACCCGGGCCGCCAGCAGCAGAGCAGGCACACTTAACCACTACGCCACGGGGCCGGCTCCGTTAGAGTCACTTTTGATTGGGTTTTTACTTACTTGCCACCAAGATCACTCAACCTGATATAACCCTGACACACACACACACACACACACACACACACACACCCTGTTGCTGCTTCTCCTTCCAGCAAAGGGCCTTTGCACATGCTGTTCCGCCTGCTTGGAAAGACTCTCCAACCACCTTTTGCTTCTGCCTCCTTTTGACTAATTTCTGCTCATCCTTCGGTCTCTGTCTAGAAGTCACCAGAAGGTCTTGTTTTAGGGCCTTGTTGGAGGGCCCCTCCACCACCCTACTGTGTGGGCCCCATCAGCACCCATGACGCCTGTACTGAAGAGGGGAGAGGGTTCTGCTTGGGAGGAGGAAGGGGTAGAAAGACGCTCGGTGGGCAACCACCAACACCAACTGCATTTCTATTGGGTTAAACCCCCTGCTGTGTGTCTGCTGGACCCAAAGTATGTCCCTTTTTCATTTTGAAAGGCTTTTCCAAGCCACTCTCCAAAGAGAGCATCTCCATTTATACTCCCAACAACAGTATATGCAAGGACCTTTTGCTGCATCCGCAGCAGTTGGGTGTTATCAAACTCTTAATTTTTGTAAACTGGATAGGTGAAAAATTACTTACTGCCATTATCAATGAGGCTGAACATGTTTTCATTTATTTATTGGCCGTTTGCATTTTTTCTTCTGTGAACTTGCCTTTGACCTCTTGGGATCATCTCTTCAATGGGCTGGTTTGTTAACACTCTTTGTATATGAAGGACATCAATTCTTTGCCTGACATAAGAGCTGCCAATATATTTTCCAATTTGGTTTCATTTTTGATATTTTGCAAAAGATGAACTTTTGTTTTCTCCTGGTCAGATTTACTTTTTCTTCAACTTCTTAGTATGATGTTATATTCAGAAAAGGCTTCCAGACCAAAAATTTTTTTTAATCTACATTCTCTTCTAGTGTTTTCTAGGTGTTTTTATTTTTAAATCTCTGCTCTATTTGGAATTAATTTGTTTTCAGCTATGGAATAAGAAAGGGATCCAGTTATTCCAACCCAGAGTATTTCCAGTACTTTCCCCCCTGAATGGAGTGACCATCTGTCACCCACCAGTTTTTCTGTATACTTGGGTCTCTTTCTGGATTTTTCTCTCCTGTGACATTGCTCAATCTGCCCATTCCTTCTCTAGGACCAACTGTATCTAATACGCCACCTTTGTAATTCAATGTAATATTTGGTAAAGCTAGTCTTTTCTTATTATTCCTCACTTCCAGAATTTTCCTTGAACTTCTCATGCATAGATTTTTCTGGATGTACTTCAGCCATCATTTTCTCAAATTCCCCCAAATTTCCTGTTGGCATTTTAATTGAGATTGCACTGATTGCTGGCTAAATTTAGGGAATTCTGACATCTTTCCTAAACGGATTCTTCCTCTCTAAGAACAAAGACCTTCTTGCCACTCCTCCAAGCTTCCTTTTCCATTTCATAGTAGAATTTTAATACTTTTTACGTTTATATCCTCCACATTTCTTGGGACATTTGCTGCTAAATATTTTATCATTATGGTTGCTTGTTGTAAGTTGGATCTTTTCTTCCATTAAAAGTCAAGTTGCATATTTACAGCCAGGTCCAAAGACTGATTCAGTAGGTTTGGGTTGAGACCTCAAGAACTCTGCATTGCTGATCCGCGACCCAGCTCATCACGATGCACGCTGAAGTCTGAGAACCACTTTCATTCAACTACCAGTGCCTGGCAGGCGCTGGAAGGTAATGGAGAACAGGAGGCACAATTCCTGTTCTCACAGAACCCCCGTTTCAGTAAAGATCATTGTTCAAAAACATAAAAGCTAAAGTTGTACAGACAGGAGAAAGCCCCCTACCTTAGGGTGTAAGTTAAGCTTCTATCACGAAGAGACCCAAAAATACAGTGGCTCTAACAAATCAGAAATTTATTTCTCTTCAATTTTAAGGGAAAATAGGGTCTTAAAAAATTTATTTTGGGGCCGGCCTGGTGGCATAGTGGTTAAGTTGGCACACTCTGCTTCAGTGGCCTGGGGTTTGTAGGTTTGGATCCCGGGCACGGACCTATGTACCACTCATCAGGCCATGCTGTGGTGGCGTCCCATATACAAAATAGAAGAAGATGGGCACAGATGTTAGCTCAGGGCTGATCCTCCTCACCAAAAAAAAAAAAAAAAAAAAAAAAACAACTTTATTTCTCTGGACTTACCAGTCCAGAGGTGGCTGGTGGTGCAAGACAGGTAGGAAAGCCTGCTGCACGCAGCCACCCAGGGACCAGCGGCCTGCTGTCTCCACGCTCCGCCACCGCCCAGGGTGGGAGCTGGCTCAGCAGCACCCTGTCCTCACTCCAGCTCAAAGGAAGCAGGACAAAGAGAGTAGACAGCCAGCTTCCTCTGCAACAACGTGGCCTGGAAGCGGACCCCTCACCTCCATCTGTATCTTATAGTCCAGAACATAACCTCGAGGTCACACTGGCTTTAGCAGAGGCTGGGCAGCATCGTCTCTAGCTGGGTGGCCATATGCCCGCTGAAACTCTGGGGGCTCCAACACTAAAAGGAAAAGGGGACAAACGGTAATTGGGGAACAGTTAAAAACCTGGCCGCACTCTCCCACCTGCAGCCTCGCTCCACCCACGGCTGAGAGCCTGTGCACAGGAATTTCAGACTGAAGCAGAATGAGCACGGGACCACAGTTCTGTTTTCTCCCTGTTGTCACATTTCACGTTCTTTGGGATTTCTGAGAAATGAAGAACTGAAATCAGAGTTCCACCAAACACAGAGCTGATGAGAGGAACTCAGTTCTTATTTTAGTGAGTCAAAACACAAACTCGCATATTCCTGCAGAACAGCAACTCAGACACCGCGCAGAGCAAACGCTTTCTCCTTTAAGAAATTACCTTTCCAGTCAAAACCGAACCTCCGTCAACCGTGTGGAAGGAGGCCCCGCAGGGTGTGGGAAGTACCTCCCCAGCTCCAGATAGAGTTAGAAAGCAGGGTCCTGCCCCAACTCCCTTAAGTCACAAACGGGGATCATGAGGTCCCGAGAGACCTGTCACATGCCTGCTTTGCAGGCCACGTTGCACAAATACACACTCTGCACAATTTGTATGGAAACTTTACAGCACAAAGCCCCAAAGGAAACCTCAGGAAACCTCAGGAAACACAAGACACTGGTAATGGAAGTCATCTCCGGGGAGGGCCGGCAGAGCGGGGCGAGACTTCACTTTTGCCGAAAATCCTTTTTATACTGTGGTGGCTTTGAAAACATATCAGAATTCTTTGACATTTCTCCATAAAAAGGTGGAGCCTATTGTGCATCAAAGGACACAACCTACGAGTGCAAAGGCAGCCCACAGAATGGGAGAAAAGCTTTGCAAATCATATACCTGATAAGGGGTTAACAGCCAGAATATATAAAGAGCTCCTACAACCCCACAACAAAAAACATCAAATAACCCGATTAAACAATGGAGGAAGGACTTGATTAGAAACTTCTCCACAGGTGAGGTACAGATGGCCAACAAGCATGTGAAAAGATTCTCAGCATCACTAACCATCAGAAAAATGCAAATCAAAATCACAGTGAGATATCACCTCACACCCATTGGGATGGCTATTATCCGAAAAACAGAAAACAACAAGCGTTGGAAGGGATGTGGAGAAACTGGAACCCTTGTGCACCATTGGTGGGAATGTAAAGTGGTGCAGCCATTAGGGAAGACAGGACGGCAGCTCCACAAAAAATTAAAAATATTACCACCAGGGGCCAGCCCAGTGGCGTAGTAGTTAAGTTCGTGCAGTCCACTTCAGCAGCCCAGCGTTTGCAGGTTCAGAGCCCGGGCGCGGACCTACACACTGCTAATCATGCCATGCTGTGGCGGCGTCCCATATAAAGTAGAGGAAGATGGGCACGGATGTTAGCCCAGGGCTAATCTTCCTCACCAAAAAAAAAAATACAGTGCTACCATATATTCCAGCAATCCCACTTCGGCGTATATACCCAAAAGAATTCAAAGCAGGATCTCAAAGAGATATTTGCACACCCACGTTCATAGCAGCATTATTCATAATGGCCAAGAGGTGGAAGCAACTCAAATGTCCGTTGACGGAAGAATGGGAAAACAAAACGTGGTGTATACGTACAGTGGAAGATTATTCAGCCTTAAAAGTTAGGAAGAAATTCTGTCTCATGCTACAACATGGATGAACCTGGAGGACATTATGTGAAGTGAAAGAAGCCAGTCACAAAAGCACAAATACTGTAGGATTCCACTTACAGAGGGCCCTAGAGGAGTCAACTCACAGAGGCGGAGAGTAGACTGGTGGGTGCCAGGGGCTGGGGGCCAGGGGGAGGGGAGTTGTTTAACGAGTTTTAGTTTTGCAAGATGCGAACGTTCTGGAGGTCTGTTGTACAACAATGTGCCTATACTTGACACTACTGAACTGTACGCTTAAAATGGTTAAGATGGTAAATTTTATGCTATTTTTTTTGTTCCACATAAGAAAAAAAAAAAACAAGCAAAAACCCAAACTAAAGGGGGAAGTTGATTCTCTTCCCCCTGAAGGTGGGCAGCTGTCGTGGTGCCCTGTCACCTCCCAGGGTCAGAGGTGGCTCCCCAGCACCCTGTCCACATGCCAGCCCAAGGCGAGAGGCAGAGAGAGGGTGGAGGGCACTGGGTTCCTTCTTAGTAACGCGCCCTTGGTGCTGCACCTTCTAGCTGTACTTGCTTCTACTGCACAGAACGTGATGGAAGGGTGCGCTGTTCGCCTGGCTCTCCAGGCTGCTTGCTCTTGGAGCCAGCCACCAGGCAGGGAGGAAGCCTAGACCACGTGAAGATACCCTGGGTAGTTTTCCGGCAACAACCTCCACTGAGGTTCCAGCCAAAAACCAGCTCCAATGCTGGACGTGTGAGTGAGGAAGCCGTCTTGATTCCCCAGCCATTTCTGACCCCAAGCTCATGAGATCCAAGGACTAACTGCCTTGCTGAGCCGTCACCCCCAGAACCGTGCGAGATAATCATGATAGATCCTGGTTGTTTGCCACTGTTAAGTTTGGAATTGTTTCTTAAGCAGCCATAGATAACCAAAACAATACTGTTGAATTTTTATTTTATTTTATTTTAGTTTCTGCTGAGGAAGATCGGTCCTGAGCCAACGTCTGTTGCCAATCCTCCTCTTTTTGTGTGTGAGCTGCCACCACAACACGGCTACTGACAAGGGGTGTAGGTCCGTGCCAGGAACCAAACCCGGGCCGCAAAGTGGAGCGCACCAAACTTAACCACTAGGCCACCTGGGCTGGCCTATACAGTTGAATTTTTTTAATCGTGTATATGTATTAGATACGCTTTTAATTTTAAAAAGATAATTAGGGCCGGCCCCGTGGCTTAGCGGTTAAGTGCACGCGCTCCGCTGCTGGCGGCCCGGCTTCAGATCCCGGGCGCACGGACGCACCGCTTCTCTGGCCATGCTGAGGCCGCGTCCCACATACAGCAACTAGAAGGATGTGCAGCTATGACATACAACTATCTACTGGGGCTTTGGGGGAAAAATAAATAAATAAATAAATAAAAAGATAATTAAAGCCTTACTGCTGCTGTTAAAGTCTAAAGATTTGCATAAAAGCTAAAAAAGTTCTAGATCATAGTTTTTTACCCATGTATCCTAAGGAATTACTTTCAGAATTTTTTCCTGATTGTGGATTATTTTACACATTCGTGAAGGGATGGAGAATAGCGTAATGAACACCGTGCACCTAGCATCAGCTGTGACAAACCTTAATATTGTGACGAATATGATATGTTTTTTGAAAATGCTTTTTAAACATTTTTAATTGTGGTAAAATGCATATCACATAAAATGCACCATCTTAGCCCTTTTTAAGTGCACAGTTCAGCAGTGTCGAGTACGTTCACGCTGTTGTACCACACACCCTTGGAACTTTTGCATCTTGTAAAAGTGAAACTCTGTCCCCGATAAATAACATCTCCCCGCTTCCTCCTGCCCCCCAGCCCCTGGCACTCACCATTCTACTTTCTGTTCAATGAATTTCACTTCTTTAGATACCTCATATAAGTGGAATCATACGGTGTTTGTCTTCTGGTGACTCGCTTATTTATTTATGTATTTTGAGGAAGACAGGCCCTGCGCTAACATCTGTTGCCAATCTTCCTCTTTTTCTATTTTCTCCCAAAGCCCCAGTACATAGCTGTATATCCTAGTTGTAGATCATTCTAGTTCTTCTATGTGGGACGCTGCCTCAGCACGGCTTGATGAGCGGTGCGCAGGCCCACCCCCAGGGCCGCCGAAGCGGAAAGCATGAACCTAACCGCTATGCCACTGAGCCCGCCCCTATTTTTGTTTTTAATTGAGGGGAAATAACACAAAATTAACCGTGCTGAAGTGAACAATTCAGTGGCATTCAGTACGTTGACAATGTGTGCAACCACCATCTCTGTCTAGTTCCTAAACGTTTTCATCACCCCAAAATAAAACCCTGCACCCATCAGTCACTCCCCATTCAACCCGACTCTCAGCCCCTGGCAACCACCGTTCTACTTCCTGTCTCTATAGGTTCGCCAGTTCTGGACATTTCATATACATGGACTCATACAATGTGTGGTCTTCTGTATCTCTACTTGTTTTAAAGAAATGAAGTACTACTGACACACTTGAAGACTCAAATATGCCCCTACCCCACATCATGCTGATTATTCCATCCTCAGAACTGACTATTTTTTTAAATGAAGAGGATGTTTCAAGAAGAGAACAAGACTTGGCATTGTAATAGAAATATCTCCCCAAGATAGAAAAAAATTATTGTTATTCCCTTCAGTATTTATTCCACAAATATTTCTTGAGTACCCGCTATTGTGAAGCCCTGTTCTGGGCACCAGGAGACAGCACGGGAAGGACAGACGAGGCCCCTGCTTCTAAAGCACACCGAAGAGGTGGGTGATAAGCAAACACCAATAAGTAAATAGAGAAAAGTGTCAAATAAAGAAATAAAACAGGGCGGTGGGGCCAGGAGTGACCAGATGGCCACCTCGGATTGGGAGGCCAGGGAAGGCCTCGCTGACAGTTCAACTAGACCTGGAATGACAAAAGGAGCCTGCCACTTGAAGACAAAGAAAAGCATTCAGGCAGAGGGAACAGCATGTGCAAACGTCGGGAGTTTGAACTAACTTGATGTGTTAAAAAAACAGCAATTTGATAAATGTGATGAGGCGACAGAGTGGGTGGGAGAAGTCCCAGGAGTCTCTCTGAGGAAATGACTTTGACATAAGACATGAATGGTTAGAGGGAGGAAGGTGGGGGTGAGGTTGGAAGGACCGGCAGGGCCAGATCTTACAAGGCCGTATAGGCCCCGTAAGGAGGCCGAATTTTATTCCTGTGCCCTGGGGATAAGCCATCAGAGGGGTGTAAGCAGGGAAGGGGCAGAAATCAGGTGTCTGTCTTAAAGGAATCCCTGGCTGCTTTGCGGAGAGTGGAGGGGTTTCAGAAATGAGCTGAAAACACTTCAAGTTGAGAAAGTTTGCCATCAAAATCAAAAAGGAAGGAGGAGAAAACAGTTTGGTGGTTCCTCAACACGTGAAACGTGGAGTTAGCACATAACCCAGCAATTCTGCTCTTAGACGTATACCCAAAGGCATTGAAAACAGGCGTTCAAACAAATATGTACTTACAGGGGCATGTTCACAACAGCACTATCCATAACAGCAAAAATACACATAATGTAAAACTCACCATTTTAACCATTTTAAAAACCATCTGGTGGGGCCGGCCCGGTGGCGTAGTGGTTAATTCCGCATGCTCCGCTCCGGTGGCCCAGGACTCTCTGGCTGGATCCCAGACGTGGACCTACGCACTGCTCATCAAGCCATGCTGTGGAGGCGTCCCACATATAAAGTAGAGGAAGATGGGCACAGACGTTAGCCCGGGGCCAATCTTCCTCAGCAAAGGGAGGAGGACTGGCAACAGACATTAGCTCAGGGCTAACCTTCCTCACCAAAAAAAAAAAAAAAAAAAATCCATTTGGGAAACAACCCATACATCCATCAACAGCTGAATGGATAAACAAAATGTGGTCTACTCACACGATGAAATATGATTCAGCCATAAAAAGGAATGAACTTCTGAAACATGCTATGACATGGATGAACCTTGAAAACACTAAGCTAAATGAAATAAGCCAGACACGAAAGGCCACATATTGTAGGATTCCATGTATGAAATGTCCAGAAGAGGTAAATCCATAGAGACAGAAAGCAGATTGGTGGTCACCAAGGGATGGGAGGAGGGGGATTGGGGACTGACTGATTAATGGGTAGGGGGTTTCCATTTGGGGTTATGAGAAAGTTCTAGAACTAGATAGAGGTGATGATTGTACAACATCCTGAATGTCCTAAATGCCACTGAATTGATCGCTTTAAAATGGTTAAAATGGTGAATTTTATGTTGCATGAATTATACCACAATTTTAAAAAAGGAAGCAGACCCATCTGGGGGCGGACGCCGATAGTGGGGGAGGCCGTGCTGGTGTGCGGCAGGGCGTGTGTGGGAAACCTCTGTGCCTGCCCCTCAATTTTGCTGTGAACCTAAAACTGCCCTAAAAAATAAAGTCTATTCAAAAAAAAAAAGAAGAAGAAGGAAGGAGGAAATGGAGGAAGGGAGGGAAGGAGGGACAGAGGGGAGGAGGGGGAGCGGACTGGAAAGAGAGACGGTCCTTGCTCAGCCCTTCTGTGGTGCCGAGCCACCTCGTCACGCCCCCTTGTGGCTGCTGAAGTTCTGGGGCAGCCTCGGGGAGAGCGGGGTGCCAAGGCACTCCCGGTACAGCTAACAGATATGGTTTCCAGCCATGGGCTCGCCGCCGAGGTTGCTCAACTCCTCACCAGGCCCCACTCCGCATGAACGGCCCATCGCGCCCCTGAGCGCGCAGAGAAACCCACACGCTGGGGTGGTGAGCGGGTGGGTCATCTTCTAGGCAACATTTAAAAATCTTCCCAAATGGGAGCCTCCATGACTGTTTCCTTTTCTCCACTTATTTCCTAATCACTTTCCCATGTCTTGCCACTGTGCACACAATTTTTTTTTTCACCATTTTAACTCTTTTTCAAGTGTTTAGTTCAGTGGCATTAAGTACATTCACACTGTTGTGCAACCATCACCACCATCCATCTCCAGAACTTTTTCATCTTCCCAAACTGATGTTCTGTCCCCATTAAACGCCAACTCCCCATCGCCCTCCCCCAGCCCCAGCCCCCACCATTCTACTTTCTGTCTCTGTGATTCTGACTACTCTGAGGACCTCACATCGCTGGAATTATACAGTATTTGTCCTTTTGTGACTGGCTTACTTCTTTCAGCGTACCGCCCTCCAGGTTCATCCACATCGTAGCCCGTGTCAGAATCTCCTTCCTGTTTAAGGCTGAGCAGTACTGCATTGTTTGGACAGACCACATTTTGTTTCTTCATTCATCCATCAATGGACATTTGGGTTGTTCCACCTTCTGACTATGGGAATAGTGCTGCTGTGGACATGGTGTACCATAATTATCTTTAAAGGTTGTTAGCTAAGTCAACAGTCCAGTGTGTCTGCTGCTGCATAAATCTTGGATTCCAAGAGCAAATCAGTCAACCAGTCACTGAGGCTAAGGGCCAGGTGACAGCCCCTTACTTGTTCAATGAACAGGCCACAGCTGATAACTAAGTCTCCTGTGAAAAACATCATACATCTGTTTTAGAAGTGACAGCCAGGCACTCTGACAGTTCATCATAGCTTTGGGCATTACATACCCCATTTTACCTTTTCCTCTGCATCCACCATAGCTAATAATTAGCAGTGCACAGCTCAACACCCACAACAGATGAGGCAATCAATATAAACATGAGATGCCCTCCTGGAGGACAAAGTCCCCAAGAGAGATACAAAAAGCTTCAAGAAATGTTTTTCAGGTTGAAAGTGACTTTGTCGAGAGGAATAATGAAGGGGGTCCTTACTGCATTAAGGGAAACTTAATTTTCAAATTAAAACTATATAAGATACTATTATTCACCCAGCAGATGAGCAAAGATCAAAGTCTGAGATGCCCCTGTGCTGGCTAGGGTGTGGGGAGGCAGGGGTTGTTGACTGTTGTCGGCAGTAGTGTAAATTTGTATAACCTCTTTGGAGGGGGACTTGGCAAAGTCTGTCTGAATTTAAAATGCATACGCCCTTTGACCCAGCAAGTTCTCTTGAGAAGTTTATCTTTCAGACATACACGCACATGGGCAAAAATCTATGCGTAAGAATAGTCTTTGTTGCACTGATTATAGTAGCAAAATATTGGCAGTAACGTGAATATCCAACAGTAGGAGATTGCTTGACTAAGTTATGGCCCATCTACACCAGCACCATCCAACCGAACTTTCTGTGATGATGGAAATGGTCTATGTCTGCGCTATCCGGTATGTCAGCCTCTGTTGAATCTTTCTGTTAAGCACTTGAAATGTGGCTAGTGCAGTTGAGGAATTAATTTTATTAAATTTTAATTAATTTAAATTTAAATAGCCACGTGTGATTAGTGGCAGCAGCGTTAGTACAGATTTACACAATAGAATATTTTGAAGCTGGGAACAAGAATGGGACAGACCTACAGATACTAATAAAAAATTATTCTCAAACTATATTCTTAAGCAAAAAAAGCAAGGTAGAAAAAGTATATATAATGTGCTTTCCTTTATGTAGGGAAAAGGACATGTAAATAACCTCCCAAATACATAGAATTTCTAGAAGGGCTCACAAGAAACTGGTAACCATGGGGAAAGGCAACCTATATGGTCTGAATGTTTGTGTGCTCCCCAAATTCATATGTTGAAACCTAAGCCCCAACGTGATGGTGTTGGGCTGTGGGGCCCCTGAGAGGCGGTTAGGTCTTGAGGGTGGAGCCTCCATGAGGGGATTTGTGCTCTAATAAAAGAGACTCCAGAGAGCCCCCCTTCCACCGCGTGAGTTCACAGCAAAGAGCCGTCTGTGAGCCAGGACGGGGGTCCTCACCAGACACCGGATCTGCCGGCGCCTTGGTCTCGGACTTCCAGCCTCCAGACTGTGAGAAGCAAACGTCTGTTGTTGCAGCCCCAGGCTGTGGAGCTTCGGTATAGCTGCCCCAACAGGCTAAGACCAGAACGGAGGGCCAAGGACACCGACAAAAGAAAAACTTTGTTGTTATTCTCTTCCATTTTTATTTTTTTTTTTGAGGAAGATTGGCCCTGTGCTAACATCTGTTGCCAGTCTTCCTCTTTTCTCCCCGAAGCCCTAGTACACAGTTGTGTATCATAGTTGTAGTCTTGTAGCTTTTCTTTATTTTATTTTGTGAGGAATACACTTGTTAGCCCTGAGCTAACATCCGATGCCAATCCCCCTCTTTTTGCTGAGGAAGACTGGCCCTGGGCTAACATCCGTGCCCATCTTCCTCCACTTTATATGGAACGCCGTCACAGCATGGCCTGACAAGCAGCGCGTCGTGCGCGCCCGGGATTGGAACCTGCGCCCCCGGAATCCGAACCCGGGCCGCCTGCGCCAGCAGCGGAGCGCGCACTTAACCGCTAGGCCACAGGGCCGGCCCCCTCCATTCTTAATTTTTGACATGCACATGCACCACTTTCTAAAAGCAGTTGTTTCAATTCTAACAAGAAGGATGCGCTCAAGTGGGTTCAGCAAAGCCGGGGCTGCCTGAGAAACCACGCGTGCTTAATCAGTAAATATTCGGGACCTGCTTCCCACCCTCACCCCCCGGCCAAGATGATCCTCTCTTCTTTGTCTCTAAGTCTCAGGTCTGCTCCCGGATCTCACTACACAGCTGGACAACGAACAAGCAGAGAAGGACAACATGAAATGCCATTCAGAGGCCGTCACCACCCATGATGATGACCACAGTCAGGTGGCCAGTTAGAAGCTGTCGCCAAGACCGGGTGTCAGCTCACTGGGCCCTCTGGCAGCCCCGAAGGCAGCCGTGGAAGGAACCCAGATGACGCGAAAACTAAGGCAGAAAGCTGAAGACGCTCATTCCAGCCTGCTCCCTCCCTCCAGGCCTCGCTGGGCTGCAGCGACGTGTCTGCAGCAGAGGTTTGCAGAGTGTTTTCGCGAATTCAACAGTCCTGCCGAGGCTTGGAAGGCCCCTAACATTTTTGGTGTAAACGTTAACTCGGGTACCCCATTGCAAGCGAGATCTTGGAAATACAGAATTTCAGATTAAAATGCCAGGTCGCTGGGGACAGTTTTTCAGAAAAAGATCTTTGACCACTGTGGGAAGAAGCCCACTGCCAGGCAATGTCCTAGGAGTAATTTAAATAAATACCCCGCTGTGACCTTGGTGACTGAATTCCATGAGGGTGAAATGATGGTCCATCCACGCCAGCGTGTCCAACAGAACTTTCTGCCGTGATGGGAACGTTCTGTGTCTGCGATGTCTGGTAGGGTAGCTCCTAGCCACGTGTTTCTATCGAGCACTGGAAATGTAGCTAGTGCAACTGAGGAACATATTTTATTTCATTTTAATTAATTTACATTTAAATAGCCACACATAGTTAGCTTCTTAGAGTTGATCTACGAACCTGTGACAACTGGACCTTGTCTTTCGTTTTTCTACACCAGTGAGTTATTCCTGAGAACTCCCTGAAGCTGTTCATTCTGCCACTCCTGAATCTGGCAGACTATCCCTGAGGCCCTTGGCTTGCTGAAATGGCTCAGCCACCCGTCCCCACAAGAAGACAAAATGCTGCTTCTTGGGATCAGAGCCTGACGCAGAGACTTTGGGTGCTAAGCGCCGAAAGCTGTGGTCAGAGCAGTAAAACTTACAGAAAAAGCCCCAATCTTTGCAGTGCTTAAGTGGGGGTTCTAAGAGCGTCATGGTTAAGGAGCTGGAGCCAGACTGCCCGGTGACCCCACATTACCTCTCTGTGCCTCAGTGTCCACATCAGTAAAATCTGAAAGAGAACCGTGCCTTTGTCACAGAGCTGATATGAAGTTTCAAATTAAAGTGCAGGCTTGGAACCACTCCTCGCGCATCACGAGTGCTCGATATGGGTTATTGGCATTCTAGTGGGGTGCAGGAACTAACAGTATGCACATACACAACCAGTCAGAAAGTTCTGAATCCCGACAAGGAAGTGCTACGAAGGATATAGAAGTGGATCACGGAATGAGAGAGCGACTAGTTGGGGGCAAGTAGACTAGTTTAAGATGGTGGTCAGGGAAGGGAGATTTGAGTTGAGACCTGAAGGAGGAAAAGGGGCCTCCGATGGGAAGATCTAGGGGGGACGCATCCCAGGCTGAGGGGACTGCAAAGGCCCTAAGATGGGAAAAGTCTTGGCCTGTTGCTAAGCCAGAAAGAAAACCGTGTGGCCGAGGGAGAGTGACTGGGGACAGCACTGCGGGGATGAGCCTGGTGGCCCAAGGCCGAGAGCTGGGAGTGTGCTCTGAGCGGGGTGGGGGGCCTTTGGGGAGTTTGGAGCTGGGGGAGGAGAACCCTTCTTGTTTTCAGTATCTGACTGGGACTGGCAAACAGCGAGCAGGAAGACTCAGACACGAGGGCTGGTGGTGAGTGCGCTAGCACGCTGTTGCCTTCTGGGGGTCCCAGGGCCCGTCCCCTTCAGATTCCGTGTGTTTTCCTCTCCTGGTTGTTGTTTTCAGTCAAAGAGAGAGCCGGAAGTGAGGAAGAAGGGACACAGGCTCCAGCCATCATCTTTCTAGAAATCTGTGCACCCCACACTGAGAGGAGAATGGATCATCCAGGGCCCAAGTGAGAGCGGAGAGACCAGTCGGGGGGTTAAGATGAGAGAAATCGGTGGTGTCGGCAGGGACACAGGGCTGCAAGAGTCTGGCCATGTTTTGCAGGCTGAGTGGACAGGATGTGCTGATGAATTGGACTGGAGGGATGACAAGAGGAGAGGGGTAAAGGCTTCAGCCGGAACATGAAGACAAGGTGGAGATATTAGCTAAGACAGAAGGATGGAGAGAGGGACAGGTGGAGAAGGGAGGGCAAACTGGGAGACAACAAATGCATTCTGCTATGTATTTCTCAAAACGGCACACATTCATGAGGAAACAGACGAACACAGAATGGGGGACATCTCTTAAGTCAGCTGGCCTGCTTCCTCCAAGTCAACGTTGTAAGAAATAAAAAAGGCAGGGATGGTTCGGATTAAGAGACGAAAGGAGGGTTGTGTGACGGGAGAGAAGGTTAGCACTCCCCTCGGCAAGGATGTCAGAGGCCCTCAGGCCTGACAACACGAATACCATTAAGGCTTAAGGCATGGCCATCTAACCACGGTTTTTCAAAGTCGGACACTTGAGATGCATGGGTGGGGAAGTCGGTGCCTCGTCTGCCCTGGCCCCCAAGATCAGCCCCCTGGGTCTGTCTCCAAAAAAGTTTGGTGACACCATCGCCAAAGCAGTCAGTGACCGGGTCTGAGGATGACAGTGAAACTGACCATTCAGATTAGACAGGCCCAGATTGAGGTGGCACCCTCTGCCTCTGCCCTGATCATTGAAGTCCTCAAGGAACTGCCAAGAGACAGAAAGAAGCAGAAAAGCATTAAGCACAGTGGAAGTACCGTATCACTTTTGATGAGTTTGTCAACATTGCCCAACAGATGCAGCACCAGTCTTTGGCCAGAGAACTCTCTGGGACCATTAAGAGATCTTGGGGACTGCCCAGTCGGTGGGCTGCAATGTTGATGCTGCCACCATCACGGCATCTTAGATCACATCAACAGTGGTGTGGTGGAATGCCCAGCTAGCTAAGAACTAGAAAGGAAAATGTTGCAATAAAGGATCATTTGACAACCAAAAACAAGAGAGAGAGATGGAGACAAAGCAACCAATGCAAAGCATGAATCTTTATTGGAGTCTGGTTCAAAAAATAAATCAGTGGCTGGCCGGGTGGCATAGTGGTTAAAGTTCATGCGCTCCACTTCGCTGGCCCGGGGTTGGCAGGTTTGGATCCCAGGTGTGGACCTATGCACCGCTCATCAAGCCATGCTGTGGTGGCGTCCCACATATAAAGCAGAGGAAGATGGGCACAGATGTTAGCTCAGGGCCAATCTTCCTCAGCAAAAAGAGGAGGATTGGCAACAGATGTTAGCTTAGGGCTAATCTTCCTCACCAAAAAAAAAAAAAAATCAGCTGTACAGACATTCTTGGGATGATTAGGAAAATTTGAATGTAGATTGGATCATAGATAAAATTTACATGTATTCATTTTATTAAATGATAACACCCCTGGTTATGTAAGGGAATGCCCCTCTTTGGAGAGACAAGCTGAAGAACCAGTAATTAGGGATAAAAACATGATGTTTGCAATTTACTTTCAAATGATCCAGGTAGACAGATAAAGCAGATATGGCAAAATGCTAATTATGGAATCTGGGGGGGATTCATTATACCATTGCATTATTCTTTCAACATTTTGGTACATTTGAGAACTTTTATAATAAAAAGTTGGGGGGGAAGTAGAAAAAATGAATGTATTTGTATGTATCCCAAAATGCAAATTGCTTTTTTCTGGGTTTTGGGATGCAAATTAATTAACTGGTCCCTCTGCTTTGCTGGCAGCAGCTGGGCAGCAGTGTGCTTCCAGCAGAGAGTCCTATGCACACCAGGGCATGTGGACCTGGATTATCCTGTACCACAAAGGGTATGATTTGGCCTAAATTTTGCAAGAGTACCCCAGTGAGGAAGCAGCTTTTTGGGGGTGACACCACTGAAAAGTGGGAAGAGTTGGCCTCCGACCCACAAGAACTGTGTGAGGCAGTGTTTCTTCAACAACATCCAGAGTCCCCGGGGGGTTTGATTAAAAATGCAGATCCAGGCGCTACCCCAGCCTGCTGAATCACAACGCCCGGGATGGGGCTGAGGCATATTTTTAACAGGTCCCCGTGGTGTTCTCTGGCACACTTCATCTGAAGGACCACTGGTCTAAAGATGCGTAACGTTGTGCTTTAGCAAGATGACATAAAGAGTGAGTGTCCTGGGCCGGCCCCATGGCTTAGTGGTTAAGTGCGCATGCTCCGCTACTGGCGGCCCGGGGTTCGGATCCCGGGCGCGCACCGACGCACCGCTTCTCCGGCCATGCTGAGGCCGCGTCCCACATACAGCAACTAGAAGGATGTGCAGCTATGACATACAACTATCTACTCGGGCTTTGGGGAGGGGGGGAGAATGAGTGTCCTTAGGTTTCATTATCGCTGCCTTTAGCTGCCTGCCCTATACCTCTCTCCATCTTTTTCCTTTGCTAATTCTGATTTTTTTTTCAGGGTGGAAACATAACCAGCCTCAAGTAATGGATCATGATTGGTCTAAACCAGTGGTTCTCAAGGGGGGATGACTTTTGCCTCCCAGGGGACTTTGGAAATGTCTGGAGACACTTTTAGTTGTCACAACTGGGGGCTACCAGCACCTAATGGGTAGAGGCCAGGAATGCTGCTAACCATCCTACATGCACAGGAAAGCCCCCACAACAGAAGGCCAAAAGGTTAACAGTGCTGAGTTTGAGAAACCTTCTATTTTAAACCAATCTGGCCCCTTGACCAGTTCTGATCAATGAGACCTGAGGGTAAGTCAGCGGAAGCTTTTATTTTCTTCATAAAAGAAACTGATGTGGCTGGCCCCACTGCTCCCCCCTTCTCCCTGCTTTGAATACAGATAGGATATCCGGAGCTGTGGTAACAATCTTGCAACTATGAGGGAAAGAACAAGAGAATCACAACACAGCAGACCCTTGCTGCGTCCTTTCAGACTTCTTGTTATGTGAGAAAATTAACACCCATTTATTTAATCCTGTGATTTGGATTTTGTTTCCTGTAGCCAAAAGCACTCCTAGTTCACACACTATTGCTCAGTCTAAGTCTAGTTGGTGGGCCATTGAGGCAATTCCAGCTATCTCAGCTCTGGTTATAGCCCCGATGCTTCTCTTCGGCACGGTAAAAAATTGAGTGCTTTCACAAAAGCCAATCAGAGAGCAGAATGGCTTAAAAAGGGAGACAAAGATCCAGATTCTTGACCACTCTGCAAGTCAGAAACCAGCTTTTTCTGGTGGTGGAGGTGGGGCTTGACACAACCCGCTTATTACTATTACTCATTACTACTTATTTCTTACTCTTAAAAGCATCCTTTATTACTCATTGAAAGCCTTTGATCATAGAAAACCCACTGTTTTACTAATTGTTCAGATCTATGCAATATATATCTGTCTCAAGATAGAAAACATTTGCCTTCTGTTTTCCAGTTCTGTGCCTATCACAAGAACATGGTTCTTAACCTAGTTTTCTTTTTAAGCAAATTAGGAGGCCCAGTAGGAATCATTTAAGGATTTCTATAGCCATATTGTTTTGGGAAGTACAATGAAGAGCCCACGAAAGACTACATCTCATACTTAATAAATATGCCAGTGTGCTGGGGAAACAAATAAAGGAACAGAGCTATCTCATTTGAATAAAGAGCTTCAATACAAAGTAGAAACAGCTATGAGATTTCAGGGACGACAGATAACTTTCAGTTGGGACAGTCAAGGAAAGCTTTGTGGCATCTTTGAATTAGGCGTTGACATTAGGTAGGATCTGATTTGTTGAGGTGGGAGTAGCGCTATTTCAGAAAGAGGGAGCAGCTTGAGTGAAGGGAGGTGCAAAATGGCAGGGAGCATATGGGAAAAAGAAAGCGGCCAGCAGAGAGGGCAAGCAGAGAGAAGAGCATTTTGAGGGGTTAGGTCCAACGAGATACAGTAGGAAACAGAGGGTCTGTGTTGAATAACAGCTACACTAGGTGTTACAGAGTAATTCCAGCTGGGTGGAAACAGTGGCGGCTACAGGACTGGAAGAAAAAGGAGAAAGTAAAAGGCATTTGAGGGAACAGTAAATCAACCCTTACCGATTAGTAAACAAGCCTCTGTAACAAAGCTTCAATCGCCTGGTCAACCACAACCACTTGGGAGCGCTGCAGGCTTCAGGACTCAACCAAAGTCTGTCCCTGTAGCTCCCTCTTCCGGCAGAAATAAGCACTGCACACTAAAATGGCTGACAGCCTTTATTAAAAGGCACTTGCCAATCTCTAAACAATATACCTCTATCAGGGCCATCTTCATAACCTGTCAAAGATCCCGTTTTTAGTGAGGATTTTGCTGTGCTTTCAGACAAAACATAAAAAGTAACACGACTTTTAATACAAGCCACACATTTTTCACCTGGTTTATTCAAGACACAACCACATCTATGTAAGTGAATTCTCACATAGCACTCATTCAGGTGTGAAACCAAATTTAGGGGTGCTTTAAGATTTAACAATTATTCAACAAAACTGAACAAGTCTAGCATCTCTTCTTTAGACTGAGGACCCCTTGATGGCAGAAACCCCTCTCTTTCATCACTGCATCTCTACAGGTTCTGACGTGTTTTTTATTTGTTGGATGGAAGGGCCTGTATATGTTCACTAGGGATTGTGTTGCCCTGGTGGCTTTTTGTCCTTGAGAAAATTATATAAAAGGTATTTTTCCTTCATACAAAATGAAACTTTAGAACCATGCCAAAACCATAAAAGAAAAAATGGAAAATGAAAAAGGTGCAGGACAGACTGCAAACCAGTATGCTACCTTTCCTGTGGGGGGGAATTAACTGGTAGTTGCTCGTATACGCACTCATCATTAACAGATTTAAGAACCTTATGATGCCTGTCCTGCAGTGGTCATTTTCAAGATGCTATTGAGGTCTTTTCCCTGTGCTATGACCACTCATTTCTAACGAGCACCAGAATTACCGGCACCAAGACTCCCAGCGTAGTAACCCCAAGTGGTTACAGGTGCTGGTGAGGTTCCTGGGGTTCTTGTAAGGCTTCCTGACCCATGTGTTGACTTGCATGGGTGAGTCATGGAAATTCAGCAAAATGCCACACATGCTTGTGTCAGCACAAAGTGAACCACCACCAAAACTTATTTGTCTAGTTTACAGATTTCTCAAATGGCATTAATTTTCCAGTTGCGATCCCTGAAGCTAGGGACTTAACCTAGACTTAAACCCTGTTTCAGCCATATTATAATGGGTAGTGACAACACAAAATCTCCTCTACATCAGAGATTATGCACAGATACCCTAAAACTGGGAGGGGGGAGGATTGAAGGAGTGGTGCTCCTTGGAGAAAATAATCCCTTACAGTCCTTTAACAGGCCTCCACTTTCTGGGGCGCCTATCACCGGAAGCCAATTGCTTGTACTAAACCTGCAGCTTCCACCTTTGGTTCTAGTTATGATACAGAAAGATAATTCCTTACCAGTCCCATGTGACTGGGTAAATGTCACTACCCTAAACTTTTGGAAATGAAGACCAAGTGCCACCCACCACCAATGAAGTTATATACAAACCTTTTATCTACAGTCACATGAAAATTATGGAATCATCTTGACAACTTATTTCAGCAATAATTATATGACATTTGAATCAACAGCTTTGAGTCTCTAAACAGCCACTAATTCCTAAACATTCTAGTGTAATGCCTGACAAGTACTTTTCATTTAATACACATTACCTGCCACATCCTTTAGGAAGTCTGGTCAAATGATGACTTTCTACGCAGCTCAATGTGGATTTAAATAGAGCTATGTATTAAAACTGATTCTTATACATTCTCTTCCACCACAAACACCTTTTATCATCTCCTTCCTGCTAGTATTCCAGAAACTTTCCCACTCTCAGGTACCTCACAACCATGCCCAAACTCAGTATTTTTTAAGTCAGTAGTCTGCAAGTGTCTACATATAAGTGTACATGTGGAAAGTTATAAAAGCAATCTCTAATTTCTCGCCCACTACAGTTCTACGTTAACATCATCTTTTAGTGGTATTTCTTACCTCCTGGTTGCCATAGGATTGGGTAGACCGAAAACCTTAACTCCTCACACCCCACCCTAACTAAAAAGAACCTAACTCAGGAAAAAAAAAAAAAAAATCACACTATTTGGGTATGCAACAACTTTATTGAAAGGAAAGTGCAATGAAATTTGTCAGAAGCTTAAAAGGGGGAACTTAGACACCCCCCCTCAAGCGCAGGACCAAGTGCAGAGTAGATTCTTTCTGGATGTTGTAATCAGAGAGGGTGCGTCCATCTTCCAGCTGTTTCCCGGCGAAGATCAACCTCTGCTGGTCAGGGGGGATGCCCTCCTTGTCCTGGATCTTGGCCTTGACGTTCTCAATGGTGTCACTGGGCTCCACCTCGAGGGTGATGGTCTTACCGGTCAGGGTCTTCACGAAAATCTGCATCCCACCTCTGAGACGGAGCACCAGGTGCAGAGTGGACTCCTTCTGGATGTTGTAGTCAGACAGGGTGCGTCCATCTTCCAGCTGTTTCCCGGCGAAGATCAACCTCTGCTGGTCAGGGGGGATGCCCTCCTTGTCCTGGATCTTGGCCTTGACGTTCTCAATGGTGTCACTGGGCTCCACCTCGAGGGTGATGGTCTTACCGGTCAGGGTCTTCACGAAAATCTGCATCCCACCTCTGAGACGGAGCACCAGGTGCAGAGTGGACTCCTTCTGGATGTTGTAGTCAGACAGGGTGCGTCCATCTTCCAGCTGTTTCCCGGCGAAGATCAACCTCTGCTGGTCAGGGGGGATGCCCTCCTTGTCCTGGATCTTGGCCTTGACGTTCTCAATGGTGTCACTGGGCTCCACCTCGAGGGTGATGGTCTTACCGGTCAGGGTCTTCACGAAGATCTGCATCCCACCTCTGAGACGGAGCACCAGGTGCAGAGTGGACTCCTTCTGGATGTTGTAGTCAGACAGGGTGCGTCCATCTTCCAGCTGTTTCCCGGCGAAGATCAACCTCTGCTGGTCAGGGGGGATGCCCTCCTTATCCTGGATCTTGGCCTTGACGTTCTCAATGGTGTCACTGGGCTCCACCTCGAGGGTGATGGTCTTGCCTGTCAGGGTCTTCACGAAGATCTGCATCCCACCTCTGAGACGGAGAACCAGGTGCAGAGTGGACTCCTTCTGGATGTTGTAGTCAGAGAGGGTGCGTCCATCTTCCAGCTGTTTCCCGGCAAAGATCAACCTCTGCTGGTCAGGGGGGATGCCCTCCTTGTCCTGGATCTTGGCCTTGACGTTCTCAATGGTGTCGCTGGGCTCCACCTCGAGGGTGATGGTCTTACCGGTCAGGGTCTTCACGAAAATCTGCATCCCACCTCTGAGACGGAGCACCAGGTGCAGAGTGGACTCCTTCTGGATGTTGTAGTCAGACAGGGTGCGTCCATCTTCCAGCTGTTTCCCGGCGAAGATCAACCTCTGCTGGTCAGGGGGGATGCCCTCCTTGTCCTGGATCTTGGCCTTGACGTTCTCAATGGTGTCACTGGGCTCCACCTCGAGGGTGATGGTCTTACCGGTCAGGGTCTTCACGAAGATCTGCATCCCACCTCTGAGACGGAGCACCAGGTGCAGAGTGGACTCCTTCTGGATGTTGTAGTCAGACAGGGTGCGTCCATCTTCCAGCTGTTTCCCGGCGAAGATCAACCTCTGCTGATCAGGGGGGATGCCCTCCTTGTCCTGGATCTTGGCCTTGACGTTCTCAATGGTGTCACTGGGCTCCACCTCGAGGGTGATGGTCTTACCGGTCAGGGTCTTCACGAAGATCTGCATCCCACCTCTGAGACGGAGAACCAGGTGCAGAGTAGATTCTTTCTGGATGTTGTAGTCAGAGAGGGTGCGTCCATCTTCCAGCTGTTTCCCGGCGAAGATCAACCTCTGCTGGTCAGGGGGGATGCCCTCCTTGTCCTGGATCTTGGCCTTGACGTTCTCAATGGTGTCGCTGGGCTCCACCTCGAGGGTGATGGTCTTGCCCGTCAGGGTCTTCACGAAAATCTGCATTGTCTGTCAGAACAAAACAATAAAGAAAAAATCCAAGAGTTTAACAGGCAATTCACGGGTCAACGCGTTCCTCAGGAGCAGGAGTCAAAGGTCACTGTGCCAGCCAAAAAACAAACGCCTCTCCTGAACAACCTCACGCAATGAAACGCTTGACAAATGAGCCGGAACCCATTTCAGGAACTTACCAGAGAAAAGCACGGACACCTGGCCCGGTAGATTTGGACGCCTCACTTATCTCCCCCCTCAGCGGACCCGTGTCCCCTGTCAGTCCGGCAGCGTCCACCTCAGGCCCAAACCCCGTGTCCCGCGACTCACACAAAGCTGCCCCCCACCCCTGCAGGCGGCCCCACCCCGCATTATGAGCCCACAGCGGCGCTGACGTCACGAGCCCGCTCCCGCGAGCGCGCCCCTCCCCCACAGTGGGTGCAGGACTGGCGGGAGCGGCACCCACGACGCCAAGACCCCCCGCTGCGACGAGACCAGGTTCTCGCACCAGTCAGGCGGCGAACCGCTCTCTTCACCGCAGCCGCCCCACACGCCGCCCGACTCGGCCCTACAAGTAGCCGAACTCCCCCGCGCTCGCGGCCTTCGCGGTTTCCTTCACCCACGACCCCCCATCTCTCTCCAACCTCCTGGCCCGCTTCCGAGTCCCGCTTCCCCCGACTAGGGATCGGAAACAGCCGCCATCTTGCTCGTTCCTCCCCCCCCCTCACGGCTGCCCTGCTCGCGGGCCCCGGGAACCTGAAAGCCTCAGCCGCCCCTGTGCCCGCGGCGGGCAGCGCGGCCTCCCCGCTAGCCCCTGGCCCGCAGGCGCAGGGCCACCAGACCCCCGGGCCGCCACGGCGGCCCCTACTCACCAAGTCGCGGTGCCGGCAGCGCACGAAGGACAGCAAGAACCGACCTCCTAACCTAGACCGATCTGCCTGCACCACGCCCGGGGCTTCATTTATATAGCAACGGTAGCCCCGCCCCGGGGATCCCTCCGCAGAAAGGCCGAGAAGGGACTACTTTTCTCAGCCCTTCCTGCTGCCTGGAGAGAAAAATAGTTCCCCGGAACCACCTAATCGCCCCCCTGAAATGTTCTCCTGTTAATACGGGGACTTTGGGGTTGAATCGGGGGGCCGGGGGGGGGGGGGGCGCTGTCCTGAGAGGCCGGGCGGAGGGATCACCGCGTTCTTTGCGCGCTGCGTCCGCGGACGTGGCCAGCGCTCGATGGAGGGGGCGGGGGAGCGGCCCCCGGGAGGCGCGAAAACCCGGCGCGGAGTCTCCCGGGCCCCCGGAGCGGGCTGTCCCCGCAGCCCGGCCCCGACGCCCCCTCCCCTCAGCCCCAACGGTCACGCCGGCCACGGGACCCGCCCCTGACGGCCACGGCTCAGGCCGAGCGCCTCATGCAGAGGCGGGGTCCTGCTGCCCTCTCGCGCACCGCGCCCTGCCCCTCCCCCCCGCGACACCGGGGGTCTTTCTTTCGGGTCACATTTGAGATAATAATCGTGTTTTTGCTTCACCAAACTCCCCTCACTCCGGGCCGTGGCGGGGGCTCCCCGGGGCCCCCCGGGCCCCAGCCCTCACTGGTGGCGGCCGGGCCCATCCCCCCCAGGCGGGCACCGGGACAAGGCGAATGACTCGACAGATCTTGGCTCCCGCCTCAGACGCCGGCGTCTGCGCAGGAGGAGCAAGAATGCCTCAAAACAAACGGGCAAAGCGTGCGTTTCCAACGGAGAAATGACTGTGGCGTGTCTGCCTTGAACTGGGAGAAGAAAGGCAGATATTCCACACAGCTTTGTCAGACTACTTGAGCTGGACCTGAAAGCTGACAGAACTAGATCTTTCTAGATTGTTCTTTAGCTTTCCTGTTTAATCTGCGTGGCCTTGGGTTTGAGAACTTAGTGCTTGATTATAAACAAGGAGGGTATCAGAATTTCAGCTCTGTCGACATTTCGTTGGACTCGGAAGTTGAAGCTATTTAAGCCTGAGATTTAAAAAGACTAATTGAATCTCAGCTCCATGTATTTCCGGGGAGAAAAAAACATTTCGATATCCCAAATATGAAATTTAATTCTAGAGACAAATTCCATTTTGATATAAGAGGAGAAAAAGGCTCACCAGCCAGATCTTTTTCATTTTTACGACAGGCTATTTTGTGATCTCGATGTGTCATTTCTTCAGCGCATTTTTAAAATGTTTTAAAATAGGTGAGCATGGTGAAACTTTAAAACAGGTTTTTTTTAAGTTTGCAGTCTCCCTCATGCCGTCAATTCTCCTGCCACTGTTCCTTCTGGACTCTTCTAGAATTATTCCCTATTTCTACAAATGGGGAGGGGGGAAAAAGATTTTAATTTCTACCTTTAACGCCTTGAAGAAAAAAATAGAAAAAGAGGCAACTGACCGAAAAATGTTCTGCCATTAGGAAAAGATTACATTCCTGTTTAAAATTATGAACATTGTTTAAACATTATACTTAAAATGTGAATGAAAATAAAACTATTTTCTTCAGTAACCCATGTATGTATGTATGTATGAAAAAAGTCGGAGTGTAAGTGAGCGTAAGTGAGGCCATGTGGTTACGCTAAAATGGCCCCAGCCCCTCCTCTGTGTGACTACTCGTTCTGCACGTACTCTAAAAAATTCAAATGCTCTCCTGATTTATGGCCTCCACTCAGGTATGTACTCCCCAATAACTTGATAAATTAAAAACTTTGCTCTATGAGTTTCTCTCCAGGAACAGGCTGACCACAGGCAGGGACACACCTACAAGGTATCCATCACAGCTGACAGAAGAATGGAACAATGTGATGCCTGGAGCCCATCATGCTTGGAGTCCAACATCCCTGGACCCCCCCACCTTACTGCCCATTTTACTGCCTCAAGATTCTGTAATCTTTGAAGATGGGTCTTTGAGACATTAGTCACCTGTCTTCCAGTTTACCGGATAATCTAATTAAACTTCGTTTCTCGATCTCTAACTTGTGATTAATTGGCCCAGATCTTAGCGAGCAGAGCGAGCCCATTGCTTGGTATCATGAGCAGTGTTGCAAATAGACTTCAACCTCTAATTTTTAACATTTTTCTAAGAGAATGAATTTTATTACTGGAGAATTAAAATGAATAATAAAAATAAAATTCATTTTTCAGGTTAGCAGGAGACCCTGGTGACTGCCAATACAGATTTCTGTGAAAGATATTTCTTTCTAAGTTTCTGGAAAGAGATTTTAAAGGAACAAAAAGTTGAGGCTCTTAATAAGATTATGTCTCCCTAAATTTCAGGAAGAAGTTTCTAAAGGAAGAAAAACAGGTTCTTTCTCAGATGATCAGGACTCACTTCAAACTACACCTTGTTTGCTTTTGGCTGTTGCTTTGCTGCAAGCCGTGTGATTCATGTTGTTTAAAGGCTGAGTCACGAGCTTTGCAACGTGGCTTGTCTCAGAGTCCAAAAGGTACAGAGAAAAATAGGCCTGATTTCTGAGGCAGAGGAGGAAGAGGAAGAGAGGAGGAAGGAGAGAGGCTCAGAGGGTGGGGAGTGGGCCGAAGGTTATCTCCAAAGAGAAAACAACATTCTTAGGCTGAGAACACTGATTTTTTCTCTAGCAGAAAACATTCTCTGAAACACCCTTGCATCCCCTAATCTAAGTCCAATAAGTAGGTTTTTGTTGAAGGAAATAGAAGTAAACATTTGTCCAAGGGCACAGAGTGAGAGACGGGAGGAGACACTGACCTCCCAAGAGAGGGGCTGCTGTTTCTCTGGAGCAGTGGCTCTCAACCAGGAGTGATTTTTGCCTCGGTGGACATTTGGCATTGTCTGGAGACATTTTTGGTTGTCACAACTGTGGTGGCTGAGGGTAGGGGTGCTACTAGCATCCAGCGACAGAGGCCAGGGATGCTGCTCAACATCCTACGACGGACAGGCCCCCACAACACAGAATTTCCCGGCCCCCAGTGTCAACAATGCCCCGGTGAGAAACCCTGCTCTACAGAGGATTTTGTTGTTGTTGTCACAATTGCTTTTCTACTTGCTGAGAAGGGCTCCCAAAGTCTAAATGTCCCACTTGGAATCGGGAATCAGGTATCAAGTCACGCTCCTAAAACCTAAAGCCCTCTGACCTAGAATGCAATGTGCTAGAATGTGCGAGAAGCCGGATGAGTCACTGGATCCATTTTCAGTTCTTTCCGCCCACAGATCCGTCCTTTGCAGGCGCCCCAGAAGAAATTGCTTCAGAGCTGGCACCAATGGAAAAGTGACAGAGGCCCAGCAACAGGGCGGGATTGGCGGGCAGACGCGAGCACGTGATGGGCTGAGCTCACAAAGGGCCTGGCTGTTGGGCTGCTGGGGGGAGGGGAGGGTTGGGCTGGTGCCTGTCTGCCTGCCTGCCTTTCTTCCTTCCTCCAAAGGATCCAGTTCCCCTGAAGGTCACCACCTTGTATGGGACTGAGCTCAACATCATGACAATGTTCCAGAGCACAATGGGCAGCAAACATTTTCCCCCCAAGAGAAAGGGTGAAATCAGAGAGCTGGGTGGGAAAGGCCTGCCTTGCTTTGTCATCACTTATATAACCATAAAAGGTAGTCAAGGGTATCTGCAGCTCAGGGGAAAAAAAAAAAAAGCCCCAGGGATTCTGTTCTTTTTCCTGTTTACGTTTGTGTATTTGCATTGTGTGGCAGAACACCCACTGCTCCTGCTTAAAAATAACCAATTTCATCCCCCACCAGTCAGAAAATCAGACTTAAGTTCCAGGCCCCAAATTTGCCTAGTTTAGGAACGTTAAGGAGTTAGTTAACCTATTGGAACTCTTTTTTTTTTCAATTTTGGCAAAATACATATAACATAAAATTTACAATCTTAACCATTTTTGTGTACAGTTCAATAGCGTTAAGTGTATTGTAGGGAAGGAAAAATAATTTTTCCTCTACTCCTCTGAGTTCTTAACTGAGACCCCTGTAACACAAGATTAACAAGAGAAAAGCAAAAAAAGCCCAGAAGTTTATTAACTTGTATACCTCATGTATACATGGGAGACACCCAGGGGAAATGAGCAACCCAAAGAGGTGGCTTCAGCGTTTAGACTTAGAAACCATCTTGACAGGGGAAGGGGACCAGGATGTGGGCCCCTTAGGGGAGAGTAAATGATTTTTAGGAAAGATGACTGGGCCTTAGAAGAATAGATGGGAGGTACGACACTTTGTGACAAAGTTTGATGTCGATTCCTAGTCCCTTCTCCTGTGACGAGAGCCAATCTTCCCCGGTGAAACTTCCGGGGAGGGGATCTGTGACCGCTGAGTTCCCTTTGGAGACTGTATCTATAGGCAGATGAGGGGAGTTCAGAGAAAGCCTCTCCTGCATTTGCTGTTTTCCAAGTGCCAAATGCTCAAAATAATCAACAGAACAAAGCGGCATATTTTAGGACGGCGTGTTCTGCTACCCTTCAACAGTCACATTGCTGTGCAGCCATCACCACCATCCATCTCCGGAACTCTTTTCATCTTGCAAAACTGAAACTCTGTACTTTCTAAACGATTCCCCATTCCCCCCTCCTCCAGCCCCTAGCAACTGCCTTTCCGCTTTTTGTCTCTATGAATTTGACTGCTCTCACCACCTCATATAATGGGCTCTGTTTTTGTGAGTGTAAAATAAAATGTAGTAGTTGAAAAAACAATTTTTTCAAATTCACAATAACTTTTCTAAAAAGTTCTGTTTCCCAACACAAGCCTTGTGGTATTTTTTCCTTGTCATTGCACTATTACGAATATTTGATTATAAGGTATGAAGTAAAACAAAGTATGTAATTGGTTTCATGTTAGACCTGATAACTTTAGAAATAACCTCAACGTTTTGTTCCCTTAAAACCTTGTTGACATTTAGGGAGAAATAACCTTCACAGAAGATCATTAGAAACAGGAGCTGTCACCAACACTCCACCACCTAACTCGTGAGTCATTTCATGAAGTTTAGTTTCCTCATCTCAAAAGTGAAGGCTTTGCAAAGACTCAGGTCCCTGCAGGTCTAAGATGAGATGTTTTCATGATTTAAAAGTCAAATGAGAGACAAGATTTGATGGGGGAAGAATTCAATATTACAGCAGACAAAGAACTGTACCCACAGAATGCAACAGGATCCCTTCTTTCAATAAAATACATCTTTTTAATGATAAAATACAGATACGGTGTATAAATAGAAATATAAACCGTACGTGCACCAAAGCCATTCACTCATCCATTCGTGCCCTGTTGCAGATGAAGCAGGGAGCAAAACCCTGCCTAATGGGGATGCTCCAGCTCCCTCCGGAAAAGGTCGTTCCTGACGGCACAGAGGGCAGGGCCCAGCACAGACGCTCAGACCTTTGCACGACTTACACACTTGCCCTCTGATGGTAATGAATGAGTCAACAGGCCTCGAGGCCTTTTACTGCAGTCACAATGCCAGGAACCATACAGTAAACTCCCCAAATGATCATTCTGTGGTTTCAGCTCCCATCAGGTTTGGCCTTTCCATTTTCCTGCTAACTGCTCCCTCCCCTTCGCATCTTCCAACGAAAGAACCTTTCGACTGTTGGGGATTTCAGAAAGCGGAGATCACGAAGATCACGTCTGTTGTGAAAATCCCACCTCCAAGTGGTAACTGGATACTTGTTAATAACTTGATAATACTTGTTACAGTCACATCCGTGGCGCTTTAATGATGAAGAGCATGGGCAGAAATTTTAAAAAAGTAAATCAGAAAAGAACGGTAGTGGAGATGCCGGGGATCGAACCCGGGGCCTCATACATGCAAAGCATGCGCTCTACCACTGAGCTACATCCCCCTCCCTCTTTACTCTCTTTCCTGAAATTCTCTGCTGCACTCTCTTCGTAAGATTTTTTTTTCCCCCTAAATTAGAATTTCGTATAGTTTAAACGGATGTTAGGGTTTAGCAAAAGGAAACCAAAAAAAGTCGTCTTATGTTTCCCAAATAGGCCCTTGCAGCTGAAATTCTAGCTGATACCAGAAATAAACCTATTCTTGAATGTTGCTCCTCACAGACAGAAAAGAAGGGAAGGAAAATGAAAATTTCTTTCCAATGAATAAGGGCATTGCCCCATTTGCACCTCCACCCAGAAATCTCTGTTTTGTCGTCCTTTAAAACCATTCCAACCTTCAGTGACTTCGAGGTTTGCGTATCTGCTTGAATGCATAGCTACCTTTTTTTTTTGTCCCAAAAGAACTCTTCTGAAGATAAAAGTAAGCAAACAAAAAGGATACAGAGCCAGCCCCCAGAATCATGGGTTAAACTCTGAGGAAGCAATCTCTCTTGGCAATAGCCCACTGAAAAAAGCTACCCTTTAACTGTCAGGGAGCCCCTCTCTCCTCCCGATGCTTAGGATCGTGCTTCCGGTCACCAAGGGGCCACTCAGTGGGGAAGCAATGGGTGAGAGGCGAGGAGAGGGCCCCAAACAGAAGGCCTCACCTCTTTCCACCGGTGCTTGAGATTTCCTGGCAGGAAACAGTCACTTATATGATGGGGAGAACGCACCCTAAAATGTCCCGCCACCTCGGTCCCCAGTCAGCCCCCTTACCGCTGCTGATGCGGGAAACCCTTCGCAGCTAAGGGCCTAAGCGAGCTGGCGCACACCGGACCCAGCAGCGGTGCCCTCGCGACCTCGCCTCTCTGGGCTCGTTTGTAAAGTGGAGGTTTGAATAGCAGCTGCTTCACGGGGTGGTCGCGACCACTGAACGAGTTACACGTAGAACGTTGAGAACAGTGCCTGGTACAAGGTCCGTGCTCGGAAACGTGAGTTCTCCTTGTGATAAGCGCTGTTATTAAGGGAACTCCGGGAAGGGCTGCTGCCCCTCATCTTCAGCCCAGGCGTGAGCCGATGCTTTGCTGATGCTGTTGTGGTGAAACAGAACGGCCGAGCAGGAGGGCAATGGGGTGAGGTGCGGAATAGGGCTGCTGTGTAAGTAGTTCTTTGTCCGTATCCCTCTAGCTCAAGGAGGCAGCCCTGAGAGGGAGAGTTTGGCCACAGAACAGGAGGATGGCACCACGGATGGCATGATTTTGGACACAGTTTGGGAGGGAGCTAGGGGATGGTATTCAGTTCAGGAAGTGCCCCCGCTTGCTCTCTTGCCAGATTGCTCTGCTCAAAACAAGCTCAGTTATGTTTCCTCTCTGCATAAAACTCTTAGAGTTAAATCTATACTCCTTATTCTGGCCTTTAAGGCCCTCTGTGATCTGGCCTCTGTTGATCTTGCTAGCACCATCCCTTACTCCTCTCCTCCTCCCTCCGGGCGCTCCAGCCACACTTGCCTGCTTGCTGTTCCTCAGGCATGCCAGGCTCCTTTGCACCTCAGGGCCTTTGTACTTGCCGTTCCCTCTGCCTGGAATGCAGTTCCCCAGATATTCTCATGATTGGCTCCGTCTCATTGTCCAGGTCCTCGGAAAGGCCTTCCTGGCCACCTCTCTAAAGGGGCCTAGGAATCCCATGCAATCCCTATCTCACCCCTTGGGTGTGTTCTGTTTTTCTTCATAGCATTTATCACTCTGGGAACCAGTTTTTATACTATTTGTTTACTATCTGTGTCTCTCCCTTGGTCCCTCACTCAGTAGGGTGGGGCCTTGTCTGTCTTGTGTCTTGCTAGATCCTCAGTGCCTGGCACACAAGGAGTCCTCAGTACCGATTTGTGGGATGAGTGTGAAATGAACAGACAAATAAATGAATGGAAGCTGGGAGTCTGGGAAGGATGACAGCTGTGTTCAGGAAGCTGAGTCTGTAAACGAGTTAAGAGAAGAAAACGTCTCAGTTTAGACTCGCCCTCCCTGGTGTCTCAAATCCCTAAACATTTTCTGAGAGGCAGCCCTGGGCTGGAGCAGGACATAGGAAGACGGAATATTTGCAGCAGAGCGAGCAGTTCCTGGCCTTAGAAGGTGACAGCTTCTGGGAAACCATTATATAAACCAAACCCTTTACAGGAGCGCTGTGGGCATGCAGGAAATGGAAAACAACTCTTCAGGGAGAGAACGTTTTTTCTTTCTTGTGACCAGGCGACACTAGGGAGCCAGAGGGTGGCTGGGACCAGGCAGTCGACAGGCGACCGCCGTCAGTTTGAATGTCGCTTGCCTGTCGGGTTTATTCTTCCAGAGGAGAGTAACGAATTTCTATGAAACTTGAAGGATTTGATTTGTTTAGAAGAAAAATGGAAAAGTGGAGATAAAAACATAAAATGTAGGTAGCCTCCCCGTCGGGGAATCGAACCCCGGTCTCCCGCGTGACAGGCGGGGATACTCACCACTATACTAACGAGGACAGGCTCTGCTGAGCGTTCTCCGGTCTCCCCCTTAAGGTACGTTTAACTTCCGCTAGCTATTAACGCGCCCCAAACGGTTAAACAGTTTCTCTTCCTACAAAACCGAAGAACGAAAATCTCCGTCTGGCTTAATTCCCTCTTTAAAGAGGCCGTTTCCTGCTCAGTCCTTGATTTAGCCGCTAGGTTCAGACAGCGGGCGTTAATAAACAGCAAGCAAAAATTAACGAGCAGACATCAACAAACATGTAACAGAGATCAATGAATGAAACAAAAGAAACAGCGTCAGGAGGAGCTTGTCCTCGTTGGATTTCCCGGATGAGGAACTGCGAGGAGGTTTCCACCCCTCTGGCTTCCCGTGGACACTGCTCGGAGCCGTCTTAAATTAAAGGTGAAACGCTTTTATTAATTGCGAAGAATCAGCTTCCTCTGTTCGTTGTCCCCTCCTTTCGCATGGGGGGAAAAAGGGAGCTGCCGAAACCCGGGATCGAACCAGGGACCTTTAGATCTTCAGTCTAACGCTCTCCCAACTGAGCTATTTCGGCCACTGTTGGCGCTGTGCTGCGATTCCGTCCTCCTCGTCGTCCTGACGGCCCTGGGTCTTCGGTTTGGGGACCAGATGCCGGGAGACCCGGACCACCTGGAGCCCATGACTGCCAGGCTCGCCCCACACCTGCCCCTTCTCGTCCTTGAAGGCCACCGCCTCCAAGAAGCCTTCCCTGACCACGCCTCCAAACACGACCCCCGCCCCTTATTTACTGTTAGCTTACATATTGTTTTCTGTTTCCATTATCTGAAGGGCAGATCCATGAGGAGCAGGGAAGTCCTCTGCCTCTGTCACTGCTGTGTCCCTCAGGGCCTGGAACAGTGCCTGGCACATAACAGAGGCTTAATTAATATGTGTTGAGTTAGTGAACAAACGAATGAATGAATGAATCCTACCCCGCTCAGAGCTTTGCTTTCTCAAGCTCCCTTCTCTGTGCAAAGGAACAAGGTCACCCCTTGGGGTCAACTCCCCAAGCAGCCCAAGGTATGGCCGGGATGCTGACCACGCCAAGGCATGTGGGAGGACGCATCAGCCAGAGGTGGCTTTCCTTGGGGCCGTGAGTGACTCAGATCCGGCCTCCAACCACGGCCGCCACCCCGGCGGCGCCTGCTCAGGGTCACGGCATGAAGACATCAACAGGTCGGCATCCAGCTCCGGCTCTCTGCGTCCCTTCCCTTGGGCAGTGGCTGGGTGGGGAGCGTTGTCTGGAGAGGATGAGCCAGTAAGGCAGGTGCTTCAAGATGTGAAGTCACTCAACAAGTGTTTGCTAAGCACCTAACGACCCTCTGGCCCTCCACAAGTACGGTAACAAGATAGCTGGGTATGATAGTAATGCCAACAGGTAAAATAAATCATGTGACGGGGGAATACCGGGGACAGGGGGCAGTCAGAGAAGAGAGAGGAGAGAGCTGAGAAGACCCGGAGAAGGAAGAGCCAGCTGTGCCAGAAGCTGGAGGAAGAGCCTCCCGGACAGAGGGGACAGCTGACGCAAAGGCCCTGAGGCTGAAAGAAGATGGACTAGCTGGAGGAACAGAAAGAAAGTCAGCCTGGAAGAGGTGAAGAGGGTGAGGGGGGAGAGGATAGGCGGCCAGGACCAAGAGGTGGACAGAGGCCAGAGCTTGGCGGCCTTGACGGCCACGGTGAAGGGTTGGGATTTTCTTCCGAGTATCTTGGAAAGCCAGTAGGCAGTGAGGGATAGGATTTACATCTTGAAAAGTCTCCCCTGGCTGCTGCGTGGGGGAGGGACAGAAGGGGCGCAAGTAGCAGTGAGGAGATCGGCGAGGTGGCTACTGCAGTGGTCTGGGCAGGAGCTGGCGGCGTCTCAGACCTGGGAGGAGGCGTGGATGGAGGGGTGGATTTGAGACGGGGTTTGGAAGGAGGGCGGGAGGACGTGTCGATGGATGTGGGGAGGGAATAATGGCAAGGCAGGGATGACATACGACACCCCAGGGCTGGTCTGGACTACCTGGTGGATGGCGGTCGCTCTTGAGCCAGGGCCGGAGCCCCACAGGGTGAGCGAGGGAATCAAGCCTTCTGCCACAGACACCTTAGGTTTTGAGACGCCCATTAGTCTTCCACATGGAAACTCGGAGACAGCCGATGTCCTGAACTTCCTGGAGCAAACCAGAGTCCTCTAAGTGTCCTCAAACCCAATGTTGTGGGCTAAATTGTGTCCCCTCCAAATTCATATGTTGAAGCCCTAACACCCAGCACCTCAGAATGTGGCTGGATTTGGAGATAGAGCCATTAAAGAGGTAATTAAGGTAAAAGGGGCTTTTTGGGGTGGCCCTCATCCAATAGAACCCGTGTTCTTCTAAGAAGAGATTAAGACACAGACACAGAGGGACGACCTTGTGAGGACACAGTGAGAAGGCGGCCATCTGCACGCCAAGGAGAGAGGCTTCAGAATAAACCAAATTGCCACCACCGTGATCTCAGACCTCCAGCCTCCAGAACTGTGGGAGAGTAAACGTGCTGTTTACGCCATTCAGTCTGTGGTATTTCGCTATGGCAGCCCCAGCAAACCAATACACCAGGCTGGAATAGACCTGCTCATCCTAACACTTCCTGTGGCTGGATTTTCCTGGATAGGGGGCAGATTTCAAGGATCTGTGAGAAACAGGAAGGTTTGTCTTTCTTCTGGAATCTTTGGCTCTTTTTCTATCTAGAATAGGTCCCCTTCTGAAGATCCTCCTACAGAGGCTTTGCAAATGGCCTATCAGAGGTACAGCTGTGTGTTCATTTCTGATAGAGGTGTCAGGTCTGGCTAGATCCAGCTCCAAACAGCCAGGCCAGCAATGCAGCACACCCAGCTTTGAGCATCCAAGAGAAGGAGTGGGCTTCAATGTTTATTGAGCCTGAATCTACAGCGATCCCAAAGCAAAATGTGTGTTTTGCACACGTAATTTATGTCATTAAAAATTGAGAAGGTAAAACACTACCCATCTCATGACCATTGTTACCACTTTTTAAAATTGCTTATTCACTTTGTTTTGTTGCCCCATACTTTTTTCCCAATCATTCAGTTCATACAATCTGTCCCCTGTTTTTCTCACTTAAATATATCAGCTCAATGACTAGCACATAGGAGGCTCTCAATAAATATTTGTTGAATAAATGAGTTACGAGGTCTTAAATATTGTATTAGTCTCCTAGGGCTGCTGTAACCAAGTACCACAAACTGGGTGGCTTAAAACAACAGAAATTTATTCTCTCACAATTCTGGAGGCTAAAAGTCTGAAATCGGGGTGTCGGCAGGGTTGGTTCCTTCTGGAGACTCCGAGGGAGAAAGCTCTCTCCTCGCTTCTGGCGGTGGCCACCAATCCTTGGCGTTCCTTGGCTTGTAGATGCATCGCTCCACCTCTCCCTGGTCCTCACCTGTCCCCCTACATCTCTGTGTGCCCTTTCCTTTTCTGTCTCTTGTAAGGACACTGGACTTAGGACCTACCCTAATCCACGATGATCTCATCTCCAGACTCTTACTTTAATTACATCTGCAAAGACCCTTGTTTCAAATAAGATCACATTCCTAGGTTCAAGGTGGACATATCTTGTAAGGTTACTATTCAATCCACTACAATTACCATCACATTATTTTATTTTTATGATTGATTTTTTTATCAAAATATGCTCAATATCAAAAACCATAGAAAAGTATGAAGAGGTGGGCTAATATACACCCACATTCCTCGGCTGAAAAACAGCCCTCATCGACGGTAGTTGAGCATAATTCTAAACCTCTCTCTATGGACGTATACAGAGAGAAAGCTAGGTGGAGAGATGAGCAGACAATTTTTATTAAAATGGGATCACAGGGGCCGGCCCCGTGGCGTGGGGGTTGGGTGCGCGTGCTCCGCTACTGGCGGCCCGGGGTTCAGATCCCGGGCGCGCACAGACACACCGCTTCTCCAGCTGTGCTGGGGCCGCGTCCCACATACAGCAACTAGAAGGATGTGCAGCTATGACATACAACTATCTACTGGGGCTTTGGGGGGAAAAAAAAAAGGAGGAGGATTGGCAATAGATGTTAGCTTAGAGCCAGTCTTCCTCAGCAAAAAAAAGAGGAGGATTAGCACGGATGTTAGCTCAGGGCTGATCTTCCTCACAAGAAAAAAAATAAATAAATAAAATAAAATGGGATCATATTCTAAATGTCATTTTTAACAAAAAGCATCAACATTAATTTTATTTTAACAAAAGAAAAAGAAATCATAAATGGAATTGAGAGTTACTGAACTTCAGGTAAAAGTTTTCTTCACTCCCACAAGACAAATTAGTTTCTAATCGATTCCTCTGTATTGAGAAAAAGATGATGAAAAAAATTTAAGCATTTGGAGGTATTTAAAAAATTCACATCAATTTAAATGGCTTTGTGATGTTCCATCACCAATATACAGTAATTCATTTAACTGTCTTCTGATCTGTGGCTATTTAGGTTATTTGTACATAGGCTTTTCCTTTTGTACCTAAAATTTGTTTCCCTAATGGCAAAATTCCAAGCTAGGCGGTGGAGTACACAGCATTCCAGGCACTTTCTGTAAGGGCTGAAGTCATTTACTTTCCCATCCCCCCATCCCATTCCTTTCTTCCCCAAACAAGTCTTGATCATTTTTTTAAAGTAATTTTTTTATTGAGGTGAAATTCACATAACATAAAACTAACCATTTTAAAGTGAACAATTCAGTGGCATTTAGTACAGTCACAATATCATGCAACCACGATAGTTCCAGAACATTCTATCTAGTTCCAGAACATTCTCACCACTCCAAAAAGACAGCTGTTCCCATTAGCAGTCACTCCCCACTTGCCCCACTCCCTGCCCCTGGCAACCACCAATCTGCCTTCTGTATCCAGGATTTTGGTCATTAAAAAAAAAAAGCCAGCAAAGTTTATTAATATCATAGGCCAAAAGTGGTAACTCTGCTTCACTTCTATTTACTTAAATACTTGTAAGAGCAAACTTTTTCCATACATTTTATTAACATTTCTTAATATTTTTCCTCTTCTGCAAGTTCACACATTGTTGAATGCTGACTGTGATCTATTGGTATTTTAGGATTTTTCTTAGTGATTTGAATAAATTATTCCTATAATAAAGATATTAATCCTTTGCCAGAGTTCTTGAAATATTTTCTACATATACCAAAGTAGTACATGGACATGGTTAACAAAATAAGACTTAAAGATTTATAATGCAGAAAAACCTTCTCCCCTTCTGTGCAGGGAAATCTGGCGAGGCCTTAGGATTCCTTTTATGCTGACTCTTCAATATGCTGCTGTACTGTTCTTCACATTTAATCTCTTTTGCTTTTTAAAATACATATACCTTTTAAATCCATCTGGAAGTTATTCTTGCACAAGCGAGATGAGAGTCTAAATTGATATTTTTAGTGTAAAAAGAAAAAAGACGTTTCTTAACCCAAGATCTTCGACCTAAGTTATTGATTAGATGTTTCCACAGTTTCAAGATTTCAACTAAATACAGAGGAATATGAAGAAAGAGAGAAAGAGACCAGTGAACTTCCTGTCCACATAAATCCTGTTGGTATTTAAAAAAAGAAAAAAGAGCAAGTATAAGGTTTAAAAATTGTGATGGAAAGGACTTTCCCTGTACCCTCCTGGGTTCAATATCAGGGTCCATGAAATAAGCTAACAAGCAGATTAACAAGAGAAAAGATATATAAATTTATTAATTTTTAACATTATCTATGCAGGGGCATCACAGGAATACTGCCTGGTGCGTGACGGGAGCTAGAAAATTGTTAGTTATTGTTACTGTGATGCCAATCAGAAACAGAAATATGAACACACTCCAATAAAAATGCATATTTTGTGCATAACGGGGGCGCGAGGACGTCGCTTCCCTCAGCTCGTGCTGGGGGTGCAGGGTAGCTTTTGGAAGCGCCCCAAGGTACACGTTTCCAGGCACAGCCCGGGTGGACGCGTCCCCGTCCGCGTGCACATCAGCGAGCACTTCGCGCACGGAAAGGTCTGCGTCTGTAAAACGCTTGACCGGCCTCCCCGTCGGGGAATCGAACCCCGGTCTCCCGCGTGACAGGCGGGGATACTCACCACTATACTAACGAGGACGCGCCGCGCTCAGCCCCCTCCGGGGCGGCTCATGTGGAGACGGGCTGTGCGGGGCCGCTCCGTGCGCGCGGCGCCGGCGCCGGGCGGGGGAGCCCCGGGGGCGCGCGCGGAGAGGCGTCCCGCCGTCGGCGGAGGCGCTGAGCGTCCGCAGAGGCAGAGCCGCGCCGCGCAGCGAAGGCGCGGCCTCTTACAGCCTCGCTCCCGGCACTGGGGCTCCGGCGGCAGGGGATGTAGCTCAGTGGTAGAGCGCATGCTTTGCATGTATGAGGCCCCGGGTTCAATCCCCGGCATCTCCACGTGCTCCTTTTTCCTTCTAAATCACAGTTACGCGGTGGGATGGCGAAGCAGCCAAAGGGTCCCAGACGCCCCCCGTCAGCCGGCCTGAGGAGGCAGCTCCCTTGGAGCGGGCAGCTCTAGGAAATGTCCCTGAGCCAAATCACAGGCGCCGGGGTCCCCTCTGCTGGAGATTCGGATCCAGTTGATCGTCCGCGGGCCCAGGAATCTGCATCTTTAAACAAACACTCCTAGCTATTCGTGTCACCAAGCAGTTGGAAACACTGGATTTCTAAGGAGAGCTTTGCAACTGGCCATTCATTCAGTGGCTCCTGAGCGCCCAATGACAGGTAATGTGCACACATTGAGCACCTATTGTGTGCGCTGCTGGTGTCAAGTACTGTGGTACCTGGATAAGACAGGCAAGGTTTCTCAGCCCTCCTGGACTTTACATTCCAGTTCAGGAGACTAGCAATAAGCAAGTAGCCACAAATTTTATGAAGACAGTAATAGTGAAGAGATGGAGACTGAAGGGCGATGCTGTAGATAAGCCGTCAAGAAGGCCTATCTGCAGAAACAGAGGAAATGGCAGGTGCAAAGGCCCTGAGGTTGGGGGGGGGTGCTCTGTGTTGAAGGGACAGCAGGAAAGCCTCGTGCGTGGAGTTTAGTGAATGAGGGTAGGAGGGAGTTGAACTTTAACTGGAAGGCCTGATGCAGGGGAATGGCATGATCAGATTTAGGTTTTAAAAGGCTCCCTCTGGCTGCCATGTGAAGAATACACCACGGGCTGGTGGGGTGGACACGGGAGACCAGCAAGGAAGCCACAGCCATGGCCCCGGGCACAGCTGGTGGAGGCTTGCTGCGGAAGGGGGGTGGGGGCGCGGCAGTGGAGGTGCGGAGCATGGGGGGTTCTGGACAAAGTCTGGAGGTGGAGCCCACAGAATTTGCAGGAGGCTTGAATGTAGGGGGGCAGTAGGGGAGACCCCCTGGTTTGGGGCACAGTGGGGTTGGTGGCCTGGCTGTGGAGAAAGTGAATAGCTTTGGAATATTAAACATGTATCTTTGTTGTTTTGTTTTATTTGTGTATTTATATGATGGAATTTATGCATTTATACTATGATAGCACAAATTAATTTAGGAAAAATACCGGAGAGAGAGGAAACCAACCACCCCTGCAGGCTCACAGTACCAGACAACCATCCTAACGGGTCGTGAGCATCGTCCAGACTAGTTTCTAGACACGTGTGCGGGTGGGGCAAGATGTTCCCCAAGACCAGCCTGAGTTCAGAGATTCGCTAGCAGGACTCACTGGACCTGGTGTATAGCTGTTCTCACAGCTAAGAACTATTATAACGATGTCATGAGGACACAGTCGGATCTTAAGGGAAAGACAGCGGTAGGGTCTGGAGGAGTCCACGTGCGGGCTTCCTCCTGTCCCCTCCCTGCTGTGAGGGCCACCAGAGCCACCTCCCCCAACAACAAAAACAGAGCAACTGTGTTTGGCGCTTCTGCCCGGGGAGGCGTGTTGGAGCCTCAGCACACAGGACTTGTACTGGGGCCTGATCACGTCGGCGCCCTCCGCCCGGCTTGCAGCAAACTGGCAGACTCCCCAAGGAGAGCGGGTGTCCAGCACAAACCATATTGTTTGTACGGTCTGGGCACAGTGAGCCAACCTCATCAGTTGGGGAACAGTGAGAATCCTCCCCAAATCCAAGTCCCCAGACCCAGCCGAGGGCCAAGCTTTGCCAGCAGCCTTTCCAGGGAGGGAGCTGCCGGCCTGCTGCGTGCGCTCTCCCTGCACAGCTGAGACAGGGGCTCGCCGGGCAGTTTCGTAGCCGGATTATGTCCACTTAGCACACACTTCCGAAACACTGCTTCAGGCTGATGACATTACGACGTCATGCTGAAGGGCTCCAAATCTTTCGTGATCTGGTTGTGCCATAATTAATTTAATGAATACCCTCTCCACTCCCAATGCTGCCAGATTTTTCCCATTCTTAACAGCACCTGTAATGAACATCCTCTACATGTGTCTTCACACTCTTTTCCTATGATGTTTTTTGCCTTGCAGTGTGAATTTGTTTTCTTTTCTTCCCTTATTTCTTCTATCTGCCTCCCTAACTCTCCGCTCCGGGCCCAGGTAACCAGTTGTTTGCTGTCTTTCCTCAAGTGGAATCCTGCGGTTTACACTGCAACTTGCTTTTTCTCACTTGATGGATGGTGGGAATGTCTCCAGGTCAATAGAGTAGCTCGTTTGTAGGAAGAGCTGCAGAATCCTCCCTCACGCAGGTATACTGCACTGCATTCAACCGTTCCTCTGTCACTCAGGTCACTGTGCTTTGTCTCCGTGAAGAGCTGTGGTCGACATGTGACGCACACGTGATCCTCGCTTCCGGTGCCCGTCTCTGTTGGAAAGCACATATGGGGCATTGTGTGTTCATCCTAAATGCTGCTGGCTTTGTCCTCTCAAGGCTGCGGCCATTCCACAGCCACCACCAATGTGTGAAGGTGCTTTGCCCCATGTTCTCACCAGCAATGGGTGTTGCCACGATTCTTCATATTTTCTAAATCTGTTGGCTACGAGGTGTTATTGCATTATTGATTTAATTTTATTTCCTGCCCACCTGAGAGGTTGGGCGTCTTTTCGAAATCTCCCAGCCACTTAGATGAGGGTACTTACCACTCACCTCACAGCCTTGCCTCGTCTTTGTCTCATCCCATCGCAACAACTCCTCCGATGGTGTGCTGTTTCTTTATCATGTTTTGCAATATTTTTTGTCTATTCTTCCACTTTCTAACTTTACATCATTTTCCACATCGATCTGAAATTTCCACGATGTCACATCTTTCCTTTCCTTTCTAGTTTCTGGGATGCCTGGTTTTTCCAGCCTTTTTACAAATCTTTGTTGCAATTTTCTTCCTAACATTTGCACTCCCACGTGTTGGGGACACAAGATGGTGAGTGAGACAGAGGCACTTGCTGTCACTGGACTTGCTGTCCTGGGTGGAGGGCAGACAGACCAGCCTCCCTGGAGACGGTCCAGAGGGGCCTAACCCGGATAGTGAGAAGCCAGCCAGAGGGGGCGAGAGGGGGCAAGGCACAGAAGCATTCTGGGAGAGAGAACTGCACCTGGGAAGCTGATAAGGGTGCTTGGGAAGATGGGAGTCCAGGGTGGTCCGAGGGGTGTGGTGTGAGGTGACACAGGAGTACAAGGTCTGTGCACGCACACCCTCAGAAGCCACATCACAGAGTTGGCCTTTAGCCCTCGGGTAATAGGGAATCTTCCCAGGGTTTCAAGCAGGGCAGCGACGTGACCTGATCTGATCTTGAGGAGAGCATGGTGGGAAGTTGGAGGACAACGGGACCTCTTCCAAAACAAAGACTCCCCAGCCTCTTGACCTGGTGACTCCAACTCCCAGTATTTGCCTCATGGGTACACACACAGATACGAAATGACACATGTACAAGGATATCCAACACAGCCTTACTTGTAACAGCAAATGATTGGAAAGGACCACCACCAGGGCCTGGCTTAACAAACGATGGCAGAGCTACACTGTGGAACATCCCACAGCTGTTACCACGGTGGGGGCAGCTCCGCGTGCAGACAGGGGATCTCTGTGATGCACTGAGGAAGCAGGGTGCAGCGCAGCAGGCTTAGGGTGCTCCTGTGCTGATCTGCAGACAGGAAACTGAGCACCGGGGGTGCCTCTGGGAAGAGGATTCACTTTTCTGCTAGAACATTTTGAATTTCATAATGTGCAAAAATCGAGTCAGTGCAGAAATACACCCATGCACCTATGCTTAATTTTTGACAAGGGTCCCAAGACCATCCAGTGCGGGAGGGAACAGTCTCTTCAGCAGGCTGTGCGGGGACAACCAGATATGCACACGCAGATGAGGCTGCCCACCTACCTCACACCATTTGCAAAAATTAACTCAAGATGGATGACAGACCTAAACGTAAGAGCTAAAACTATAGACTCTTACAAGAAAACACCAGGGAAAAGCTTCATGACATTGGACTGGTCAACGGTTTCTCAGATGACACCAAAAGCACAAGCAACCACAGGAAAAAACAGATAAGTTGGACTCTATCAAAACTAAATTTTTGTGCTTTAAAGGGTGCTATCAAGAACGCGAAAAGACAACTCACAGAATGGGAGAAAATACTTGTGCATCATTTATCTCATAAAGGACTTGCTTCCAGAACTCCTATAGCTCAGTAAGACGAGGAACCCAGTTAAAAATTGGGCAATAGCAGCATTATTCACAACGGCCAAAAGGTGGAAACTCATGTCCATCAACAGATGGATGGATAAACAGGACTGGTGGACCCACACAACGGAATATGATCCAGCGATAAAAAGCATGAAGAGCTGACACGTTACAACCTGGATGAAACCTGAAAATATCGTGTTAAATGAAAGAAGCCAAACACAAAAGGCCACGTATGGCATGATCCTTTATACGGAATGTCCAGAATGGGCAAATCTACGGACACAGAAAGACGAGTGTTGCCTACAGCTGGGGAATTGGGGGTTGACTCTGACCGGTACGGTGTTTCTTTTCAGAGCCATGAAAATGTGTTGGAGTTAGATAACAGTTGCACAACTGTGAATATAAGTCATCAAACTGTACACTTTATTTTTTAATAATTTTATTTATTTTTCCCCCAAAGCCCCAGTAGATAGTTGTATGTCATAGTTGCACATCCTTCTAGTTGCTGTATGTGGGACGCGGCCCCAGCATGGCCGGAGAAGCGGTGCGTCGGTGCGCGCCCGGGATCTGAACCCGGGCCGCCAGCAGCGGAGCGCGCGCACTTAACCACTAAGCCACAGGGCCGACCCCGAACTGTATACTTTAAAACAGTGACACTTATGGTATGTTAATTATATCTCAAAAATTTTTTAAAAACCGCCTAGGTACAATGGTTTTTCCTTTGCTGTGGCTGCGGAGCGAGGTGGAAGGAGGGCAGGTCAGTCAGGAGGCTACTCAGTACCTGAGAGAACGGCTCTTACAGCCACCTCGGAACTGCCAGCACCTGTGTGGTCGGAGTTTTCTAGAAAGGCTGGACATTAGGATTTCTGAGTGGGAAATATCCCAGTTCTACTTATCGGCAAGAAGTAAAGCCACCTCAGTCACAGTGCGGGTCTGCAGGCCGCTCCGGGGCTGCGGGCACCACCTCGGAAACCACGGGAGGGCTGAGCTCCAGGGCGGGGTGTGGGGTGAGAAGTGCGGGGCTGGCACCCCGTCTGAGGGGCGGGAGGGATCTTCCTCCCAGGGAAGCTGCGGAGGGCTCCGGGAGCAGCCTGGGAGGGAAGAAAGCCCAGCGAGGGGAGGCCTCCCTAAGGAGCCGGGAGGGCAGTGTCTCGAGGCGGGAGTCGGGCACCAGGACAAGCCTGGCGGACAAGCCATGCCCCCCAGAACGGCCACGTGTCCACCTGCTGAGTCCTTCCCTGAGTTAATTGGGCAGAAAGATCTAGGCGAAAGGAATATTTTTATTTCATGACTCCACTTCCATGTGCAGCAGAAGCAGGACGCTGGTGACGAGTCCATTTGGCCCCTTGCCATGGAGGACGGAGAGTGGGGCTTGGTCCTGCCCGAAGCCCTCTTGTCCTGCCTTCTGGCCCAGGGACCTACCTCTGTCCCCTTACTCTCCTCCTCGACTACCAGAGAAAAGAAGGAGGGAATATAAGGGGTCAGGGTCCCGAGGGCTCCAATTCAAGGTGAATGGGACAGCTGTACGGGTGCCCGGTGCAAGGCCTGCCCTCTGCAGCCTGGCAGGGGGAGCCCCCCCGCCATCCTGGCGCTGACCACCGGGGGAGGAGACGCCCCGCTCCTTGCGGTCACCCGTCCACAGGGGAAGGTGTGGAGCTTGGGGGGCTGGCGGCCGGGTGCACTGGGGGCCCTCCCTCGCTGTAGGACACCCTCTCCTGCTCTCGGCCACCTTGCTCTCCAGCCCTGCTGCCTCACAGGGACGAATGTGGTCCACAGAGCACATTTAAACAGGAACCAGCGTGTGAGCTAAATCGTTATCCACTATGCAATCAACAGCTAAAAAAAGTCACCCCTCGGGCAGGATGCCCAGGGCGGCAGCAAACTGTGTCCAGAATTGGGCTTGACCTATCTCTCGGGAGCAGTCCTGTGCCAGGGTGACCACGCCAGAAACCGGCCGCTGCCAGGCCCCTTGGTCTCCAGAGCAGTCCTCAGGCCTGCAGCCAGGCATCAGGTCAGCGGTCCGAGGCTGGGGGCCAGGCTTTCTCCACGTCGGCGTGCACAGCCTGCGGGAGCCACTCGCAGTACTCGGCCAGCAGGTCTGCAGGGCGGGAGGGAGGACGGCGTCAGGGCGGCCGTGTGCCAGCTGCTCACAGCAGGGCAGATCCCCCGCCAGCCCCGGGCTGCCTCGGTGGGCCCCATCCTGTCCACTTCCAGCCCCCTGGCCAGGGGTGCCTGCCCAGGTCAAACTCACATTTGGGGTTTTTCTTCCAAGCAGCCAGCAAGGCGTCCCGGCAGTCAGCTTTCTCGGCAACAAGGGCTCTCAGAAGACTCTCTGTCCTGGGCTGGAGCCTGCCGGCAGGATGTGGGTTAGAGGATGCGAGCCATAGGCCATCACGCCGTCTACACGCTGGCCACTGACAGGCCTGGTCAGGAGCCGCGGGAGGGGCGGGCACCACCGCCAGGCCAGCCCTGCCGGGAGTGTGAAGGGTCCGCCATCAAGCTGGGGGTGTGGGCTGGATGGAAGGATCTAGACTCGATCACCTCTGACCCCACCTCCTCCTCTGATCCAGCTGCCTGGCCTTCCTCACGTTCCCTGAGCACTCGCCCTCCCAGGCTGCTTCGGTACCCGCTGCTCGTGCCACCCAGAACTTTCCTCCAGATTTCTGGCTGGCTCACAGCCCCGCCTCCCTCGAGTCGGCTCAGTCAGGCTATCCTGACCACCCCACCCTGCCCAATGCCTCACCCCCAACGTCCTGCTTTGTCCCTTTGTAGTGGCGTCACCACCTGCCACCTGTACTAGTTACATTCTGGTTGCTGCCAACGTCCCTGCACGGGAACCTCCCCACGGGGACGAGGTCGGGCCTGCATCCCAGCACGAGAACATGCCCGACACAGGCAGACGCTCAAAACTGTCTGCTGGGGTGAGTGACTTGGCTGGCAGCACCTGGCGGGGGGGGTGCTCGAGTCCCCAGGAGGGGGTGTTGGTACACGCACGCGCCTGCACCTTCAGGGGCCCCCGCACCATCTAGGATGCCAGCCTCGGGAAGGGGGGGCGTCTTCTTGGGGCTGAGCCATGGCAAAAAGAAAGCAGAAGGGAGGGGCAGGGAAAGGTGGGGAGGAGGAGGAGGAAAGGGGGAAAAGCCGGGGAAGAGAAGAACGAGGAACAAGGGGAGGAGGAGGGACAGGAGGATGGGCAAGAGGGAGACGCAGACAGGGAGGAGGAGGAGGATGGGCAGGACGGGGGTGGGCCTGTGCTCAGCTGGCAGGAAGCCCCCAGCGGCTCAGGGGTGTAGGATGCCTCCTGCTGACACCTGGCAACTCAGTAGTAGGTTGACCAGTGTCCCCTCAAAGGCTCATGTCCACCCAGAACATCAGGATGTGACCTTATTTGAAGAGAATCTTCGCAGATGTTAACTAAGATGAAGTCATACTGGATTGGGGTGAGCCCTGAATCCGATGATGGTGTATACAAGAAGAGAAGAGGACAGAGACAGAGAGGACGGGCAGATAAAGAGAGAGACAGAGATGGGAGGGATGTGACCACCAGCCATAAGGAGCTGGAGGAGGCAGGAAGGAGCCTCCCCTAGAGCTTTCAGAGGGAGCGCGGCCCTGCCCACACCTTCGTTTTGAACTTCTGGCCTCCAGAGCTGTGAGAGAATATATTTCCGTTGTTTTAAACCACTCAGTTGGTGGTCACTTGTCACGGTGGCCCCAGGACACTAACACCAGCTCCCCCCCCACAGCCTGCCGCCCTGATGCTCCCGGAAAGCCTGTACCTGGCCCACGTCTTCAGCATCGTGCTGGGGCTGGACAGCAAACAGCCCTGGTATGAGGCCAGCTTGGGGAAGACCTGAGGAGACACCACGGGACGGGGTGAGGGATCCTGGGCTCACATCCCGCCCACGGCACTGAGAAGGGGCCGAGGGAGCCGCCGGGCTGCCTACCTGCCCTTCCAGCAGAACCCGGGCAAAGTGCTTGTAGCAGTCAATGCCTTCTGGAAAATCCACCTGGACCACGGGCAGTGGCCAGCCGACGCGATCTGAAGGGCAGGAGCCGGTGAGCAAGGGACAGGGATGGATCCCCACAGCCCCCCAAGTCCCATCCCTGAGCCCGGGTGCCACCCACCAAAGGGGCAGGTGACTGAGATGACACCACCCATGTCACACACACCTCCTAGGGCAGGGTGTGGGACCCTGTGTCCGCTGGAGCCCAAGGCCACCAGGAAGTCACCCCAACTCACAGAACACACTGGCCCGGTGACACAGCACCCGCCCCTTCTCGGGGCAGTAGGCGGGGGGCGGCTCCTCCAGCGGCTTGTCGAACTGGCAGTAAGAGGGCAGCAGGACTGGGACCCACTGGGCCTCCACGGTCGAGATGCCTGGGCCAGGAGAGCAGGGCTGGGGTCGCAGTGGGCACTGCTGCCAGGAGGGTCCCGTGTGTTCTCCCCCCAGGGGCCCGGTGACACAGCTCACCAGGGCCACATGGGTCAGGCGAGGGGCTGGCCACCAGCTCTGCTACCTTTCATGTACATCTTGGTGGTCTCCACAATTTCCTGGTAGACAACAAACTCGGGGAGCTCTCTGAAAAGGACGGAACTGGGGTGGATGAAGACGGGGTCATCGAGGAGAGGCGTCTGCAGAGAGAGACGGTGCGTGGGCGTGAGTCCAGGTGAGATGAACCCACGTGAGTTCAATGACACACTCAGCCAGAGAAGCAGGAGCCAGCATGCCATCAAATGAGGAGTGGACACGCCAACGTGGTGCATCTGTGTGACGGACAGTGTTCTGCCACAGAAAGACACTGATATGCGTTCTGACTCCTGCTACACTGTGGATGAACCTCGAAAACATGACGCTGAGGGGGGAAGCCAGATACAAGAGGCCACGTGCTGTATGATTCCATTTATGTGACACGTCCAGAACAGGTGAATCCACAGAGATGGAAAATGGATTCATGGGGTGGGGAGATCAGGAAAAAATGGAGAATGACTCCTAATGGGTACAGTTTCTTTTCGGGTCGATAAAAATGTTCTAAAATTGACTGTGGTGATGGTTATGTGACTCCGTGAATATACAAGAAACCACTGAACTGTACAGTATGTGGTTTATGTCTCAGTTAAGCTGTTGTAAAAATAAAGTTGGGGGTGAAGCTAACACCCAAAGAAAGATTGATTCCACTGTACACCCCACCCTGTTCCTCAGTGGAAACTTTCCTGGAGGCCGCGGGACCTGCGACCGAGGAGGACAGGCCCACCCAGACCCCCAAGGGTTCCCCTGGCTGCCCCTTGCCAGGTGACCTGACGACGCCCAGGCTGGCAGGATGAGATAGACGGAGGACAGGGAGGGCAGGGGGGAGGGGGAGCCTGGGCGCAGAGCCTGCCACGTGGCCTGCCCCCAGCCGGCGCCCAACCTTGTAGGCGTTCCTCCACTTGTCGTCCAACAGATCCTCGCTCTGGACCCTGCGGGCCAGGTGGTCACCCAGGCCGGCCGTCACGATCTGCCGCAGGTAGGTCACCTGGCTCTCGGAAGGCGGCTGCATCTTGGGGTCCACAAAGAGCCCGGCCTCAGGGCACACGGCATTGACTGGGGGGAGAGCCAGGTGTGAGGACAGAGGCGGCCTAGGGCCGGCTCTGCCCTGACCTTCTGGAAGGCTCCACACCACTTAACACGGAGCTCTGGCCTCAGTCACCTGCTTCTCTTGGCCCCTGTCTACTGAGGCTGCGGGGGGGGCTTCAGGACAGAACTAGCTGCCCGCCCCACACCCACGTCCTCCTCTTCCTGAGGACAAAACCCCAATTCCTCTGGGGGCGGCAGAGTGTGCTGCTACGAGAGAACCTGCCGGACCTGCCCTGGCCTCCCCAGCAGCCTCAGCAAAGGGAGCCCACCTGCCCGCCCATAAGATGAGTGGGATGTCCTCCCTGAGCGTGTACGACAGGGCAGAGGCCACGTCTCCTCTTGAGTGGCCCTGGGTGCCGCTGAGGGGGAAGTCACCCTTGCTGCGTGAACCCGGGGCGAGACCGCATCCTTCCGCACCAGAGAAGGAGAGGATCTGAAGCTCTGGGGACATCTTGGATCGGGGAGTGGGGAGAGGACCCAGGTCCTTGGGCCCTGCTGCTCAGGCGGGGAGGTGGCAGAGAGAAGACGAGAGGGGCAGGGAAGGAAGGCCGGGAAAATGGATTTCTTTGTTCTGAGGTTTGCAACGTAAACCTCTGTTTTCCCTACAAAACCTTCCATGAGAAGTACATTGTCTAAAAACAGAGAAAAGGAAAGACATAAGAAGGAAGGAGGCACCCGGGACAGGACACGGGAGCCCCCGCCTCCCAGGCCTGGCCCTGGCATCTCCGCCAGCTCCGACCACGAGCAGGCAGACAGTGGGCACTGAATCGCCAGCTGCTCCCCGATCCCAACAAGGGCCCCTCCACAGCAGGAGAAACAAACCAGGGCCGGCCCTGCTCACGAGTGTGGACCCCAGGATGAGGCCCGCGGCCGAGGCAGCTGGGCAGGAGGTGGCGCAGAGCCAGTCCAGGCCAGAGCCGGGGACAGAGAGTGACGAGAGGGATGTCACCAAGGAAGAGACAAGACCAACAGATAACCCGATGGGCGAGCACGCGCATGTCACCACTCTGCTTGTGCGCGTGTCCTCGAAGGACCACAAAGCACCAAGTGCTGATTTGGGGTTACAAATAAATTTTAGCAAGCAGGTGAGTTCACAAATGTGGAATCTGTGAACAATAGGGATCAACTGTACAAGGATAACACTGCTCAGAACGAGTTTTAACATTAGAAAGGGCCAGCTCAGGTTCTCTGCTGGGTGCTGCCAAGGGACGGGAGGACCCAGGAGCGCCTGGAGGCTGGTGTGGGGCTGTACCTGCGGTGGTCAGCTGGCCCCGCAGGCGCCGGACCTCCATCATGGCCTTGTACCGCAGCCCGTTGGCCTCGCAGAACTGGGGTGAGCAGCCAGCAAACTCACAGGCTCCCACGGCACCTGTGGACAAGGGAGCACGTTTACTCGCTCGCTGCCCCAGCCCAGGCCCGCCTGAACCTCCCCTCCCCCTCCAGGGCCGGGGCACACACCCAGCAGCACCATCAGGTCCCCGAGTTTCAGAGAAGCGCCTTGCCCAGCCCAGATCCTCTTCACCTGGGCCACCCGGGCCCGCCTGCCCTTCAGCTTGGCCAGCTCCTCCTCGCTGGCGGCTGGTCTGCAGACACACACATATCACATGGGTTATTGCCGGGGCCGCCCCGGGGGCGGCAGGGGCAGCGTGCACAGTTGTCAATCAGGGCAGGCTCACAGGCGTGGGGACAGACAGAATGCATGGTGGCATCACTCATCAACACGACTCATGGCTTAAGCTCCAGCTCAAAATTCACCTTCACGGCCAACAAGGATAAAAACCCGCATGCCTCCTAACTCAGCAATTCTACATCTAGAGAGTGATATAAACAAATAATCCAACAAATGAGTAACAACACACATTGCTGCACTGCTTATAAATAACGAACAATCCTGAAAACCGCTATGCTACCCACCAAGTGTGGACCAGGTAAAGGAATTATTCTCATGGTTCCCAAACCTGAAAACAACAGCTGACACTTAGGCACGCATCAGGCACAGTGTGAAGTCCTTATTGGTATTAATTAACTTAACCCTAACAACTCAATTACTATTAACATCTCATCCCCATTTTCCAGATGGGGAAGATGAGGCACAGAGAGGTGAAGCTGCCTTCCCAAGGCCACACAGCTTGGAAGTGGCAGAGGGAGATTTGAACCCAGGCATCTGGCCGAGTCTGGGCCCTTAGCCATTATGCTACAGAGCCTTGACATCTGCAAAGCTCAGGGAGTTTTGTTAAAACAGAGTTCTGCAGAGATCAGAACACTGTCGGGCTCCGGGAGGATGGGGGGCTTGCACAGGCCACCCATGAGCCAGTTAACCCTGGAGGCTGGGCTCCAGGTCATCTCTCAGGCCGGGGGACCCTGAATGCCCAGACCACCAGCCCCACCTGTCCAGCTCCTCGAACAGCTCCCGGACTGTCATGGCAGCCACGATGGTGATGGCGTAGGAGAGGCAGCCGTGTTGCCTGCTTAGTGCTAGCATCTTGGCATAGCGGGGCGCCACGGGGAACGTGGCCATGGTCTTGCCCAGCTCGGTGATGGGGCAGCTCAGCCGGGACGTCTGCAGCTGCTTCACCCTGGAGGACGGAGGTCTGCGGTGGGGGGCGCTCCACAAGGAGGCTGGAGTGCCAGAGCTGAGAGGCCCGGGCGCTCAGGGCAGCTCAGGAGGGGGGAGAGGGGAGTGGCCGGGAGTAGGGCGGGAACTGGGCTCTCCCCGCCAACCCCTGCCGCCCCTGCCCTACCTCTCCGCTTTCCGGGGCGCCTGCAGGGCACCCAGCGCGATCAACAGCTCCTCGGCGGCAATGAGGGACTCCACGGAGGGAGGGGTGGGGAAGGGGAAGTTGATGACCTGGGACAAGGGAGACGAGGCAGGAGACAGGTGAATGCAGAGAAGCCAGCACGGTGACGGCAGAGGGAGCAAGGCCGGCCTGGCAGGCGGACGGGGCTCCTACCACTGTCCTCTGAGCACCCACACCAACCGGAACCAGGGGCCTGGACACCCAGAAAGGGGCCCGGGCGCGCTCACAGCCCACGTGCCAGGGAGCCCAAAGCCTCCCTCCTACACTGAGTCACATCGTCCACGCACTCAGAAGCACCAAGCGCCTAATGTGCGCCGGGGCTGCTCCTGGCGCTGGAGATGGAGAAAAGCACAAGACGAGGGCTCTCCTCCACTGAGCTTTCACTTAACCAAAAGGGGCCACAGACGACCAGCAAGGAAACACGTAAATAAATGGGAATAAGAGTGCCCAGACAGTAAAACGGTAAGGGCAGAGAGTGACCCTGCCCAGGGACGGTGGCACCTTGGAAAAAGTGCCCAACTGCAAACAAGAGTTACGTAAGTACGTGTGCACGAATGCTCACAGCAGCTGAGGGGAAACGCCCAAGCGTCCCTCAGCTGACGACAGATGAACAGATTGTGGTCCAGCCACACACTGGGATACGATTCAGCCACAAAAGGGAATGAGACTCTGACACACGCTACAGTGTGGATGAACCTTTAGAACTTTCTGCTAAGTGAAAGAAGCCAGACACAAAAGGAGAAATATTGTATGATTCCATTGATAGGAAATGTCCAAAATGGATAGCTCCATACAAACACAGCAGCCTCGTGGTTGCCAGGGACTAGGGGAGGAAGGAATGGGGAGTGACTGCCAATGGGTACCGGCTTTCTCTCTCTGCCTGCACCACCCCTCCTGGAGCAGGGGAGAGGTGGGCGACCCCGGACAAAGGGAATGTGAGGACGTTCCTCCCCCTCCGCCCAGAGGACTGAGTCAGAACATTCTGTGAGCCCCAAGGACACTGAAAGCCCTACACACAGTGGGTGGGCCCTCTGCACGGCTTCTGTTCCAGGCAGCTGTCCCCCGGTGTTCAAGGGGTGCAGCATGGCGGAAGGGGGGCTCCCGGGACATGGGAAGGCCCAGGCAGCTGGGCAAGCACCTCCGGGCTCAGCTCCTGGCTCCCTGTGCCGTGGGGAAGGGAGCCGGCCCATGAGGGGCTGGGGCCGCCCCACCAACCAGACCAGACACAGGTGTGCCGGGAGCTCAGTGGGCAGATGGCAGGGCTGGGGGCTGCAACGGACCTTTTCAATGTTGAGAGCTTTCATCTGAAGGATCAAGTCTTCAACGGGCCTCCGGGTGATTTCGGGAGGAGGAAACTGCTCAAAGTCACCAAAAACCGCAGACGAATAGAGCCTGGGTGGAGAGGAGCACCAACAATGGAAAATGTGGATAAAGAGAAAAGAAACTCAGCCAAGCTCCCCGGCACTGGATCTGCACTCGGCCACTCACTAGGCAAGGTGTCTACCCTCTTCCTGCCTCACTCTCCTCACCGGGGAAACGGGGCTAAACGAGCAGCTGCCCGTCAGGGCTGGTGAAAATGTTCTAGATACCACATCAGAGCGCTCGGAACAGCACCTGGCTCACAGCACTTGGTCAATTCTAAATACTGTTATTGCTTACTAGTTTCTCAACTTTCTTTTCTTGTAATTTAAAACAACACTGAAAAGAACAGCAGTAAAGCTATTAAAAATAACAGCACACAGACTAAAAGAAACATTTGCCAATGATACCTCCGATAGGGACCTAACATCCAGATTATATGAAGAACTCTTATAACTCAACAATAAAAAGACAAATAACTCCATCAAAAAATAAGCAAAAGATCCGACTACACATTTCTCCAAAAACATATACAAGTGGCCAATAAGCAAGTGAAAAGATTCTCAGTGTCACTAGCCACTAGGGAAATGCAAACCAAGACCGCAGTGAGATACCACTCCACACTTCCATTTTCAAAAAATGGAAAATAACAAGCGCTGGCAAGGACGTGGAGAAATCAGAACCTCCACACACTGCTGGTGGGAACGTAAAATGGTGTGGCCGCTGTGTTGCCATCCCACACAGCAATTCCACCCCTCAGTACAGACCCATGAGAAATGGAAACAGATATTCAGGCTAATACTTGGTCACGCATGTTCACAGCGGGACTACTCACGAGAGCCAAAATGTGGAAACAACCCAAATCACCAACAGATGAATGAATAAACAAATATGTTCCATTCACACAGTGGAATACAATTCAGCCACAAAAAGGAGTGAAGCACCGACACCTGCTACCACAGGGATGAACCGTGAACACATCACGCAAGGTCACAGAAGCCAGACACAAAGGCCACGTACTGCCTCAGGCCACTTACAGGAAATGTCCAAAACAGGCAAATCCATAGAGACACAGAGCAGACTGGTGGTTGCTAGGGGTTGCGGGGGCGGTGTGGGGAGAAACTGCCTGATGGGTGTGGGGTTTCTTTTAGGGTGACGAGAACGTTTGAAAATTGACTGTGGTGATGGCTGCACAACTCTGAATACACTAAAAACCATGGACTTGCCCACTTCAAAATGGTGAATTTTATGGTATGTGAATTACATCTCGATAAAGCTGTTACCAAAACAAAAACAAATCAGCTGAGAACAGTCTGCCTCCAGCTGTGGAGGGAAGAATGCAAGAACCGAAAGCCAACAATGGCTTGCGGAGGACGCAGGGACAGTCCCCAGCGTCACCGAGCGCACCCGGGGAGCCCCACCTGTAGCAGTGGCCGGGCTCTGTCCTGCCCGCGCGGCCCGCCCGCTGGTCGGCTGAGGCCTGGGAGACCCAGGTGACGCGGAAGGAGGACACGCCGGTGACACGGTCGTAGTGCCGCTTCTTGACCTTTCCGCAGTCCACCACGTACTTGATGCCCGGGATGGTGAGGGACGTCTCGGCCACGTTGGTGGCCACGACGCACAGCCGTGTCCCCTCTGGGGGAGGTTTGAAGACCTAGGGTTGGGTGGGGGAGGGGCAGCAAGAAAATACCAGAATCAGGAAACTCGTGGGACAGAGGTGGGGGGCAAAGCCAGGAAATTTCTCTCGATCAGAGAGAAGTCAGCCAGGCTGGAGGGGCCGGGGAGGGGAAGAGGTCGACAAGTCCTCTCCTTTCTCTTTGCCTCCGGCCACAAGGCTCCTAAGCTAAACGCAGGGAAGCATTTCTATTCTCCAAGAACGAGACGCCAATACCCTCTCAAACATCTGGGGGTGCTGATGGGGCAAATGACTCAGGGCCTGACCTGGCCCCCTTCTTGACGCCCTTAGGAGATGCCCCCCGAGAGACGAGGTGGGCGCCCCCAGCCAGGCATCCGCCTGAGGCCCCGCGTTCCTACCTGTGCTTGCTTCTCCGGGGCCAGCAGAGAGTAGAGAGGGAGCACGTGGAGGGGCAAGGAGGCGTCTGGCTGCTCACCTGCAGGGTAAGCACACGCCCGCTGGCACCCCACAGACCCTGGCAAGAGCCAGCCTCAGGCAGCCAGCACCCGCGCCTGCTCTGCCGAGAGGTCCCTGCGCCAGCCCCACTGCCAGGGGCTCAACCCAGCACAGCAGGCAGACAGAGCCTGGGTGGATGTGAGAGGCTCCAGAAGGCTCTCCCGGCCCCACTGCCCTGCCCCAGGGCGGGAACGCCCACCACGCTGCCGAATCTCCTCAGAAGAGCCTGGCCACGGGCCCCACAGCTCGCTCTGGCGCCACTGCCGCGTGGCGTGTGTGGGGCCCCCTAGGGGCTTCATCCTGGCCCCACATCCCAGGGCCTACATTCACCCAACAGAGCTGAGCCTGGAGTGGCACCCCCATTACAACCAACACAATGATACTCAACAGCCTGCTCTGTGCCAGGCAGCTTTAGGAGCTCAGGAAACAACAGGGCACAAAGCAGCCGGAAACCCCAACCTCCTTGGAGTTCAACACCAGCGAGGAGCAAAGACGCTCCAGGTCACCTCGCTTGACTCGGAGCCCCACCAGGGTGGGACACACAAGTCTGGGCTACAACAGGGCCTGGCACGGCAGGGGCTCCAGACACTTGCTGAGCGAATGAACAGAATGAGCGGATGCCCTGCTGAGGTCACACCTCCGTCTGCTCCATCGTCTCTGTCGTCTCCCAGGTCCAGGTCAAGGTCGGAGCCCAGGGCCGCCTCCTCGTCGTCCATTTCCGCTGCCCTGTCCTCGTCGCCTTCACCCGCGGGCAACACCGAGTAACTGTCCAAACTGATGTGGGGCAACGCCTACAGTAAACAGGACATCAGCTCACAATCCGTTCAAGTACGAGGCCCAGCCTCACCACCCTCGGGTCACGCCACCGTGGCAGGTCACGCAAGCTTTTTCTGCCTCACTTTCCTCATCTAAACAGGGCCCATCATCCTAGGACTTATCTCACAGGGCTGCTGTGAGCACCTTTAGCTAACACGTAAAGCACTCAGAAGGCTGCCTGGACACTGTAAACACAGCAGGAGGGTCAGTGACTGTAGTGACACTTGCCAACGGATCCACGGTGACATGGTGCAGACATCCTGGGGGTGAGCGCCCCCCACAGCCTGGCCTGCCCCTCAGCTCGCACCCGCCCCCGGTTGTTCAGCAACCACCAAGGGTCCCTCGCCCTTGTACCGCCTGCCCTCCCTGGCGATCCCTGCAGGCCCTGCTCAGGGCCTGGCCTTCTGGAAGCTTCCTCTCGGCCCACAGCACAGGGAACCTTGAATGTTTCAAATCACAGCCCCCCTGCAGCCTTTGGAGCAGCACCACCCAACAGAACTCCCTTCCACGATAGGAATGTTCTAGACCTGTGCTGTCTGATACGGTCACCAGCAGCCCCAGGAGGCCACTGAGCATCTGAAATACATCTAAGATGACCAAGGAACTGAATTTTAATTTTATTTCATTTTAATTAAATCTACATCTACACAAGCACACAGGGCCAGCGGCCGCCATACAGACAAGGCAGCTTCAGGGCCCCGAGCTGCCCCACGAGCCTCCACGTACCGCTGCCTGGGCCTTCTTCACCCTCGCCCTCGACTTCTTAAACTTTCGCACTTCTTCTACCGAATCTTTCTGATCTTCCTTTTCTGGGCAAAGATGAGCAAGTTAGGGAGCAGACATCTTGTGGCCAGGGCCCAGTTATCAGGGCTCTGCTCCTCACTGTCCAGGGGATGGTCACTGCCTCGGTGACCATTGATCGGGGGACAGGAGGGCAGGCAGCGGCGCCGACAGAGCGAGGCTCTGAAGCCACAGCTGACAGCCCCCAGCCGCTTGGGGTGAAGTGCTTCCCCGGGGAGTCGGGCTGCCAGGGTTACCTGGTGGCCTGGGTCTGGCGTGTGGGAAGGCTCTCCTCAGCCTGCGGCACAGGGCGTGTACCTCTGCCTGCCCCGTCAGGAACACCAGAATGCCGCCTGCAGAAGGAAGGAGGCCCCTCTGTTATCTGCTCACTCGTGAAGCAAACATTGTCTTAGCCACAATCATCTGCCAAGCCCTGCTCTGAGACCTGGGGCGCCAGGAAGAGCCAGTCACACAGGACTGCAGACATACAGGCAACGGGCAGTGCCTCCCAGACTGAGGGCACTGTGATGGGGAGTCAGATGGAGTTACCATACCACCCCGCAGTGCCACTCCTGGGCATGAGCCCAAACGAACGGGAAAGAGGGACGCAAACTCAAACCTGCAGACAGATGCTCACCACCTCCACTCACAACAGCCAAGAGGTGGACGCAACCCAGGCATCCACCAATGGATGAATGATAAGACGTGGTCTATCGATACAGACGAATATGATTCAGCCATTAAAAGGAATGAAGTACTGACACCGGCTACAACCTGGATGAACCCTGAAAACACGATGCTAAGTGACAGAAGACAGACACGGAAGGTCACTTACTATGTGATTCTATTTATATGAAATGTCCAGAATAGGTAAATCCACAGAGACAGAAAGTAGGCTGGTGGTTGCCAGGAGCTGGGGGGAGGGGGAATGGGGAGTTAGTGTTTAATGGATACAAAATTTCTCTTTGGCAAACAACCGGATCAAAAAATGGGCAAAGGATATGAACAGACATTTTTCCAAAGAAGATATACAAATGGCCAACAGGCACATGAAAAGATGTTCAACATCACTAATTATTAGGGAAATGCAAATCAAAACCACAACGAGGTATCACCTTACACCTGCCAGAATGGCTATAATCACCAAGACAAGAAATAGCATGTGTTGGAGTGGATGTGGAGAGAAGGGAACTCTCATTCACTGCTGGTGGGAATGTACACTGGTGCAGTCACTATGGAAAACAGTATGGAGATTCCTCAAAAAATTAAAAATAGAAATACCATATGATGCACCTATCCCACTACTGGATATTTATCCAAAGAACTTGGAATCGGGCTGCCCTCGTGGCTTAGCGGTTAAGTGCACGTGCTCCGCTGCTGGTGGCCCGGGTTCGGATCCCGGGCGCGCACCGACGCATCGCTTCTCTGGCCATGCTGAGGCCGCGTCCCACATACAGCAACTAGAAGGATGTGCAACTATGACATGCGACTATCTACTGGGGCTTTGGGGGAAAAATAAAAAAAAAACAAAAAAACAAAGAACTTGGAATCAATAACACAAAGAGACTTATGCACCCTATGTTCATTGCAACATTATTCACAGTAGACAAGAAGTTGAACCAACCCAAGTGCCCATCAACTGATGAATGGATCAAGATGATGTGGTATATACATACACAGGAATACTACTCAGCCATAAAAAAAAAAGACAAAATTGTGCCATGTGTGACAACATGGATAGACCTTGAGAATATTATGTTAAGCAAAGTAAGCCAGACAGCTAAAGACAAATACCATGTGATTTCACTCATATGTGGAAGATAAACAAACACATGGATAAGGAGAACATATTAGTGGTTACCAGAGGGGAAGGGGGCTGGGCAAAAGGGGTAAAGGGGGGCATATGTATGGCGATGGATAAACACTAGACTATTGGGGGTGAGCACGATGCAGTCTACACAGAAACTGATAAATAATAACGTATACCTGAAATTACACAATGTTATAAGCCAATATGACCTCAATAAATAATTTTTAAGAAAATTTCTGTTTGGCGTGATGAAAAAGTTCTGGAGATGGATGGTGGTGATGGTTACACAGCATTATGAATATACTAAATGCCACAGAATTACACATTTGAAAATGATTAGAATGATAAATTTTACCATCAAAAAAAAAAGCAAGTGACGATAAGTTGAAGCCCTGGAGTGGCTGTGGCTGCCCAGGGAAAGGGCGTCCGTCACGCAGGAATAGAAAAGGGCCCTGGCAGAACCCCGAGGAACAGCGCCACCTGAGGAGGAGGAGGAGGAAAAGGAGCCACAGACGACACGGAGAAAAGCCACAGCAGTGGGGCGACACCACACAGTGAGGAGGTGGGAGCCGTCTACACTGTCCACTGTCACCAAAAAACCAAGCAAGATCTTTTTATTTACAAGTGTCAAGAGAGCTGATGGTGACCTCAGGAACAAGTTCAGGTGAGGACGTGCAGACGCCACACTACGCCGGAGGAGCAAGTGAGAAACGGGGGCGGAGAACGTAGCGAGCTCTCAAGGAAGCTGGATGAGGGGGCAAGCAGGTCAGAGGTCAAGGGGGGTTTGCCCCACGATGACCTCTGAAAACGTTCAATGTGACAGTCGAAAGGGGCAGGTGGCGAGGAAGCAGATCGGGGAAGAGAAGACTGAGAACTAGAGGCCTGGAGAAGCCAGAGGGAAGCAGGGTGAGGCACGGGACACACGTCTCCCGTCCTGATGAGACCGAGGAGAGAGGGTGCAGGAGGCCTTGAGTTCTCGGGTTTGACATGAGGAAGCTGGAGGGTTCCTAGCCGACGGCCTCCTTCCCCTCTGCGAGGGAGGGGGTCTAAGAGCAGAGCGGCCAGCAGAGCGAGGAAGAGCCAACAAGGAACCAGAAGACCGCTGGGCATGGGGGGAGGCCCTTGAGTTCGCAGACACCAGTCCACACAGGCAGCGTGGGGGGCCCCTGAGCAGCGAAGTGAGGAATACTGGCCACACTCACGAGATGGAGACGACGGCGAAGAGCACACAGGAGTGGCCGAGGGGCAGATGCGGTGAAAGAGCAGGAGACGAGCCGGGAGCGGACGACATCCTGATGGGCAGACTCCCCACGCAGGGGAGGCCAGCTCCCCATTCTCCACTGCTCCCAGACCCGAGGCGACTCCAACGCGCTCTGCCTGAGCCCCCGCCTCGGCCTCACGCCCTGACACCCCCGCCATCCCCTCACCCACCAGCTCAGTCTCCCAGAGAGAGGATGTGAACCCCGAATCCCGAGATGCCTTAAGCAGACAAGCACAGACAAGCACAGGGCATCACGGAACAGGGATGCAGCCTCCTGGCAGGACACAGGCAGCCTTGGCGGGAAGCATCTCTACTGCTCTCTACGTCTTAGCATGGAGGAAGCAGGCCTCGGGCCCAGCTGCAGCAGACCCGAGTCTCTGCTAGCAGTCACCATGACTGTCTCGGCTGCTGCATTCTCCTTGTGTGGTTCTCTCTATTTCTGGTCAGGAAAGCTGGTTCCTATCGATACTATTTCCTTTTGACAGACATTTGTTCACCCAGAGAAGGTCAAGCCAATTTAAGTAACAACATTGGGTAAACAGCTGAGCAAGTGTCACGGACGTGGTGAAAACTTTGAGGGGATCAGGAGTGAACCCAGGTGGGCCGCGTCTGTTCACCTGTCCTGCGTTCGGGGGCACCTGTGCCAACTGGCACCTGCCCGGGCCCTGTGGACTGTTCTCATCCGAGTGGACGGAGGGCACACTCCACGCCCACTCTCACCCCACAGGGAGTCACCGAACCTCACAATCCTCTGGGCGGAATGCAGCAGGTGCTGTGGATACTCCAGAACCAGTGAGGAAACTGAGGCCCAGCCAGGACAGGGGACTACTCCGAGCCCCTCCGAGACGGGCCGAGAGCCCACACTGCCTGCACCCCGTGGGTCTGCAGGGGAAAGACCCGGCCTCTCTCCTCGCCAGGCCTCACCTGCGGGCAACATCCGGTGGATCTTGCAGACCTTCCGGAAGCACTCCCCACTGTAGTCTTCCAGCGGAGTCCGCTTGTTAAAGTGAACCGTCACCGGGAACTGCCGGGACTCGACCTGCCAAAGACCCCAAGGAGGCATCGTGGGGTGCGGGTGAGCGTTAGCCCAGGCTTGGTCCCTCCCTTTCCTCAACTTTCTGCACTGAAGGCCTCAGTCTGGCGCTCAGCTCTCTAGCACCTCTCCCACACTGTCAACCCTCCACGCGGCAGAGCGAGGTCTCTCAGGGGACCCCTGCTTCCAGGGCGCCCTCATTCTGTCGAAGCTGACAGGGGCCCCTCGTCACCCGGTGCCCGAGACTCCGGCCTGGGCGGTACCTTGATGACGGGAGGCGGCGTGGCGAAGAGCCGCGGGTTCTGGGTGAAGTCCTCCACCCGCAGCGTGGCCGACATGATGAGCAGCTTCAGCGGCAGGTGCCTCTGTGGATGACAACCTCGGTGACCCATGGCCACCCAGGGCAGGGGCAGGGGACTTGTGCCATCCCAGCCTCCCTCCAGCCCCCACCCGAGCCCCTTTTCTGGTTGCCAAAGATGCCAGACAAAGTGGCAAAGAGAGCTGACGGCAGGAGCTGCCTCTCCTGGGGCAGCGGCTTGTTAAGGGCAGTCTTTAAACGCCCCCAAGGTTAAGCTCTGTCGGCAGAACGTGAGGCAGGTGGGCTGAGCCTGGGGTCCACCCAATGCAAAGGGACAGCAGGCGTGGCTGCCTCAGCTCCTACCCCACATCGTGACTACCTGTCTGTCCCCAAGGTTCAGGGAGGAGTGGCCCTGACTCTGGTGTGTGGTGGGGGGTCCCTGGTTCCCAGCCCCCTAGACGGCACCTGATGTGCCTCATGGTGGGTTTTGCTCTTAAGCCCCTGGACACTGTCTTCTGAGGCTAGTAGCCCCAAACCCACAAGCTCAAGGCTGTTCAGAGGGTTTGGGTGAAAAAGCCCAGGGGAGAGGCACAGCGCAGATCAAAGGCCCCGTCTCCTCCCCACAATGACCCCAGGCTGGCCCCACGCCATGCACCTTCCTGCCCCGTCTCCTGGTTCTCCCCGCCTCACTCACTCCACTCGGCCACTCTAGGCTCCCTGATCCTCGAAAGAAACAAATCAGAATCACGAGATACCGCGTCACCCCCATGGGATGGCTAGGACTAAAAACATGGAAAGTAACAAGCGTTGGCGAGGATGTGGGAATTGGCACCCCCGCACAGCACTGGTGGGACGGCAACACAGTGCAGCCGCTGTGCAAAACAGTCTGGCAGGGGGTTCGAATGGTTAAACGTGGAGCCCCTGTGACCCAACATTTCTATCCTAGGCACAGGCCCACGAGAAATGAAACGTTTCCACACGGAAACCTGTTCACGAATGTTCACAACAGCCAAAAAGTGGAAACAACCCAAATGTCCATCAAATGAATGGATAAATAAATGTGCTCCATCCATATGATGGAATGTGATTCAGCCTTAAAAAGGAATGAAGCACTGACACCTGCTACAACACGGATGACCCTTGAAAACATGATGCTGAGTGAAGGAAGCCAGACACAAAAGGCCACATACCGTATGATTTCATTCATATGAAATGTCCAGAACATGCAAATCTACATACAGAAAGTAGACTAATGGATACCCTGAGATGGGGCTCCAGACTGTGGGTGGACTGGAGGTGACAGCTAAGGGGTATACAGTTTCTTTTTGGGGTGATAAAAATATTCTAAAATTGATTGTAGTGATGATAACACAACTCTGAATATCCTGAAAACCAGCGAATTCTACGCTTTAAGTGAATCCACTATATAGTATAAAGGCCTCAGGGCCTTTGCACCAGCCATTTCCTCTACTCTGAATCTCTTCACTGCAGTGGCCACCGCTCGCTCCCTCATTTCCTCCAGCCCTCCACTCAAAGGCCACCTTCCCCATGAGGCCTTCTCTCACCACCAACCTTCTACCTTCCCCGCCTCCCTGAGTTTGTCCATCACCAGCTCAGACTCTCTGAGTTTCTTACTGCCAGTGGCCCTCACTAATGCGGAAGACCTAGGAGGGCAGGAACTGTGGTCCTATCCACTGCCGAGTGCTCGGTGCCTTGAACGTGGCCCGGCACACAGCACACACAGAACCGGCATCCGCTTGACGAACAGCCTGCACTTGAGAATAAGGCACAGTCAACCTCTCAGCAGGACGGGCGGGCTAGAACAGGACTGGAGCCCCACCCCAGGGCGGCCTCCTCGACCCAGCAGGCCTCTGCCGTCCACCTCTGCCCGATCGGCGGTGGGGTGGAGAGACTGGGGGAGAGGCTGGTGCGGGGCCAGGCACTGGGCAAGCGTGTCCGAGTGTGTGGAGCTTGGGGCTTGGCTGGGGGCCCTACTCGCTCTGTGGATTCTGAAGACCTGCGGGCGCCTTAGAGCCAGCTCCACATGAAGCCTGGCCCACCACGAACTCCTTGCTTGAGCCCCTCGCTTTGCACGGGGGGAAGGGTCACAGTTTACGAGGCTGGAGCCAGGATTCCAAGAGGGTGGACGTGTAGATTTACACTGAGACCCTCGGCACAGCCCTGGGGCCTGGGGGACCCTGTCCTTGGGAGACCCTCTCTCAGCAGCACCCCGGGGGCAGAGGGCGTGGGCCAAGGGAGCCTGGGACGCGGGGGCTCCCGGCACCCCTGCCTCCTGCCCTACCTTCGCTCGGAGGGTCACAATGCGGGACAAGAGGCCGATGAGGATGTCCGTGTACACACTCCTCTCGTGGGCTTCATCGAGGATCACCACCTTGTACTTCAGCAGCAGGAAGTCCTGGGGAGAGGTCAGCAGGGTGAGGCCTGCCAGCCAGGCCTGGCCACCCTGGGGCCACTTCACACACCACAACTCCCACTCGAGGAGCCCCTCTGATAGCCGGCACAGGTCCTGGAGCACTCAGTCTGGGGAAATCCTGGTCTGTGACCTTGGGCAAGTTACTTCACCTCCCCATGCCTCAGTTTCCTCAACTGTATTATGGGGACAACAGGACCCACTGCACGGGGTCACGGTGACGTTTCGATTACAATCACTATCTGTAAAGGACACTGCATGGGGCCTGGGACCTGGCAGAGAAATTGCTAGGGAAAGGGCAGCCACTATTTATGAGAGCTGAGCTACCAAACGCAGATGCTATGGGGTGGACAGGGCTGCAGGAAACAGAAAGGAGATGTCGGGTGGGGACTGAGGGCAACTGGACATGCAGGTCACACAGAAAGACATCATGAGACCCCACACCACGCTCACACCTTCCTGAGCAACCCTGGCCAGCCTCGAGGCAGAGGAGGCAGGAATCATCCCTGCCCTCCCCAGAGACCCCGGCTGGGGGAATATCACACAGCCAGTGAGGAGCAGTATGCCAACACACACAGTCTGTAAACTGAATCATAATAAAAATATAAGCTCACGTTAATGAGCACCTATCAGGCGTCGTGCTAAGGTGCTCTCATGCATTATACAATTTCTGCTTCAAAACAATTATACGAGGAAGGCACCAGCTTGCAGATCAAGAAACTAAGGCTCAGAGAGGTTAAGTAACCCGCACAGTGGCACAGTGGTGCATCTTGCTTTGCCAACAGTTGGCAGGCCAGCTGCTCACATGCCGGGTGACATCCTACCTCCTTACCTCTACTGGCCTTGCTTTGTGAGACAAGACGAGCAACCAACCTTCTGGATTTCCTTGAGCAACACGCCGTCCGTCATGAACTTGATTCTGGTCTCCTCGGTCACATTTCCTTCATATCGGATCTGGTAGGAGACAACCCTGTGGGGACAGGACACGGCTCAGGGCAGGCGAGTCCCCAGAGCTGCAGCTGGTTGGGGCTGCAGCCATGCGGCCACTCCAAGGTGGGCAGTGGAGGCCTGGCCCCACTGGGCAGGCGGCCAAGGGCAGGGACCCCAGGTCCCCCAACAAGGCCCAGACCGGGCCGGCCCCGTGGCTTAGAGGTTAAGTGCTCGCGCTCCGCTACTGGCGGCCCGGGTTCGGATCCCGGGTGCGCACCGACGCACCGCTTCTCCCGCCATGCTGAGGCCGCGTCCCACATACAGCAACTAGAAGGATATGCAGCTATGACATACAACTATCTACTGGGGCTTTGGGGGAAAAAATAAATAAATAAAATTAAAAAAAAAAACAAGGCCCAGACCCCTGCCCACCCCACTATCCCTCTCCAATGTGAAGGGGGAGGGAGCTGTCAGGGCCAACTAAAGAGCATGTCAACCCAGCAAGCGCAGACCAAGGCCAACGAGCAACCAACTGTAAAAGCGTGTTAGGAGAGAACCAGGGAAATCTACACGTGGACAGGAGGATGCTCGAGTCGTGATACACTTCTCAGTTATGATAAACATATTGCAATTATGTTTTAAAAATTCCTTATCTTAAAAAAAAAACAAAAAAAGAGTCTTGATCTCTCAGACCCACACAGCGAAACACTGAGGGTGAGACGACATGGCATCTGAGACTCGCTTCTCAACACCTGGGGGGGCGGGGCACAGACGGAACAAAGCTGGCCACGAGTTGGCTACTGTTGAAACGGGGTCTTGGGTACACGGGGCACATTCTTTCTACTTTTGTATACGCTTGAGATTTTCACAATAAAAAGTTAAAAAGAACGATGAAAAAACGGACAGCTTTTTATGTATCACTATCTTCAAAACACATACTATTAAATGGAACAGGAAAGCTACAGAAGGGTGTGGATGGTGTGAGACATTTATGTAGAAGTCAGAGAGGGAGAAACGCAGACAGACAGTTGCTTGTCTGTGCACAGAACTGTCTAGAAGGATCCACAGTAAACGTGCAGTGGTGGCTGCCGCTGGGGAGGGGAGCTGGAGGCACCTCGCCCACCTAACGAGCAAACAGAACAAGCCTCCCCACTTGCATGCCAGCCCCAGGGGCACAGGTGGCTCTGTTCACTCAGCCCCATGTCCCTGGAGCCCAGGACGGGCTGGCACCCGGCAGGTGCTGCTTGGCGAGCACGTGACGACAGGACGGATGCAGGAGCCTCTAGCTCTATCTCTTCTGTGTCTTCTGGATTCTAGACCTTATTGGACGTGCTGCCCCTGCAAACCTGAATTAGACAGTCTGGGCTGAGGCCCCAAGCCCTTCTCTAGCAGATGCTATCCTTGCTTTGTTCAAACTGCTTTCCAAGGCGAGTCCTATAGCCTTACTGCCAGGAGAGGACTTGCATTCTGGAAGCCTGAGTTGTAACGTAACTTAAGTGCTAACCACTGCCTGCCTGCACTCAGCCACCTGCTGCTCTGCTCTGCCCTTGAACCCCTGTAAGGGCCATCTGTCCCCTCAGCACACATGTGTGATGTGAGCCCAAGGGCCTGGCTGGCTCGGCCCTGCTCCGTGGCCCCCTGCCCAGGAGAGGCCTGCTGTCCAGAGTGCGGGAAGCCTTCTTGTACTCAGAGACTCCTGCACTTAGATGCAGAAGCGACACTCCCCCCCAGCACCCTCGGGACGGACGGGGACCCACAATGCTGCTCAGCTCCTCCTGGACAGCCGACCCCCGGGCGAGGCAGGAGGACCACCCTCTCCCTCCCCAGGAGGCAGAGCCTCACCTCTGCGACAGATTCATCTCCTTGGCCACTCGCTGGGACATAGCCACCGCAGCCACACGGCGGGGCTCTGTGACGCCGATGATGCTGTTGTCGCTGGGGGAGGGGGAACACAACACATCAGCAGTCCTCAGCCCAAGTGTGTGTCCCAAAGCCACACGCGGTTCCACGTCAGGAGTCACTGTACAGACGCGGCCCCCATCGGGGTGACGGGACACACACACCAGGCGAGGCAGCACCACCTAACAGCAAAGGGAGTGGCCCACAGGCCAGCACACAGGTGCCTCAACAGTCAGGGTGCAGAGGAAGCCAGGCTCACAGGAACCAGGCCTGGGTGGACCCGGGCCTGCAGCCCGGTGGCTCGGCCTGACCCAGCCCCGCACATGGTCCTCCAAACAGAACCTACCAAGGGGACAGGGGCTGGTTTCCGCGCTGTGCAGAAGACAGATCACATGACAGGTGCGAGGCTGCCCTTGCTAAGCAGAAAGACCCACTGACGGGCTCACCCCTGGCTGGCGTCTGGGACCCCGGACTGCAGGAGGATCCCCCCACCCTGAGTGATGAGGGGCTCTCTGCGCCTGGACCGTCTGTACAGACAACGTGGTTCACGCTGACCACCTACTTTCTTCGGGGAGTCTGGGGTCTGGGGACGGGCCCGGCAGAGGTGCCCACATGACCCCAGTAAACAGCCTGAGCGCTGGGTCTCTCCTGGTAGATGACACTTCGCAAGTTCTGTCACAACCCGCTGGCTGGAGGAATTTGGCGTGTCCTGTGTGACCCCCCGGAGAGGCTCTGGAGGCCTGAGCCTGGTTCCCCCAGACGCCATGCCACGCGCCTTCCCCTTCGCTGCTTGTGCCTCGTGTCCTTTCCCGGTAATAGACTGCAGCTGTGAGCACCACCGTGTGCTGAGTCCTCCTAGCAAACCACTGAATCTGGGGGTGGTCTGGGGGACCCCGGACACACATGTGACAGAAGTGCCAACAGGAGGAGACACAGCCCACGCATCAGGGACTGAGCCAGGCGTTTTACACGAATTCCGTCACTTCATCTACATAACAACCCTGTGAAGCAGTGCAATGATTCTCCCCATCCCACAGCCGAGGAAACCGAGGCCCAGAGAGGTGCAGCAGTGTGCCCAGTCACACAGCATGTAAAGGGCAGAGACCATGCTCAGAATGACTCTCAGGGACCACATCCCTGCTGTCACCCGAGGGACCTGCGGAGGACCCTGTGCCAGCCCCCACCTGCTGTAGCCTGCTTCGTAGAGAAACTGGGGCACCTGCGTGGTCTTCCCGCTGCCGGTCTCACCACACACAATGACGATGGGGTGCTCGGCCACCGCCTCCATGATCACTTGTTCTTCGGAGAGAATCGGGAGCTTTAGCCGTTCTGCCTGGCAAAACAGAGGAAGTCAGCGCTCAAGGAATTGTGGGAGGTCCCCTACAGAACGGCAGAGGGGACAAGGGGACCCTGGTCAAACAAAGCAAGACTGTAGTTTCTACAGTGGTTTCTACAAAGGGGGCAGCTGGCACATGGACGGCACCCAGCCACAGGTGTGCCCATTGGTGACCAGAAGCCTTGAGAGCTGGGGGTGGGGACAGAGAGCTACGCCCCAGGTCCTTCAGAGCATCAGACCCCGTGTCCTCGGGGACAGCCTGGCTGGTGCAGGAGCCCCTCTGAGACACGGGAATCTCAGCTGCGGCTGCTCGGCGTCCACGTTTACGGCACAACCACGTCAGTAAGGAACCCAGTGCCAATTTTACCAGGATCAAGGGTGTGCACGTAGCAATCCCTCTCCTAGGTACGGACTCCAGAGCAGGGGCTTTTTCCCCACGACCCACAGAAAGCAGCACGTTTATATCCTGACTCAGCACACGCGCACACTTCAACACAGGTAAGTACATCTCAGGAACATGATGGTGACTAACAAAAAAAGCAAACTGCAGAAAAAGATGTATGACGTGATGCCACTTACAAAAACACACAAACCTAAGCCATAAATGGTTTAGGAACATGTATGTGGAAGAAGCACACAGAAAGGTGAGGGTGAAGCCTGGGGTGGCGAGAAGAGGAGCAGCGGGACATTGGACGGTGGAGCCCGGGGCCCTGAATGACCGTGTGGAGCAGAATCCCACACCACCACTCACCATCAGGTGGCGCTGGGCCTAGAAGTAAACCTCTGTGGTGTGAAGCCAGGGGCTCTTTGGGGTTGTCTGCTGGAGCAAGCAGCTTACCCTGATTAACTTTTTTTTTGCATGTGAGAGGAAGATCAGCCCTAAGCTAACATCTGACGCCAATCCTCCCCTTTTTTCTGAGGAAGACTGGCCCTGAGCTAACATCTGCGCCCATCTTCCTCCACTTTATATGGGATGCCGCCACAGCATGGCTTGACAAGTGGTGGGTAGGTGAGCATCCGGGATCCGAACCCGTGAACCCCAGGCCACTGAAGTGGAGCGCATGAACTTAACCGCTACACCACCGGGCCGGCCCCCTGATTAATTCTTTATATATGCGCATACAAATGTACCTCTAATTGAAATCACAATTTCATTAAACAGTACTTACTCTTATTTGGAATTGCACTGATATTTTCTATTCTTTTTTGTTAAAAAAAAAAGAGCTGGTCACATCCCACCTGTTTCCATGATCCAATTTTCGGTCTGAAACAGCGGCTCTAGGGACCCAGGAGCCCTCCCGCCTCAGGGCCTTTGGTCACACGGTTCCCAGTGTGGGGGAGCACCCCTCTCAGCTCCTGCTGGTCCCTCAGCTCCTGCCCGGGATGCCCCTCCCCCACAGACACCTGCCCTGACGAGACCAGGACCCCCGTGCTCCCCTCATGTGCCCCATTTTTCCTCATGGCTCTGGGCCCTGTCCATAACAGCATGTGGTCAACGCCAGTGTCCCCGCTGGACTGAGAGCTCGGAGGCTGCAGATCATTCCCTTTCCTGTTCCGGCCCACAGCACGCGCTCAGAGGAAACGTGTGGACAGACAGACTGAATCCCCATCACCCACGATGGGCCAGGTCCCGGCTACGTGACCTCCCCGCATCCATGTCACCAACACCTCCCGCCCACCCTGAGACAAGACAGCCCACGACTCCACCTCAAGCTGTCCCGAGCCTTCCGTGGGCCTCGCCTCCTCATCCCTGCCTCTTCTCACCGTCATGACAACCCAGCAAGACCATCTTTTACCAGACAAGGAAACCGAGGGAGGCACAGAGGGGTGGACATCTGAGGTGGACGGAGCAGCCCCATTCCACAGGTGAGGAAAATGAGGCCCAGGAACGAGCTAGAAAGTGGCGGAAGCAGCACTCCACCTCAGGCCACTGACTCACAGCCCTGCTCTTGTCTGGATCAGCGGGCACCTGGGCCCGCGGTCAGAGGCTGAAGGTGACGGTGAGCAGACGGCGATGGTGATGGTGATGCCCACCTCAACAGCCTGACTCCTGTAAGCACATCCTCGCGCGTCCCCTCGTCAGTCTCTGCCACGACCCTCCCAGGCAGACACGGTCATTCCCCTTTGCAGACGAGGACACTGAGGCACGGAGGCGATGCCACCTGCCCTAATCACGGGGACGTCCTCTCTGCACCCTCAGCCCCTCACGCGCTAACCTAAGTTCTTATCACAAACACCAGGGCAGCGAACCTGCATTTCGGGGGAGCGGTTCACGGGGATGAAAACGGCAGGCTTCGAGGGGGGCCTGGCCAGGGCGGGGGCTGCTGCCGGAGGAGCTGCAGGAGTCCTGGCCGGAGACGGCTGACTACTGGGTGCTGGGCTCTCGCCCCGGCCCCCAGTGGAGCTGGCAGCTGATGCCATTGTCCCTGCACCAGCCTCCACCCACTCAGTGCCCAGGGCCTCCTCGGGCTCTGACTCCATGGAGGACTCGGACTCCTCCTCTTCTGCCTCCTGGTGGCGGCGCTTCCGGTGGGCCCCGCTGAGGCTGCTGATCTTCTCCTGACCCTGGGCTGCGACCTCATCAGACTTCCTGCCGGGAGAGCCAGAAGGCAGACCTGAGGCAGCTCTGGGTTGCTGAACACTCACCAGAGGCCAGGACTCAAAGGCCAGGCCCCTTCCCACCTCACGGCCTTTGCACGTGCTGTTCCTGCTCCCTGCAGATAACTTCCCCCTCATTCACTCAAATGTCCCCTCTCAGGAAGACTGTCCGTGACCACGCATCCTGAAATACCTCTCCCGTCCCCCTCCACGCCCTTTTCCCTGCTTCACTGTCTGCTTAGTGCTTACCCGCACTAGACATATATCTGTTTGATTATTGCCCACCTCCCCACCATCAGAAGATAAGCTTCTTAAGGGAAGCTTCTTACTTCACAGTTGTGCACTGCCCTGTCCCCAGGGCCTGGAGGAGAGCCTGGGACACAGCCGATACTCAATAAGCAGTCATCAAATGCTCAACACTGCTTATAGGGACCAGGCCAGTTCCCATGTAAGAGAACAGAGCAGGTCGAGCGTAAGACAGCAGAGAGTGCAGGTGGGACTCCGTAACCTGTGAGCCCTCCCCCAGGAGCCCTGGCAGGAGGAGCGGGCTTCAGCAAGGGGCTGGCCTACTCACTCTTTGGTGTGGTACATGCGGGCCCCAGTGCCCAGCTTGGACGTGGTGTAGAAGAGCCTCATCTCAGCTTCCGACACCTGGACCTCACTCAGTTTCTGCAGCATCTCTGCTCGCTGGGGAGGGAGACGAGTGTGTGAGACACCTGGCACCACGACCCTCCCTTCAGAAGGGAAGTGAGACTCCACATAAAAGTTCAGCATCGCTAATAACACCTGCAGTCTTTTTAAACCAAAAGTCACAGTGCAATTGCACGGCTGCCTGGTGTTCTCACACAAACAGACGTGTGAGCCTGGGGCGGCTTTTCACCCCCCAACGGAGTCTGGGGTTGGATAAACAAGGCTCTCTTTGCATCGCTGTGTGTCTCAAGAGAAGGCCATTGACTACCCAGATGCCCATCAACAGGTGACCGAATGAATAAAGCAGGCCCGTCTGTATAAAGCAGCCCTGCCAGCTGTGACTACAGGGGAGCTGCTGTGTGTGACAGGCGCTGGTCCCCACGCTGCCCTGAATAAACAACGTGGTGGGGGAGGGCGGCCCAGGTGGTTGCTTTCCCCTGGGTGACCATTTCATGAGTTTTTGTTTTATTATTCTTAAAATTACCATTTTATACGTGCTTCTGTTTGTATTTTACAACCAATAAAAGAAATAACAAGGCACAGAACAGTGGGAAAAGTGCTGCACGGGATTTAAAAGAACAGACTCCTGGGAGAGCGCATCTCTGTGCGGTGAGGGCTCAGGACTGAGCGTTGGTGCTGCCAGGGGGCCCGCTGTGGCACCGGGGGGACACAGCACCGCATGGCAACCCTGACAGAGTCACACGTGAATCTCACGAAGCCTCTGGTCGGGGTTTCTGTCTCCACATTACTGGCATTTTGGGCTGGGTAATTTTTGTTTTTTCTGTGGGGTATAGGCCATTTAGCAACATCCCAGGCCTCTACCCACGAGATGCCAGCAGCAACCCCAAGTCATCACGACCCTAAATGTCTCCAGACGTGGCCAAATGTTCCCTGGGGGCACATCTGTCCTGGTTGAGAATCGCTGCCACAGATCCAAATACCAGTTTACAGGAAATCCAGAGGGCGAGGAGTGTGTTTAACTATACCACAGAGACAAAATTTAAAAAACCCAGACCGTGGGAAACTCTATGAGACAAACAACCCAACTTCTTCAACAAAAAAATTATAAAGGGAAAAAAAAAGAGACGGGGTGGGGCAGTATCTATGAAAGAATTGGAGATTCGACCATTAACTGGATAGTTGATGATATTTTTTAAGAATTTAGGTGTGCTACTGGTATTGTGGTTATTTAAAATGATCCTTACTTTAGAGATGCAAATTGAAATATTTATGGATAAAATGTTACATATAGTGGGTTGAATGGTGACCCCCAAAAGATATGTCCACGTCCCAGAAAGTGATCTTATTTGGAAAAAGGGTCTTTGCCAACATAACGAAGTTAAGGGCCTGGAGATGAGAGCCTGGATTATCCACGTGGTCCTAACTCCAAAGACGAGAATCCTTATGAGACACACACAGGGGATAAGGCCGTGTGAAGACAGAGGCCGAGATGGAGGGATGGGGCCACCAGCCAAGGAACGCTTGGAGCTGCCAGCAGCGGGAGGCGGCGGGAAGGACCCTCCCCTGGAGCCTGCAGAGGGGGCACGGCCCTGCCCACACCTGGATTTCAGCCCGCTGGACTCCAGAACTGTGGTCATCTGTTGTGGGAGCCACAAGAAACGAACACAGATTTATGTGACCTGGGCCTTGACCCAGGAGGAGGGAAAGTGACCAGCAGTAGAGACGACCCGAGGTCAACCATGGCCGATAACTGTTGGAGCTGGTGTCAGGGACACAGGAGTTCATCACATATCTTCTCTACTTTTGTATGTCTGAATTTCCCATTACAAAATTTTTCCCTTAAAATATCAAGGGAGAAAAGGTTAAAATTCTCCAGAATAAAGTTAAAAAATAAATAACACAAAATGATTAGAAGGAAAAAAAAAAAAAGATGAGCACGTTGATTAACTGACTCCCCAGTTAACAAACATCTGGCCTCAACAAACCTGGGCCATCCCAGACTGAGAGACCCAGGCAGCATGGCCCCCAGAGGGCTAGAAGGTTCTGGAGCTGTGTGTCTGATGGGGGGCCGCTAGCCACGTGTGGCTATTTGAATTTAAATTAATTAAAATTAAGTCACATTAAAAGTTGAATCCCTCGGCCACACTAGCCATGTTCCAAGAGCTCAATGGCCACACGTGGCTAGTGACTACAGCGCCGCACTGTGCAGACACAGAACACGTCCCTCGCTCCAGAAAGTTCTACTGGACAGTCCTGCTGCAGAGGTCAAGTCAGGGGACACAGGCCTCCCATCTCTCCCCGTCTGAAGAGCCGTGTGCAGACCCGACAGACCGGGCGTACCCGGCTCTTTTTCTCCTTCTGTTCTAAGATTTTCTGCAGTGCTTTTCGCTCTTTCTTGGTCAGAGGCTTCTTCTCCTTCTTTGACAGGGGAGGGGCCTTGGTCTTCTTTTTCTTCTTCCCAGGCAGAACGAGCGCGTTGCTTGCATCAACTCCTTTCCACGTGCCCTTATCTGAAAAGACACACTTGCCTGAGCCCCAGCCTCGGAGGCCAGAGAGTGCAGACACTTTCGACCCCCGAGACTCTGCCTTAAAGACATTTTCCTCTGGGGGACTCCGTTCCGCCTCTCCCGGGCTCCCCTGCCCCACGTGTGAGCCGCCTGAGCACCGCACAGGAACAGGGGTGCAGGCCCGTCACACATTCACTCAATTCGTCTACCCAGCACCTGCCACGGGTCAGGCTTTGCTGTGGGCCGGGGCACCTTCATCCCAGTCTGTATTTGGGGGTACCAGTAAGCAGGGTAGTGCTCCCCTCAGTGTGGTCCTGCTCTCTGTGGGTCCGTGAGCTCAAAACTATTTCTGTAATAATACTATGACGTTCTAAAGAGTATGCAGTGGACTAAGGACTGAGTTTGTGTCACATCTATTTTTTTTTTTTTCTGATGAGGAAGACTGGCCATGAGCTAACATCCAATGCCAATCTTCCTCTTTTTGCTGAGGAAGATTGTCCCTGAGCTAACATCTGTGCCCATCTCCCTCTATTTTGTATGTTGGACACTGCCACAGCATGGCTTGATGAGCGGTGTGTAGGTCTGCGCCCGGGATCCGAACTCGCAAACCCCAGGCTGCCGAAGCAGAGCGCGCACACTTAACCGCTACGCCACTGGGCTGGCCTCCAGCCCCTATTCTTTAAATGTCATAGTTTAAAAGTATACAATCTAGACCACAATTCAGCTATCATATCCCTCTTCAACTCAACCCAATGCAGCAGCTTGGGGAGGAGAGGCCCTGGGGAGCACCTATTTCTGCCTGACAGCCAAAACTAGAATTCTCTCTCCAGTGTTCCCCATGGGGAGTATCTGACTCTTTTATTAACTACTCAGGCTTCGTGCATCTTTACTTGTTACAAAGTGTAGGAGAGGTTATGTGACCCTCATGAAGAAGAATGAGACAGTTTTAAGCAACGCAAGCTGTTTGTTTTGCAATTCTCAAATAAAAACAATTAAAAGCAGAAAAAAAAAAAAAGGAGCGTACAGTGGCATTCTCCAGGGGCTCCAAATCATGTGACATGTTGCTGCTCTGACGGGTAAAGGAGCATGTGCTTGTATATGCTTGTGTTTTGAAATTTCTTAGTTTTAATTTCTAATATGGTAAATATTGATAGATATAACCCACACTAAAACAAAAGCACTTTGGGGCCCTCAAATTTTAAGAATGTAAAAGGGTCCTTAGTCCAAAAAACTTGAGAACTATGCCATAGGAAAAAAAATAGGGGATGTGGTAAAGATAAAAATAAGTGGGTAGCGATATTGGATCGGTGGTCGGGGAAAGCTCTTTGAAGAAGGCAATCTGATTTACGTTCTTATAAGATCCCTCTGGTCCCTGAGAAAGGCGGGGATCCATGGAGATGCCTTGTTCTGAGGTGAGAAACCACTTTCCCCAATCTTTGGGTCTAAGAGACCTCGGCCCCTCTGCTCTGACCATCAAGTTCCAACTGTCAGCCTGGGGTCTTCTGTCCTCTTAGAGGTGCGGTCTTATGTCTTGAGCTGTCACCGCTACCATAACGATGACGCCCATCACAGGACACGTCACATCTGCACTTTTCAAAGTATCCTCATTTCAGTCATAAACATATTCTCCCAAAATACCACCTCCAAAAGTCTGATAGCAGGTGAGATGGCTATTACTACCGGACCCAATTTACAGAAGAGAAAACTGAGGCACAGAGATGTTAAACAATTTGCTTCAACTCCCAGCCTATCCATGCAACTTCTGGGGAGGGAATTCAGACTCTGGATTCTCACCCTGACATTCTTTCCTACGACCTCACTGCCCTCCAGGTCCAGTAAGGTGTGGAACAGGGGCCAATTACTTGGTCAAGGAAAACAGGCTTCTCCAGGAGCTCTGGCTCTCCCTTCCTCCATCTCTGGAATCTAGGCCCATTCTTTCCTAAATCAACACAGACTTCAGGGAGCACATACAAGCAGCTTGAAATGTGCTCAGTTTTGGGGGCCTGGAAGACAACTTTGAACCCACTCAATCACTTCACCCCAACTCTCCTCCGAAACTGGCCCCATCAAGGTCATCAATGGCCTCCCCAGGGTTACATCCCACATCCTTCTCTGTCTCCCCGACCCCACAGCAACTTCTGACGCAGACAGCGGGTCCTTCTCCAGGGTCCCCGGACAACCACACTCTCCCAGCGCTCTCCTCCCACCTCCCAGGCTGCCCCATCTCCTCCTCATTCCCCTCTCCTCCAGGGCTGGACTCAGCGAGCTCATCCAGCCTGTGGACTTTAAATAAACATCGTCTATTCACAGATGATCCCAAATTGCTATCTCCACCGGGACTTGCCTCTCTTGAGCATCCGCGTCAGCAGCTGCCTGCCTACCCTCTCTCCCTTGATATCTAACAGGCCCCCAAGCACTCGTATCCAAAACCGAGCTCTTGATCTCCCCGCAAGCCGCCCACCCCACCTTCTCCAGAGACCGGAGTCATTCTTGACATCTCCCTTGTTCTTGTGCACCGCCAGCCAGCAAATCCTGCCAGCTCCACCTTCAAAGTACATCCCGAATCCAACGACCTCTCACCTCCTCTGCGGCTGCCTCCCTTGTCCAGGCATCGACTCCCACCCGGGCGAGCGCACTCAACAGCCTCCTAAGCGGGCAGCCCGGCTCTGCTGTGCCCTCTACTGCTTTTCAGAGATGCTGTTAAAACATAAGCCCATGCAGTGCCCCTCGTCTGCTCTGTACGCCGCCGTCCTCACCATGACCGACAAGGCCCTACACGATCCTGATTCCATGTTGAATTTCATCTCCCCTCAGCCGTGCTGGCCACCTTCAGGTCTTGAAAGCAGTGCTTTCTCAGGGAGGCCTTCCCCGCCCACTCTGTGGAGCACTGCAGCCCCCCAAACACCTCTTCTGCTTCCTCTCTTCAGTCATACACCCACACAACATTCTATATATTTTACATATTGATCTCTGCCCGTCTCTTCCCAGGAGCATCTAAGCTCAGTACGGCGTCGATTTTTTTAAATCTCCTCTTCTGTTATGTCTCCTAGAATAGGCGCTCCTACTAAAGAGGAGTCTGTGCAGAAACGTCAAGCAGCCTGGAGTTGAGGAGACAGGTCTACGCTGAAAAATCCAAATTGAGGGGTCAAAGAGATTATAACCGAAGCCATCGGAAAGCACGGAATTACCTCATTTTCTCGCCCAAATTCCCCACGCTGCTATACTAGGGCTGGACCCTAAGAGAGAAAGCCCGGGTATTGGCCCAAACTCGCTGTTAAAGCTAGACTGTCACTGTGCCCCCTCCTTCGGATCATCTGAGAGGGGGTTCTCTCTGGTCCCCCGCCCGGAGTCGCGGAGGCAGGGCACAGTCCGGAAGCCCTTCGGCCCCCACTGCCCAGTCCTGGCCGCGAGGCCCTGTGTGGCCCCTCCCCGAAACCCAGCCCCGGTCCCGGGACGCCTTACCCTCTAGCTCCAGCCGCACGGGGGGCGGCTCGGGGGCGCCCTTCGAGGGGCCGGGGGCCACCTGCTGGCGCCCCCTGACGTTGTACCGCCGGCGCAGCTTCCCCATGGCGTCCTGCTCACTTTCGGCTCTGGCGGGGGTCACCGGCAGCACATCCCAAAGCCCAGCCCACGTGGGCTCCCAAACCACTCGCCCAGGCCGGGAGACTTCCGGAATGCGCTCTCGCGAGAGCTGGGACTAACTTGGCCCGCGAGGTCCGGGGCTGGAGGCGGGGCCAGTCCGGGGACGGGGCGGAGCCAGCCGGGGCAGGGGCGGGGCCAATTTAGAGGCGGGAGCGAGGCCTGAGGTCCCAGCAGAGGCCTTGCGGTGTAGTGAGTCTCTAAAACCGAATTATTTACTAATGCTGATTTGGCTACTTGGGAGTGAGAGTGTCTTGTCACCTTTTAAAATATAACCCTTCCCCTAATACAAACTTCTTCCCTCCCTTTTCTGCTTGTTTGCATTTTCTGATATTCCTACAAGAAACATACATTAGTTGCATCATAAAAAGGCACTAAATATTTCCATTACGCGGACAGATAGAAGAACTAAAAGAAGAAGGCATCTATTAGACAATTTTAAACCCTCATTACTACATCACACTGTAGTGCACTTGGAAATAATGTATTTTCTGAATCCTGTAATTATCTTTTTTTTTTTAAAGATTTTATTTATTTATTTTCCCCCCAAGGCCCCAGTAGATAGTTGTATGTCATAGCTGCACATCCTTCTAGTTGCTGTATGTGGGACGCAGCCTCAGGATGGCCAGAGAAGCGGTGCTTCGGTGTGCGCCTGGGATCTGAACCCGGGCCACCAGCAGCAGAGTGCGTGCGCGCACTTAACCGATAAGCCGCGGGGCTGGCCCCGAATCCTGTAATTATCTTGCAAATAGAACGGTTATATTATGTCGCCTTTTTTCTGTTAAAAACATTAACTCATTAAGGGCAAACACTTAAATTATATTACCAAAAAAAGTGAAGGCACTAGTAGTTATTTTAGAATTTTAGAAAGGATAAAGTTATTTTTTTTAAATGACAAAGTTACTGCCCTAGGAAAAACATTTGAAGAATCTACAACAAGATCTGGCTGCAGAGTAGGTAAGCAATAAATAGTTGTTGAATATAAGAATGAATAAATGAATGAAGAGTGTGACTGAATTTGGATAAGTTCCCCTCCTTTCCCGAAAAACATCCAAAAACAAACCCCACAAACACACAGGTGGTGCCTGAGAGGATTTAGATAGTATACATAAGAGCATGTTTTTAAAGTTATATATTAATTTAAAAGGATTTGGGGGAAAAGGGTATAATTAGCATATTAAACCTGTATTTTCATAGATTTTATTGCTTAGGATGACAGTGATCTGCAGTTTCTTTTAAAAATATTTTTATTTAGGTAAATAAAAAGTGTATCCGGGGGAGGGCGAAAGGGGTAAAGGGGCACATATATGGTGATGGATAGAAACTAGACTATTGGTGGTGAACACAATGCAGTCTATACAGAAGCTGAAATATAATAATGTACACCTGAAATTTACACAAGCCAATATGACCTCAATAAAATAATTTTTTAAAAAGTGTGTCCATTTTTAAGTTAAGTAGGTAATAGTACATTCTCCTATATTTTCTTCTAAAATATTATACATCTAAGGATTATTTCCAGAAGATGTAAAGAACATAGTATAAAGCAAGAAGAAAAAGACATATACACAACAACGTGGATCTCATAAATATAACATTGAACAAAAGAAGCCAATCACAAAAGATCATACTGTGTGATCCCATTTACATAAAGCTCAAAATCAGGCAAAATGAATCCCCTCAATTTTGGAGAGGGACATAGTGAACAGGGCAAAGGGAGCCTTTCTGGGAAGCTGCTAACGTTCTATTTCTCCATCTGGGCGCTGGTTACCCTGAGTGTTCAATTTGTGAAAATTCAGAGAGAAGCACCTTATGATTTGTGTATTTTTCTGTTCATATGCTATACTCTGATTTAAAAAGTTTACTTTAAAACAGAAGATACAAGAAAAAATGGTCAGAGGGTATGAACAGGCAATTCACAGAAGAGTAGATCACAGGGCCAATAAATACACGAAAACCTCACCAGGAATCCGGAAAAAAGTGAAGTTCAAAAAGGAGATACCTAGGGCTGGCCCCGTGGCTTAGCGGTTGAGTGTGAGCACGCTCCGCTGCTGGCGGCCAGAGTTCGGATCCCGGGCACGACCCAACGCACCGCTTCTCCGGCCATGCTGAGGCTGCGTCCCACATACAGCAACTAGAAGGATGTGCAGCTATGACATACAACTATCTACTGGGGCTTTGGGGGAAAAAATAAATAAATAAAATTATAAAAAAAACAAAAAGGAGATACCTTTTTTCACTTTTTTGATTGGCAAAAATTGTTTCATTTTCCTGGTTGTCTCAAAAAATGTGTGGTTAGACATGGTTTGTTTGATTTAGGATGCAAACAAGCCCCTTGCTTTGCATTTGGTTATTATGGCTTTTCAGTCTTTTAAAACCAATAATCCTCCCCACCCTTCACTTTTTATGCCATTTACTTATTGAAGAAACCGGGTTCTTTGTCCTGTAGAATGCTTCACATTCTGGATTTGGCTGATTGCTTCTGCCGCTACTAATTTTTGCCTCCATCCCCCATATTTCCGCTAAACCGTTGGTTAGAGGTAGAGGCCAGAGCGGGTTATGGCTCCAATCCATCATAGGTGGCGCTGGTACTTCCTGCTACTAAGATTGGCGGGTCCAGGTCGGGACACCTTGGCCCCTCCATTTTCAAGTTCCCCACCAACTGTCACCTCTTGATTTTAGTCTCTTGATGATCGTCACCTGGATCCATCATTTCATTAAGGGATGCAAAATGATGTTCTAATTTCTCTCACTCCCTCCTCAGTTGCTAGCTGGACTTATCTAAACGGAACTTTCCCTCCTCAACTGTTTTGGGACTCTTGAAATACAGTTCCTTCAGAAAGAGCAGGAGGGATGGCTGAGTCTTTCCCTTTGTTTAAACATTTCAGAATGAATGAATGAGCTGGCGCCCTTGCCATCCGCAACGATGGCCAATTGTTGGGTACCATTATAAATTCAGTGATATATTTTATATTTTCCAATTAATTGCAGTCATTACCCTGGCTGAGGCTGTTGTAAGTTTTACAGGCATGCGTTGCTTTTAACAGAAAAGTTAAAAATAGAAATTATTTTTTTAGAAGGTTAAAACGCCACCAGTTCATGGAGGGCTTGGCGGGGGGATAAACAAAGCAACCTCAAGCCGCGGCCGCCGGGTGGGCCAGGTGGGCGGCCGGGTCCCGCGTCCGGGGGCGGGGCGAGGCGTGGGCAGAGGCGTCCGCCTGTGCGCGCGGGGCGGGGCAGGTGGCGCAGCGGCGGCGGCAGCCGGCAGAAGCGAGGCGCGCGGCCCGGAGCGCGCCAACGCGGTCCCCGCCGGAGCCGCCGCGTCCCCCCGTGCGGCCGTCGCCCTTCTCCCCGACCCCGATCCCGCCGGCCCCAGCATGGGCGCGCGCGCCTGGGGCGGGCCCCGGGCCCGGGCTGGGCTCCTGCTGCTGCTGCTGCTGCTGCTCGGGCTGCTGGCCCCGGGCGCGCAGGGGGCGCGGGGCCGCGGCGGCGCCGAGAAGAACAGCTACCGCCGCACGGTCAACACCTTCTCGCAGAGCGTCAGCAGCCTGTTCGGCGAGGACAACGTGCGCGCGGCTCAGAAGGTGGGCGCCGGGCCCGCGGTCACCTTGCCCCGGCCGCCGCGCACCTGGCGCCAGGGGCCGGCCTGGGCCGTGCGCGGCCTCGGGGGCTGCCGGCCGGCCGGGGCGCGGGAAGAGGGGTGCCCGGGCCGGGGCGGGGGTGCCCGGCCTGCGCCCCGAGGCCTGCGCCTGCAGCTCCCCCGCGCTGCCCGGCCGGCGTCGGGTCTGGAGGCCGGTTCCGGCGCAGGGCCTCGGGGCGCCCTCCCCTCCGCGCCGCGCTTCTCCTTGGACCTCGCCCCCCAGGGCGGCGCGCCGGGGGCCCCCCTGGCTGCGCTGACGCCGGCCGCGCCTCTCATTCATTCATTCAGCACGTTTGAATGAGCACCTACTGTGAGCCAGGCACCGTCCGCGGCCTAGGGGGCGCCCTGGCCGCCCGCGCCCTCTCCCCGCGCTGCTGCGCGCTCCCCGACAACTCCGAATTTCGTCTAGCGTCGCATCCGACCCACTTCCCCGAGCACCTTAGGCCCTCCTCCTTCTGCTTTGAAGATATTTAGCATTTTTTTTTTTTACTTTATAAGAAAAGAAAAAGGGAGTAATGCAGTCTGCTCTGTTGCTTTGGCAACCTGGCACAGTAACCCTCCTGAGCACCTACTATGTGCTCGGTCTTTTCCTTGGAGCGTTTTGTGTACTTTGGGGCTGTTGAGGAGCCTGCAGCCCCCCGGGAATGGTGCTGAGTGCTCAGGAGGAGCGGGGGAGGCTCCCCGGCCGGCCCTCTGGAGCTGAGACAAGCGCGCCATTGGGGCTGAAGTCCACACAGCAGCACGGGAGAAACGGGAAGTGAACAGGGGACAGTTGCATGTGGTACTGCGGTTTTCTGAGTACAGTCTCATTAATTCCTTTGCTCCACGCTAGCACTGGGGTTTTGGAGAGAAGTTTGGGTTTAAGTTTGGGTTCTGCCACTTGCAAGCTGGCTGGCTTTAGGCAAGTGGCTTCACTTCTTTGAGCCTCAGTTTTTTTATCCCTTACATGGGAGTAATAATAACATCTTAATTATGAGGTTGTAATTGTGAGTCGATACTTTCCTGGCCCAGAGTAATGGTTGAATCGGTGTCCATTATTGTTCATATGTCCTGGCCAAGGCGCCAATCAGCGTTGCTTAGCCCTGCTGGAAGGACTTTCAGGGTGAAAAAAAGTTTTCTGGTGCTTGAGATGGAGAGGAAAAAGAACATTAAAACCCAAATCAGGGGCCAGCCCCGTGGCTTAGCGGTTAAGTGCGCGTGCTCCGCTACTGGCGGCCCAGGTTCGGATCCCAGGCGCGCACCGACACACCGCTCAGCCGGCCATGCCGAGGCTGCGTCCCACATACAGCAACTAGAAGGATGTGCAGCTATGACATACAACTATCTGCTGGGGCTTTGGGGAAAAAGAGGAGGATTGGCAATGGATGTTAGCTCAGAGCCCGTCTTCCTCAGCAAAAACAGGAGGATTGGCATGGATGTTAGGGCTGATCTTCCTCACAAAAAATAAAATTAAAAATAAAATTAAAATAAAAATTAAAAAAACAACAACACAAAAAAACCCAAATCAGATTGGCTGGATATTCTTACTGGATAAAATGAAAGACAGGTCAATTTGTTAGGAAAACTGTAACTTCTGACCACCCTCCTCTGGGTGTGCGGATGCCTCTTGCAGAGGTTGTGGGTTCTAGGGGGCGAGAACTCTGTAGGTGGCCGAGGAGGGAGAAAGATGACCCGACCTGAATGCCCAAAGATTGCCCTCCAGTCAGCCTGGGCGTGAAGGATGGGAGAAGGTGAACCTGCAGGTCTGCAGACAGCGTTTGTTTTAGAGCAGAAAGAAGTCTGACTGTGCCAGATACGTGCAAGCAACCCGTGTCTCAGCTGACGGTTCTGTGAGAATCAAAGTCCACGGACATGAAATTCAAAACAGATATTTAAGGGCTTAACCTCTGGGTTGGTATCAGTAAGACAGCTGTATTCTGGCAAAGAATCTGAGCATCTCGAGGTCAGAACTCTTTCTGGAGTAAACCAGGGTTTGTGCCTTCAATAGAGACGATGATAATTCTAACTTTTGTTATTTGCTTAAAATGCACAAAGTGCTTTAATAGATAAACTCGTTTAATCCTTAGAACAACCCTATGAAGTTGGTACTGTTACTGTTTCCATTTTACAGATGGGGAAACTGAGGCACAGCGTGGTGAAGTGACTGGCTCCAGGTCAGACTGAGTGGCAGAGCCGGGATTTGAACCCAGGCAGAGTGGGCCTGGGGCCCACACCGGTGCCCTCACTGGTCTTCCTGCCTCGTGACCCGTCGCGGTTCTGCTATCAGTGCACCATCTAGAATTATTTTATTTCCTGCTGAGAGTAGCCCAGACCAGCCAGGCTTGGGGGAGGTTGTTTTGTTAATCTTAATGAAAGGAAAACTGAGTCTGCTAGCAAGTGTAGTTTTCAGCGCCCCTGGGCTTACTAATTAGAGCCAGATCTGCTTGGTGGCTTGTGAAGCTTGACGGTGTTTAAAGAAACACCCCATGTTCTAATCTAGGACGTATCTAAAATACACCCACCACTTTTGGGTTTGGAGCATGGGCCTTGATGCCCAACAGACATGGATTTGCATCCCAGCTCTGCTTCTCACTTGGGTGACCTTGGGCCGGTTGTCCTATTCTGGACGTTTCATATAAATGGAATCATACAGCGTGACTGGCTTCTTTTGTTTAGCTTGATGTTTTCAAGGTTCATCCATGTCGTATCAGGTGTCAGTGCTTCATTCCCTGTTATGGCTTTTTATTTATCCATTCAGTTGATAGACATTTGGGTTGTTTCCACTGCATATCATGCTGCGAAGAACATTCCTGTACAAGTTTTTGTGTGAATGTATGTTTTGTGTGAATGTATGTGTGAAGGGTATGTACCTAGGAGTGGATTTGCTGGGTCATATGGTAACTAACATTTCAAGGAACCTCTGTACAGCTGTACCGTTTTACGTTCCCACCGGCAGTGTGTGAGGGTTCCAGTTCCTCCACATCCTTGCCAACACTTGTTATTGTCTGTCTTTTGATTGTAGCCATCCCAGTGGGGCTGAGATGGCATCTCACTGTGATTTTGACTGGCCAGTTGTCTTTTGAAATGTCCGGTAGTTTGTACTATCCGATTGTTTCCTTGGGGTTAGGTTGAGGGCATACGATTCCAGCGAGAATTCTGCATAAGGGGTTTGTGTCTCTGCCGTGGCAGCAACTCGGGGCACATGGTGTCAGCGTGTCCCTTTACCGTGACCTTTGGTTGAGGCTCAGTGGACCTTCCACCCTAGAGGTGCCTTTGCTCCTTTGTGATGCATTCATGACCTGTATGTCTGTTCCAGCATTTTTAGTTCCTGTCACCGTTGCATCTCGTTGTGTTCTTCAGATGCCTGGACAACCTCTGAACTGCAGAAACTCTCGCCCCTTCTCTGACTTGCTCATCAAGGCACATTTGCCCTGACAGCCTCCTTTTCCTTGGAGCCAGTTTGCCTGTGCCTGGGGAGGTGTGACGGGTTGAGGAGAGAGTAGGGTGGAGTTGGTGTAAGGGAAGAGGCGATGAAATCCCGAGCTGGAATGATCTTGGCCCCTCCCAGGGCCACGGCCACAGGCCTCCTAAGTTCATTCACCTGACTCTTCCTTGTTTTAACTTTTCATCCTGAAAATTGTCGAACATACACAAAGGGACAAAGAATCGTATAATGAACCCCCGGACCTACCACCCAGTGCTTCAGTTGATCAACTCGCTGCCATTCTCATTACGTCTATCTCCCATCAAAAATTTTTTTTAACCTGGACTAGTATTTTATAATTCTTTTTTTTTTTTTTGTGAGGAAGATCAGCCCTGAGCTAACATCCATGCCAATCCTCCTTTTTGCTGAGGAAGACTGGCCCTGAGCTAACATCTGTTGCCAATCCTCCTCCTTTTTTTTCTCTTTTTCCCCCAAAGCCCCAGTAGATAGTTGTATGTCATAGCTGCACATCTTTCTAGTTGCTGTATGTGGGACGCGGCCTCAGCATGGCCTGACAAGTGGTGTGTCGGTGCGTGCCCAGGATCCGAACCCGGGCTGCCAGTAGCGGAGTGCGCGCACTTAACTGCCAAGCCACCGGGCCGGCCCTGGACTAGTATTTTAAAGTTAATCCAAGACGTATTAGTTCACCTTTGAATACATCAGTCTGCATCTTTAACAAATAAAAAGTTTGTAAACTCACGACCACAATACCATGATCACAGCTCATGACAGTTCTTTAACAACTAACCCAAGTCCATTTTCCGATGTCCCTGACGGACTCAAAATTCTTTTTACAAAATTGCTTTGTTTGAGTTGGGATCCAAACAAAGTCGACACTTGGGCTTTACTGATATGTATTTTAAGTCTCTCTCATTTTTAATATCTTTATTTTTTTAGAACAGTTTTAGATTTACAGAAAATTGAGAGTATAGTACAGAGTTCCCAAATACCCCGTACCCATTTTCCCCTCTTGTTAACATCTTACATTTTTATAGTACGGTTGTTACGTCAATGAACCAGTATGGATACATCATTATTAGCTAAAGTTCGTACTTTATTTAGATGTCCTTGGTTTCTACCTAATGTCCTTTCTCTCCTCCAGGATCCCGTCCAGGACACCACGTTACATTTAGTTGTCATGCCTCCTGAGGCTCCTCTCGCTGTGACGGTTTCTCAGACTTTCCTTGGTTTTGATGACCTGGACGGTTTTCGGGAGGACTGGTCAGGGATTCTGCAGAATGCCCCTCGACGGGGATGGGTCTGATGGTTTTCTCATGATTCGACTGGGGTCATGGGTTTTGGGAGGAAGAGCACAGAGGCAAAGAGCCATTGTCATCATGTCCTGGCAAGGGCGCACACTCAACGTGATTTCAGTGGCTTTTTGTTTTAACGGCTCCTCCTCTCCCTCCTGCGGTGTTTTTTGGTTCAAGGCCAGTTTACTTGGTGGAGAAGCCGGGGCAGGTGGGGCAGTGCCCCGTAGCCGTCTCCACGTTTGCATTTGGTCCTTGTGGTGGTGTCCCTCGTTCCTCCATCCCCGATTCCCGTGAACCCGCAGCGAGACCCAGGGGCCTGATGCGAGTCAGGTTCGGTTTGTCACTGATTTCTGTGACCTGCCTCAGGCTCTGGGCTCCGCTGTAACCCCCTGGATTGGTCTGCCAGGGCTCCAGAACAAAGGAGCACCGCTGGGGGGCTTAAACCACAGGAATTGACGAGAAATCTGAGATCAAGGTGTCGGCAGGGCTGGTTTCTCCTGAGGCCTCTCTCCTTGGCTGTGGACGGCCGTCTTCTCCCTGTGTCCTCACAGGATCTTCCCTCCGTACTTGTCTGTGTCCTCCTCTCCTGATAAGGTCACAAGTCCTGTTAGATGAGGGCCCACCCTAATGACCTCATTTTACCTTAGTTACCTCCTTAAAGACCTGATCTCCAAATCCAGTCACATTCTGAGGTGCTGGGGGTTAGGGCTTCAACATAGGAATTTTGGAGGAACACAGTTCAGCCCATGACACCCCCTCAGGGCTCCTGTGTCTTCACAGAGACATCGGAGCAGTAGCCAGAGCAGGCAGTGCCAGCCCTCAGGGCGGAGAGCAGGTTCTCCCGGTGCAGGGTTAGGGAGGCCAACCATGGGCCCTTCCCTGCATCCGTCCTCCTGCCTGGCCAGTTCTCAGGTGGGCCTGTCCTGAGCACTGCCAGGTCATGCCCAGGCATGCAGGTTCTCAGGTGTGCCAGGTTTCCCAGCTCCTTGAAGACGTGCGTTACATGGTCGGTGATTGCTCAGTCTGCAGTGAGCGCCAGGTCGCCCAACCATTCGCGTATCTGCCAGAAACACTCTGGCCACTCCAGCGCCCAGGCACTTGCTGTGTGCTGGTGTGTGCTGGGGTCTTTACAGGTTCTCGTGTCCAGTCCTCTCCTAGCCCCAGTTTACAGCTGAGAAAGCTGAGTCCCGGAGAGGTTCATCAGCATGAGCAGTACCATCTCTTCCTTCCCAAATAACTGCTTCCTCACCCCCTTTCTAGGGGAGTTGGTGCCATTTTAAAGGCCCGATATCCTTTTCTCACAAAAGCCGTGGTGTGGAGCCCTTTCCTTTTCCCTCCATTGGAACAAATTATAAAAATTGCTCTCCATCGACCAATGTGTACAAATTGTACATACTTTAAAGAATTATGACAGTAGAAACAAAATCTGGTATATCTGTAAAATAGAATGCTATTTGGCAATAAAAAGGAATTAAGTACTGATTCATGCTACGATACGGGTGAACCTTGAAAATGTTGTTTTGAGTGAAAGGAGCCAGGCACAAAATGTCAGGTATTGCATGATCCCATTAGTGTGGAAAGTCCAGAAAGGCAAATCCGTAGAGACAGAGATTAGTGGTTGCCTAGGCTGGGGGTGGAGGGAACGGGAGTGACTGCTGATGGGGACAAGGCTTCCTTTGGGGCAATGAAAATGTTCTAAAATTAGATTATGGTGACGGCTGTACAACCTTGTGAATATTCTAAAAACCACAGAACCGTCCACTTTAAAGACATGAACTCAGTGGTATGTAAATGATATATCAATAAAGCTCTTTAAAAAAAAAAAAAATTGGGGGGCCGGCCCGGTGGCGCAGTGGTTAAGTTCATCCGTTCTGCTTCGGCGGCCCGGGGTTGGCTGGTTTGGATCCTGGGCGCGGACCTACACACCGCTCTTCAAGCCATGCTGAGGCGGCATCACACGTAGAACTAGAAGGACCTACAACTAGGATATACAACTATGTACTGGGGCTTTGGGGAGGAAAAAAAAAAGAGGAAGATTGGCAACAGATGTTAGCTCAGGGCCAATCTTCCTCAAAAAAAAAAAAAAGAATTGGGGCTGGCCCCCGTGGCTTAGTGGTTAAGTTCCACACACTTCCCTTCAGCGGCTCAGGTCCTCTTCCTGGGCGTGGACCTACACCACTCGTGTCCATGCTGTGGTGGCGACCCACATACAAAATAGAGGAAGATTGGCAACAGATGTTAGCTCAGGGCCAATCTTCCTCAGCAAAAAGAAAAGAATTATAACCAAACCGATACCAATGTGCCTTCTAGCTGGGTGGAGATACATTCTCCCACATCTCCCCACCCACCTACCCCACCAAAGAGAGGGACCATCACCCTCTTTCTCTCTGACATATATGTTTCCTTCTGGCATTCTCCACAGCGTCTTTGGTGTTTTTTTAATGTCAACTCTCCCATTATTCTTTTTTTTTTAACCCTTCCATTTTTTTAATAGCAGCTTTATGGAGGTATAATTCACGATACCATATGATTCATCCATTTAAAGTGTACAATTCGGTGGTTGTTAGTATATTCACAGAGTTGTGCAGCCATCACCACAGTCAATGTTAGAACATTTTCATCACCACAAGGAGAAATCCTATACCTTTTAGCGTTCGCCCCCTCCCCAGCCCTAGGCAACCACTAATCTACTTTCTGTCTCAGTGGATTTGCCTGTTCTGGACGTTTCATACAAATGGAATCATATAACATGTAGTCTTTTGTTTCTGGCTTCTTTTCCTTAGAATCATGTTTTCAGGGTTCATTGCTGTGGAACATGCCACAGTACTTCATTCTTTTTTTATGGCCAAATATTATCCCGTTGTACGGATAGGCCAGGCTGTATTTATCTGTTCATCAGCTGGTGGCCATGTGGTCTTTAAATATACAGATCCCTGTAGTGTAATTACCTAAAGCTAAGAGGACAATGTCCTTGCGGGACATACGGGGGTCAGCGCTCTGTCAGAATATTGGATGTCGGTAAGAATTTTGCCCATTTACCAGGTGCTCAAAGCATTTCACGTGAATATCCCATTTAATGCTCAAATAACCAGATGGGGTAGGTACTATGACCTCCATTTGTTAGCTGGAGCCCTGGTCTGTATTACATGTAATATACCCTTGGTCGCCTAACTGGTAGGAAGAGGCAGAGCCAGGATATGAAGCCCGGCGGTTAAACCCCCAGGCTGGTGCAGGCTCAGCCAACCCACAGTCCTGCCCCGAGGTTGTTGGCATCCTCTGTTCTCGGGTTGCTGATTCAACCCTGCGCCTCCTTTTCCCCGGAGGAATGATCCAATTTAAAATGCTGTAGCCAATTCACTTTGAGGCATTTATCCTCCTCTTGTGAACCAAAGGGCACGTATACAGGGTCCCATTGCAGCTCCCCCGTTCACGGTAGTAGTGCAGGTCGGGAAAAACCTAGGTGTCCATCAGTAGGGGATTCGTTCAACAGCTGCAGGGGTAGCGTCTTTAAAAAGAATGAGGCAGCTCTGTACGGTCTGAGGTTGAGTAACCACTGTGTTCCACAGTGTTTCATGAGAAAACCTGCAGAACTGTACACGTATGCTGCCGTTTGTGGGAAAAACATTTGTCTATGCCGTTTTCACCGGGTGCATCTGAGTGAGTGACAGTGGTGCCTCCGGAAGGGGATTTGGGTTCCTGGGGAGCGAGCCGGGAGGCTTACTTTTCACTGAGTTCCCACTTGTCGCTCTGAGTTTTTGACCATGTGGATAGAATGTCCCGTGTTGAAACGCATACGGTGAGGCGAGGCTGCACCCCCGTTCGCACCGTTGCCGCCCAGTGGTTCTCCGGCATCCCCCGGAGAGCGGGTGCGGGCCCCTCACAGCCGGACGGGGTGTGGGTCTCCATCACTTGCACGTGCGCAGCGGGAGGCTGATACGGCTCAAGTGTGCGAACCACGTCTGGGCGGGAGGCCGGGGGCGGAAAGTCTCGCCGGTTAGAAACGAGATGGGGCGGAGGCGGGCGGAGGCCGGGCAGAGGGGGCGCAGGGCTCCGGAGAAGCGGCCGCGCGCAGAGCCCCGGGCCCGGCGGCCGCGCGCACGAGGGAGGCCGGCTCGCGGGGACGTCGTCCCGGCTCCAGGCCGCGCGGTGCTCCGGGCCTTCGTCACCCGCGGCTGTTTTCCCGCTGAGGCGTCCGCCCCCGAGCCTGGCGGGGGCAGGGGGGAGGGCGCGGTGGCCGAGTGGGCAGTGACCGCTCGCTTGTTTCCGCAGTTCTTGACCAGGCTGACCGAGAGGTTCGTGCTGGGAGTGGACATGTTTGTGGAGACGCTGTGGAAAGTCTGGACGGAGCTCTTGGACGTTCTCGGCCTTGACGGTAGGTGTGGGGGGCGTGCATGTGAGACGCTGGTCTGTTCTGGTGGCTCTCACGGTGGGGAGGGGGTGCCCGCGGTGGGGGGCCCGGGCAGAGACTTGGGGAGGTCTAGTGAGGATGCCAATGAGCATTTTCTGCTGCAATAGTTGCGTATACGCACGGCCCATCAAAGCCGCGCGTCGCAGGTGCTCCCTAGGCTCAGGCGTGACTGGGCAGCGCCGACCTGTCTGCCCCCGGGCACACCGCACGCGCCGAGTGGGTTCTCTGGGTGGTTGGCATCCCAAACAAGCTACTCCAGGTATTTAGGCTGAAAGAGATCCAATCCAGAGGATGAGGCGCTCACAGAATCGTCAGAAGGGCTGAAGGAGCCACGTGTGACCCCTGGGACACTGCCCGCCTGGCCTGCCAGGGGCTGCTGCCCCGTTCCAGGAGTCAGGAGGCTGCCGCTGGGACCCAGGAATTCAAGGACACGGCCTTGGGCCAGGCCCCGCCTCTCACTCCAGGAAGTCTGCAGTGGCCTCCTGTGTGAGGCCCCCAAGACCACCCCGGGGCTCCGTGCATTGCTAGGGGTACTCGCAGGACTCAGCACACGGTGGTGCTCACGGCTGTGACTTATCACAGCGAAAGGACAGGACGCACAAGCAGCGAAGGGGAGGGCACGTGGGTGGAGACCAGGCTGAGGCTTCCAGAGCCCTCCCAGGGGAGCCACACAGGACACACTCGATCCCCCAGCTCCTGTGAAGTGTCGTCCACCAGGGACACCCAGGAGAGACTTAGCACCCAGGGTGTTTATTGGGAGCTGGTCACGTTGGTACCCTCTACCTGGCCCATCCCCAAATCCCAGACTCCTCAAAGGAGAGCAGGTGGTCAGCATGAACCGCGCTGTTTGTACGGCCAGTCCGGGCGCAGAGAGCCCCTCATCAGGGAATGGAGGGAGCTCTGCCTCCAGTGTGGTGGTTTTGTTTTTTCCCACACCACCAAGCAATGAACTCCATTCTTCTCGGACACCGACTAGGTGTCTCAATTCTGGGTTCTACCTGGAGATCGCGTCAGGTCCCACAGGTGAAGGCTCCGTCCCACAACGGTGCTTCCACTGCAGACGCCAATTTCAAGTCTAGGTTGTCACCCGTCCTTCACACCGACCAGCTATAAATCAGAGGTTCCCATGACCCCCTCCTCGGGTTCAGTTGATTTGCTAGAGCGGCTCACAGAAGTCAGGAAACCAGTCTGCTCACTCGACTCCTGGTTTATTACAAAGGATGTAACTCAGGAACAGCCAGATGGAAGAGACGCATGGGGCAAGGTCTGTGGGAGGCGCCTCAGAGCTTTCCTGTTCTCTGAGTTCAACCTGGGAATCTCTCTGAACCCCCGTCCTTCTGGGTCTTTGTGGAGGCCTCATTACATAGGCACCATGCCATTGGCCATTGGTGATGGAGTCACCCTCAGCCCCTCCCCCTCCCCAGAGGTCAGAGGGTGGTACTGGAAGTTCCAACCCTCTAATCACAATGGTTGGTTCCCCTGGCAACCAGCCCCCATCCTGTGGTTGTCTAGGGGTTTCCAAAAGTTACCTGATTAACATAAACTCAAGTGTGGTTGAAAGGGGCTTGTTATGAATTATCGACACCCTCATGGCTCGCATCACTTGGGAAATTCCAAGGGTTTTAGGAGCTCTTGCAAGGAATGGGGACGAGGACCAAATATATATTTCTTATCATAAATCACAACATCACACTTCAGAAATCCAAGTTCCCGAACGCCAGCCAAGGTCCCACCTTGCCAGCAGGCCTTCCGGAGGGCACAGCCTCGGGCCCCCTAATAGGGGGCCCTGCACACACGCCTCCTAACTCAGCTTCCTCTCTTGCCCTCTGTGGTCCCCGCTCGACAAATCAGCCGGAGAGATTTTTTTTTTTTAAAAACATGTCGGGTCAAGTCACTCTCCTTAAAGCTGCCCAGTGACCTCCTGTTGCACTTGGGATGGACACAGGCTTCGCACAGGACTGTAAGCTCCTAGGATCTGCCCAGCCCCTGGCCTCCTTCCCGTTCCTGGACGTGCCCTCTAGTCCCTTTAGGTGTTGCCTGCCTGGGGCGATCCCCAGCCCTTTGCCTGCTCAGGTCTTTCCCATCCTGGGTCTCTGGTACATGACGCCTCCTCCAAGGGGCCGATCCTGATGACCCCACGTAAAGGGACCTTGTCGTCTGTTCTCACACTGCCCATTCCTTCTCTTTATGGCACTCCTCAGCTGTAACGTCCCGTGTGTGTGTGTGTGTGTTGTCTCTCCTCTGGTACCTCAGCTCCTGTGAGCGGGGCCTTGCCCATCCCCTCCAGGCTGCACCCTCAGCCCCGGGTCTGCCCCTGGCACAAAGGGGCACATCATTAATAAGAACTGCGGGGCTGTTGGCTCCGCTGCTTTGCTGCTGGTGTGAGTTGACTTGTGTGCTCCCCAAAGCCCCGTACCTGTGTGTGTGTGACCTTATTTGGGAAGAGGGTCTTTGCAGGTGTAATCAAGTCACGATGAGGTCATCCTGGCTTAGGGTGGCTCCTAAATCCAGTATCTGGTGACCTTATAAGAAGAGGGAAATTTGGACACAGACACAGAGAAGCCCACAGGGAGAAGACGGCTGTGTGACGACGGAGGCAGACATCGGAGTGAGGCAGCCAGGAGCCACTAGAAGCTGGAAAAAGCAAGGACCCTCCCCTAGAGCCTTCACAGAGAGCACAGCCCTCCGGACACCTTGGTTGCAGAATTCTGGTCTCTAGAGCTGTCAGAGAATACGTTCCTCGTATTTAAAGCCGCCAAGTCTGTGGTCATGTGTTGCATGACCTAGCAGCCCTAGGAAACTAATACAGCTCCATTTTGTGCAGAATCTCTCGGAATCCTCCTGTTGGCCCTTGACACTCTCACCTTACAGACCGGAGACCTGGGCTTGAGGTTGAGCCACTGGCCGAAAGCTGCACAGGTTGGGGCTCCCTGGTCCGCACCTGCTGTCGCCCCCCCAGCCACTCAGAGCCATCTGCAGCCGTGAACCATTGAGTTCAACCTCCGAGAGGCCTTAGGCCAACTCAGGGCACCGTGCTGCTCGGGCCAAGAATCGGAGGCAGCAGCATGGCCGTGTGAGAGGGTGCCGTGCAGCATGCAGCCCCTGGGGCGGGCGATGGCCCCTCCTGGGACTCGGGCTGAGTCAACACATAACCCAGATACAGCAACTGTGTGCAATCCCGCTTGGAATCCCTATTCACTTGCCCGGATTGTGAAACGCGCAGTCTTTCCACCCCTGACCAGCGAGCCCTGGAGAAACAAACCTGATTGCAAGAAATTGCGTGCAGCTTGGAGTGAAGAACTACAGAGTAGAGACAGCCTCCTACCCACGTGGGAGAGGACCGGAGCAGAGTCGCTCTGCAGCAGAACGAGGAGGCTGTGAGCGCCCACGGTCATGATGAGCGTAGCTGGCACACTCCAGAGGCAGGAGTACCCACCTCCATGTGTGATTTTCCCCTTGTTATTTGATGCAGAAGCTTCAAGCAACCGAAGGCCTTTGGGATTTGTGTGTTAGGCTTAGAAGTTTGAGTGTGTGAAAGGCTTTACAGGAAACTGTTCCAAAGTTGGATATTCTTTTTTTTTTTTTTTTGTGAGGAAGGTCAGCCCTGAGCTAACATCCGTGCTAATCCTCCTCTTTTTGCTGAGGAAGACCGGCTCTGAGCTAACATCTATTGCCAATCCTCCTCCTTTTTTCCCCCAAAGCCCCAGTAGATAGTTGTATGTCATAGTTGCACATCCTTCTGGTTGCTGTATGTGGGATGCCACCTCAGCATGGCCGGAGAAGCGGTGCGTCGGTGCGCGCCCGGGATCCAAACCTGGGCCTCCGGTATCGGAGCGCACACACTTAACCGCTAAGCCACGGGGCCGGCCCCCAAAATTGGATATTCTGGTAAAAAATGTTTCCAAGAGCACAATCCTCTAATTTCCTCCTTCAGAATTTTTCAGGGTACAGGTTAAAATGGAGACTCCTTAGTGCAGAGTGGTCTGTTGGAAATCAAATGCCAGCCACATATGTGATGTTAAATGTTCTAGTTGCCACGTTAAAAAAGTAAAAAGAAACTGGTGAAATTAATTTTAATAAGGTATTTTAGTTAACCCACTAGATGAAAAATATTATCTCAACTTGTAGTCAATATGAAAAATTATTAACGAGGTGTCTTACATTTCGGGGGGTATTAAGTCTTCCAGATCCAGTCTGTCTGACACAGTGCATCTCAGTTCACACTTGCCGCATTTCAAGTGCTTGGTGGCCACATGTGGCCAGTGGTGTCCATAACGGACAGCACAGTTTTTTTCCACTCCAGATCTGCTGGCTCAGACACCGTTCTGGGAAATAGAGCATCTGTCCAGGAATTGGAAGGATGGATTTAAGTCTCTCATCTTCGTCAAGTTGTTCACTTTCTCTGCAGCCTCAAGGCCACTTCTAACAAAATGGGGGAAATATGAATTCTGCCGCGATGATGCATCAGGATAGCACAGGGAGTGGATGACTCTGGAGACTGGCCTCCCTGTGTCAAAACCCCAGCTCTGCCCTGCCCTAGCTCAGGGACCCTGGGGAAGTCCCGCTCTGTGCCTGTGTCCTCGTGTGGAAAATGCTGCAAATCTCATCATCACATGGTGAGGATCAAACGACAATTCATGCAGAGCAGTCAGAACAGCGCCTGGCCCACAAGAAATGGCTTGTGAAGGGGCTCTGCTCCAAAGAGTAAGTCATCGTGCAGTTCTGGGGCCCGCCTGATCTCCATTCTCTATGCTGAGGGCTGTCTGCGTCCAGCGCCCAGAGCCAGCTTTCCCCTGTCCGCCCATGGAGACTCTACAGATGTGCGATGACTTAAACCTGGGCCAAGCTGAGAAGCACGTCTGCCATCGAAAGGTTTAGTTTTCTTTGAGTGGTACCTGTTACGGGTTGAATTGTCCCCCAGATCCTTCTGTTGAAGTCCTAACCTCCAGTATCTCAGAATGCGACCTTATTTGGAAAGAGAGTCTTTGCAGATGTAACTAATTAAGATGAGGTCATGCTGGAGTAGGATGGGCCCTGAATCCAGGATGACCTCCTAAGAAGGGGAAATTTGGATGCAGAGACACACAGGGAGTCGGCCATATGAGGATAAAGGCAGAGATCAGGGTGATGCTTTTTCGAGTCAAGAATGCCAAAGATGGCCAGCAAACCACCAGAAGCTGGGGAGAGGCCTGGAACAGATTCCCCCTCCGAGTCTCAGAAGGGACCAAGCTTCATCTCCGGCTGTTCACCTCCAGGACTGAGAGAGAGTGAGTTCCTGTTGTTTAAGCCACGCAGCTTCAGGTCCTTTGTCACGGCAGCCCCGGAAACTACTGCAGTACCCTTTGCTAGACGGCAGGGCAGCCAGAGTTGCTCAGGTTCTATTTAGGATTTTCAGGGCCTGTGGGGAGTGAGGTTGCTTCTGACCGCCCTCCCTTGATTGAGACGGCAGTTTTGAAGTCCGTGGTTGAATGTGGAGTGCAGGTTAGCATTCTCATCTCCAGGCCAGGATTCGCCCAGGTGGCCTTGTACCTGCTGATCACTTGTCATAGCCCCTTGATAACAGGTAGTACGTATTATGTGGCTGTGTACATACAGTCGAGTCTAGCGGTTCTCAAAGTCTGCTCTGAGGAACCCAGGGGTCCCCGAGGCCCTTTCAGGGGAACTGTGAGGTCCTCCTCTTTCCAGCAACATGTCTCCATGAGGCCACGCATTCTTATGTGCACCAGTAAATTTTTTTTTTTTTTTTTTTTTTGCTGAGGAAGATTGGCCCTGGGCTAACATCCATGCCCGTCTTCCTCTACTTTATGTGGGACGCCACGACAGCATGGCTTGACAAGCGATGTGTCAATGTGCACCCGGGATCTGAACCTGCAAACCGCGGGTCACCACAGCAGAGCGCATGCACTTAACCACTGCTCCACTGGGCTGGCCTCTTCAGTAATTTTTTATATTGATTACGTGTTGATAATATTTTGAATATATTGGGTTAAATACAATATCTTAACATTAATTTTACCTGTTTCTTTTTGCCTTTTTAATGTGGGTACTAGAAAATTTAAAATCACACGTGGCCCAGATTTGTGGCTGGCAATTTATTTATGTGAATTCAAAAACAGATTCGAGGATCCGGCTCTCTTAACAAGCCAGATATTAAAGAGATTTGCAAAAATTGCAAAACAATACCACACTTCTCACTATATTTTTTTTTTTTCCGTTTTGTTTCAGAAAAGTTATTTTTCATAAAAATATATTTTTTTCTGTTAACCTATAATGGGTTCATCGTTACTTTTAAATGAATTAATAACTGTTTAAAAATTGTTGGCAACTTACATCTTCCACTCAATTTTGCTGTGAACCTAAAACTGCTCTGAAAAATAAAGTATTTAAAAAAAAAAAGTAGTGATTAAGAAAGATTAGCCTGAAAGTATGAAGTGTATTAAAGTACATAATCAAAAAGAAATTTTTTTTTAAGTTCAGAATGTATTAAATATTAGTTTTAGTTTCTAATATGGCAAATATAAAGAGAGAGAACCCATATAAATAAAAGCTCTTGGGGGGCCTGAGACCAAAAGGTTTGGTTTAGTCTCATCTTCTACAGGGGTTCCAGGTGAAATTCAGCTCCAAACTCAAAAGCACGTTTAGTTAAAATGCTCCCGATGACTCTGGAAGGCACCATGAAGAAGTCTGGCGCTCCGACTGTCGGAGGGTCTGAGCATTCAGCCCTGGAGAAGGTTGCTGTTTGTGGGGTTGGGCCCCAGAGGAAGTGGCCGCCTTGTGCACGACAGTCTGATCACCTTTGGGGGATGTGGCGAGGGTTCGAGATGTTCACGCTGTAGATGCGTTTAGAGACTTGAAAAGCCCTGGGTTCCAGTCTTCCCATCTCATGCTTGCTCTGGTCTACGCTGACCCTCTCCACATCATCATATCCCGCTTCACCCCGTGCCCCTCCTTCCCCGATGCCTAGAGTTGCTTGTGCATCAGCCAGTAGATCCCAAAGTGAGGCTTTCAGAGCAACAGCGGCAGCAGCGACATCCCCGGGACCTTGTGAGAGGTGCGGATTCCCGGGCCCACCCCAGACCTAGGAATCACACGTTCTGGGGGTGGGCCCAGCTGCCCGCGTCCACAAGCCCTCCAGGGGCTGCTGACCCACTCGCTCACCTGTGAGAACTGCCGGTGCAAGCTAAATGCACTCGGGATGTAACTCCCCGTGAACTTGGTGAACGACACTCTGAGGAGACAATCGGACATTCCAGGAGGGAGGACCTTCTGCAAGGAAACTAGTGTTCAGAAAGTCCGTGTCACGGGACTCTTCTGGATTAGAGGAAACTGACCAACGTGGCCAGTTGCAGTGCGTGAACCATAATTGGGTCCTGGTTGGGTGGGGGAAACAGATATAAATATATTCCTGCATACCTGGGGAAGTTTGAGTGAGGTTATGGAATTTTATATTCTTAGGTATGATAGTAGCATGGTGTTGAGGAGAATGTTACTTTATCCTTAAAAGATGAAAGGCATCAGAATTGGAAAGAAAGAATTAAAACTGTCTCTTTGCAGGTGACATGATTTTATATGTAGAAAACCCTAAAGACTCCCCCAAAAACTGGTAGATCTAATCAACGAATTCAGCAAAGTTTCAGGGTACAAAGTTAACGTACAAAAATCCATAGTGTTTCTATACACTAACAACACATTATCTGAAAAAGAAATAAAACGATCTCATTCACAATGGTGTCAAAAACAATAAGATACTTAGGAATAAATTTAACCAAGGAAGTGACAGATCTTTAAACTGAAAACTACAAGACGTTGATGGAAGAAATTGAAGACACAAAATAAGTGGAAAGGTGTCCCATGTTCATGGTCTGGAAGAATTAATATTGTTAAAATGTCCATAGTACCCAAAGCCATCTATAGATTCAATGCCATGTCTATCAAGATTCCAATGGCATTTTTCACAGAAGTAGAAAGAACAATCCTAAAATCTTTATGGAACCACAAAAGACCCCGAAGCCAAAGCAATCCTGAGAGAGAAGAACAAAGCTGGAGGCATCACACTCCCTGATTTCAAGCTGTACTATAAAGCTATAGTAACCAAGACGGTACGGTACTGGCGTAGAAACAGACGTGTAGACCAATGGAACAGAATCGAGAGCCCAGAAATAAACCCATGCATATACGGTCAACTAGTGTTGGGTAAGAGAGCCAAGAATACTCACTGGAGAAAAGACGGTCGCTTCAATAAAAATGGTGCTGTGAACATTGTATGTTTGCATGTAAAAGAATGATACTGGAGCCCTATTTTACACCACTCAACAGTGAACTCAAAATGGGTTAAAGACTTGGACATAAGACCTGAAACCATCAAACTCCTAGAAGAAAACATAGGCAGTAGGTTCTCTGACATCAGGCTTGGTGATGATTTTTTGGATTTGAGACCAAAAGCAGAGGCATCAAAAGCAGAAATAAACAAGTGGGACTACGTCAAACTAAAAGGCTTCTGCACAGCAGAAGAAACCGTCAACAAAATGAAAAGACAACCTACAGAATGGGAAAAAGTATTTGCAAACCATATATCTGATAAGCGGTTAATATCCAAAATATATAAAGAACTCATACAACTCAATAGCAAAAAATATTCCAATTACAAAATGGGCAAAGGACCTGAATAGACATTTTTCCAAAGAAGACACACAGACGGCCAACAGGCACATGAAAAGGTGCTCAACGTCACTAATCATCAGGGAAATGCAAATCAAAACCACAATGAGCTATCTCCTCACACCTGTTAGAATGGCTATCATCAGAAAGAGATAAAAGTGCTGGCAAGGATGTGGAGAAAAGGGAATCCTTGTGCACTGTAGTTGGGAGTGTAAATTGGTACAGCCACCATGGAAAAGAGTACTCAAAAAATTAAAATAGAATTACCATATGATCCAGCAATCCCACTTCTGGGTATTTATCCAAAGGAAATGAAAACACTGTGTGGAAGAGATATCTGCACCCCCGTGTTCATTGCAGTGTTATCTACAATAGCCAAGACATGGAAACAACCTAAGTGTCCATTGGTGGATGGATGGATAAAGAAGTTGTGGTGTGTGTGTATATATATACACACACAGTGGAATATTATTCAGCCACAAAAAAGAAGGAAATTCTGCCATTTATGACACCATAGATGGACCTTGAGGGCATTATGCCTAGTAAAATAAGTCAGACAGAGAAAGACAAATAGTGTATGATCTCATTTATATGTGGAATCTTAAACAAAAACAAAAACCAAGCTCATAGAAAAAGAGATCAGATTTGTGGTTACAAGAGGTAGGGGGAGGGGGAATTGGAGGAAGGTGGTCACAAGGTACAGACTTCCACCTGTAAGATAAATAAGTCCTGGATGTAATGTACAGCATGATGACTGTAGTTAACACTGCTGTATGATATATATGTATATATATATATATATATATATACACACACACAGAAAAGTTGTTGAGAGAGTAGATCCTAAGAGTGCTCATCACAGGAGAAAAACATTTTTTTTCTTTTCTTGTATCTGTATGAGATGATGAATGTTAACTAAAGTTATTGTGGTAATCATTTCACAATGTATGTAAGTCACTATGCTCTATACCTTAAACTTATACAGTGCTGTATGTCAATTATATCTCAATAAAACTGGCAAAAAGATGCATGCTGAAGTGTGATGTGTGCATCTTTCAAATGATTCAGTAAAAAAAAGTACGTGACTAGAGACATGAAGTGCAATATGGCAAGGTGTTAACAATTGTTAAACTTGGGTGGTTTCAATAGGAGTATTTATTTTACTGTTCTTTTAACTTTTCTGTTTGAAAATTTTCTTAAGTCGGGCACACAGAAGATGCAGCTCCTCCATTTCACTTCATTCTTAAGATGGGACTTCATGTGTGTGTACCAGTTACGGTTAGGTTTGGCTGTGAGTAACAGAGACCCCAAATAACAGCAGCTTAAACAAGATGGAAGCTTATTTCTCTTTTGTGCAAGTTCACAGGTAGGTGGCTAGGCAGGTAGGTGGCTTGTCCTCAGGACAGAGGCGCCTTCCATGTTGTTGCTCCCCAATAGGTGACTTCCCTTCCCCCATGGCCCAAGACAGCTGCTCCCACTCCAGCTATCACATCTACATTCCAGCAGGCCGAAGAAGAGGAGGTAAAGGGCACCTTCCTGCTACTTTTAGGAAAAATACCTTGAAGGGACCACATAACATTTCTGTTTACCTCTCCTTGACCAAAGCTTAGTCATGTAGCTGCAAGGGAGGCTGGGAAACGCCTTTATCTTAGGTAGCCATGTACCCAGCCTAAAACTGGGCATTTGTTACTAGGAAACACAGGAAGGAAGGAAATTGAAAGACAGTCTGAAGGCTCTTCCCTGCCATGAAAGGTATTTGAAACCCACGACACGGCAGGCAGTCTTATGAGCTGCCCTGTCTTCTCCTAAGACTTAGTCTGAAGGTCAGTGAGGCAGCTTAGTTCCTTGAGTTGTTGCACAGGCCCAGCAAGTGAGCTGAGCTGCCCAACCCCGCCTGCAGAGAAACCCCGGGCTCCCTGTAACCAGTCTCTGTCTCTCTTTTCTGTTTGCAGTCTCGAACATGTCCCAGTATTTCAGCCCAGCCTCGGTGGCCAACAGCCCGGCCCGCGCCCTCCTGCTGGTCGGCGCCGTCCTCCTGGCCTACTGGTTCTTGTCTCTGACCCTGGGCTTCACCTTCAGCCTCCTGCACGTGGTGTTCGGCCGCTTCTTCTGGGTGGTGCGCGTCATCCTGTTCTCCATGTCGTGCGTGTACATCCTGCACAAGTACGAGGGCGAGCCGGAGCACGCCGTCCTGCCGCTGTGCTTCGTGGTGGCCGTCTACTTCATGACCGGGCCCATGGGCTTCTACTGGCGCAGCGGCCCGAGCGGCCCCAGCCTGGAGGAGAAGCTGGGGCACCTGGAGAACCAGGTCAGACTGCTCAACATCCGCCTCAACAGAGTCCTGGAGAGTCTGGACCGCTCCAACGGCAAGTGACAATCAGCCGGCCGGCCGGGGCCCCTCGCGCCAGCGCCCTCTCTCCGAAAACAGAAAAGGAGAAGGAAAAAAAGAACACCAAACCCCAAACAATCTTAATAAACGTTCCCGAGCAAGAGAGTGGCGCTTTGTGAGGGTATTTCTGGCCACGTGTCGACTCCTGGGACACGTTCCAAGTGGAGTGATAGATCATTTGTGTGGAACTACCTGCGAAGTGTCATGAGTGGAGAAAATATTTTTTAAACAAAGGATATAACCGTCTTAGCTGTACAGTCAGAGAAGTTTATCTGTGCATAGCGCATAAAGTTAATTTTTTCAAGCATTTAAATACATCTTTTGTAAGGTTTTTTAATAAAGGCAGATCGAGTCAAGTTTATTGAAACTCTACGTTGAGGGGAAGAATACGCTGATTCGACGCTCTGGAAAAGTTTCGATGCTGGCATTTGTTTTTGCAGCGTACGGACGGGTGGGTGAGGTCTGTGTGCGTTGTTTTCATGTTCCCAAACTGTGAGCCTCATTCCTTGTTGTTTTTGGTTGATGCCTTAGTTGATGAGTGTTGTCGCTTCTGAATGTGGACGGGTGTCTTCGAGGATAAACCTGAACCTCTTCTGAATCCTAGCGATCCCCGCCAAGCTGCCGTCAATTATATCATTAGATGAAGAAATCATTGTTTGTACAAAACCTGAGATTTTTTTTTCCCCTCTGTATTTTGATGTGTTTTAACCTCAGCGTTTTGTAAAGGAAAATTCGAGGACCTGACAAGTGTCTTTGGGGTTTGAAGCCAAAAGCTGCTGGGTAAGCCTCGAGGCTTCTCAGGAATCTCGATCTGATGTCCTAATTCTGCCGTTTGCCAGCTGGGCCTCTGTAGGAAAGGTATGCTCTCGAGCGTTTTTTCTGTTTCATTTTGTTTTTGATTGACTGAAGACCTTAGAAGGAAACCACACCATAGCAGCTAATAACGTTTTCAAGTCTATTGCTGCTTATAAAGCATTCTCAGGAACCATGAGCAGCAATAAAGAAGCTTTGGAGAAGATCTGAATTGTTTTTCCTGCAATTTTTACAATACACGTGTGAGGTGCTTTTTCTCTGAAGTCTGTGGTGCCCTCCACTTAGGTGGTCTCTAGGGGCAGAGAGAGGTACATGCGGGGCAGATGGCTGCGGGGTCCTGGACAGGGGAGCCTTGCAAGGCTCAGATGGGGGGCTGGTGGAAACACCCCCTTTCTGGAGCCCCCAAGGGTGTTGTAAGCCCAGGGCAAGGAGAAGTCACAGCTTTTGCAGGACGCAGTTTTGCAGGCTGCCGGGGGTTGAGACTGTCTCCACAGTCCCTCCCTGCCCCTCTCTGCGCCCCGGCAGTGCCCCACAGAGCCCCTGGATGCTGATGTGCAGAGACCATGCCAGATCGGGAAGAAACAAAACCTTACGGTCCACGTATCATTTTGGAGAGAACTCAGCTGTCTGCCCACTTTTCTGTGGTGTTTCTGTGAGTTGTTATTTTTGGTTGCAAGTATCTGGAAGACAAAAGCAGACGTGTTTGAGGATGTTTATGAAACTTCTGTGTTTAAGGTGCACGTAATGGGGCCCAAACTCTCCCGCATTCGGTTCACTTCCTGAAATGCATACATGTTCTCCAGGATTTGCTTGGGCAGATCTTTGTCCGTGGGCATTTCAGCTCGTGGTTTCTGGGTTGAAACCGTTCCAGTTTTGTCACTGAGATACTCATAGGCAAATCTTTTTAGCACAGGGTATAAATAACTCTGGGGAGGTCATCTTTGCCCTCCTTCCTTTTGCTCATTTGGCTTTTGTGTATTTGGCGTGTTTAGGTACTAAAACATTGCTTTGCGTATGTTGGCCAGGGGAAAGTTAGCATTCTCTGCACAAAGCTTTTGAGTCTTAAACCATCACTGGTCTGGGTATAATATCCACTCCCTGCCCCCTCCCTGCCTCGCACATGAAACTTGAAGGGTACGGTGCTGTGTTGAAATCTAGACAGGAACACCACTCTAACTCGAGTCAGTCGAGGGGGGCAGGTGCGTATCTGGGCGTTGGTGGATTGAGACCACAAGCACCAACTGAAAATTGCTGTTGAGAATACCCACCATTTTACCAAATTCGCTAAGTGTAGGCTCTGAAGCCAATTTTACAGTTTGATGCGCTCAAGTGAAAAATGTCTTGATGTTTAATGAAAGAACCTGCACTTAATTAAGAGTCTCACTTCAGGGTAGAACCTTATTTGAAATTCTGATAGAAATCCTGGATGGTAGGTCTGAATTACTCTTGCTTTTTAATGCATAAATTTGACTTTTGTTCGGGCGTATTCTTAACCCCAAAGGGTTTGTGATTCTTTTTTCTCCATTCCGTGGAAGGGCACTTGGCCTTCCCCCGCCTCCCCTGTCTCTTTCTTTTCTCTCTCTTTTGTACGTGGAAAAATGTATTTTTGTACCATATCTCATACCTTGAAGAGAAACCGTTTTTGTGTCTTCAGGGCTGTAGACTACATTAGTGCGACACTTCATTCGATGTGGTATAAAACCATCCTGATGAAAAGTGCTGTGGATCTGTGATAATGAAGAGGCGGTTTCTGAGATAGCTTCAAGTTCATCAGTGTTAATTTCCCAATGCTTCAGTATCACCATAAATACCAAGCACAGAAAATAGTCCAGAAAAGAAAAAGGACCAACTCTCTCTAAATTGCTGGATTTGTGTGGATCTTTTGGGGTCGATGTTTAGACATCGACTAAACATGCCAGCAAAGATGCTTTCGTGGCGAGTAAGCCTCCCCTAAGTACGTTTTCCAATACCAAGCAGCATTTCCTGCCTTCTGGGGTTTTCTTGCTTTACATTTCAGTGATATCCCATATCATTTCTGGGAACGAAGCACAGCCACGGAATTTCTGGAAAGCTGGCTTTGTGAATTGTGCCGGGGTCCTTAACTTAGAAAGTGAGTGACGGCATGGAGAGGTTAATGTCATTGGAAGAAGCTTTACTACAGCTCCACAAAGATGACGGGCACAGCATGCCATGCAGGGCCACACGAAGCCTGTCACACACAGGGTCGGGAAACGGGGGACCTGAGACTATGCCTTGTGACTGTGGTGGGGGGCAGTAACTGGGTGGGGACATCCCCTGTTGGGCACTAAGTGTAAATGTGCAGGTCGGGGCCAGTGGTTGGGAGGATTGTAATATGACTTCTGCACGCCCACGAGGGCTGGCCTATGGGGAAGTTGTACCTGTACCACTTTGGTCATTAGTCTGGCCCTGTGATTGAGTGGCCTTATGGAGGGGTTAGGAAGAACATGGCAGATATCCAATGCAGAATCTAAAACACGGTTAATACACCTTGTCACCAGTGGGAATCCTGAATTGCTTCATTTCGATGCTTCCTGCTACTGCTGAAGATGCTTTTGATGAATGACAGCTGCCTTACGAGTTGATACCTCATAACTTCTCCCTGATGGGTTTTGAATTGGCTGACTTAACCGAAAAGCCAGCTCTCCACATCTAGTTAGCTCATGTTAAAAGGAATTCCTAAGGCCCTGAGGTGTCAGTCCCCTCTCCCAACTTTTTTTTTTTTTTAATTATGTATCACCATTCTGCAAAGGTTTTGTTTACGGCCATTTGAGTAGTTGGACTTTGCTCCTTACTTGTGAATAATAGAATTATATATTTTGGCAGGACCTAACACAATTAATTAATTAATACTGGACAACCCTCAGTATGATGTATGGTATCTGGAATAAACAACCTTTGTTCAGCATACTGAATTCTGTGCTTTGCTCCTCAATGATCCCTTGATATGTCGGAGATGCACCAGGACCAGTTTCCCCTTGTGGTGGCGTAAAGAGCTGATCGTCATTCGCATCGTCTCCTGAAACCCTGTGGCAGCTAGCGGCGTTACTGACCCTGTGTCCTAATGTCTTTTTGCAGATTTAAAGGTTTTATTCTAGTGTCAATTTAATATCCGCATGTGTGTTAAATCTCTGAATACCGTGTAATTAAATTGATTTCTTGTGATGGTGATGGTGATTCGTGCTCACTTAAAATCCAGTGAAGCAATTATTTCCCTCTTAACTGGAAATCATCTACGTGAGGTGTGGTACCCTTTAGCAACAGTGTATTCACGATTCAATTCGTATTTTGTGTATCTGGTTATAAATTTTATATAGCATTTAATTTGACACAATATAAACCCATTTGATTTAAATATAGTGGTGTGAGTGTGTGTGTGTATGTGGTGTGTGCACATTTTAGTCCCAGGAGCCTTGGGAAACTGTACAAATATCATATATAGACAACAACGTATAAGGCTTATTTTTTTTTTGCAAAGCGGTACATACGTTCCTCTTATTTATTAAATCACTGGCTTTGGTGTTGTGTAGAGATATTTGTAGACTGTTTTCAGAACAGAATTAAAATATTGTGAAAATTACAGCTGCATAAATGTTTATTGTAATTTCGTTGTACGGACTTCCTAATATATTTCCTCACTTCCA